>NC_134837.1:213659461-214259461 GCF_004210375.1 Tachypleus tridentatus
CCACATTTGGCTATCTGCTGAGTCCAACGAGGGGAATCAAACCCCTGATTTTAGTGTTGTAACTCCGTATATTTACTGCTTTACCGCGGGGAAGGGGAGGAATCAGTGACCCCCATAATAACAGTATAATTTAACAAAACATAATAAGTACGTATAAATCACTAGAACGTCAATATTTATCACAGACTTAACATTCTAAATTTAATACTATAGATGCACTTGTTTTTGTAAACAAAGTTTTGCGATCTTTGGCGTAATATTTCTCAGCTTGAATCCCAAGTCGGGTTTAGCCTTCCTGTTTGGATTTCAGGGTCGTAAGAGATCCTGTCTCGCAAATAGCACCAGAAAACGAACTGATATATTTCAAGTTCTGGGTATTCTCCAGTTCCCTGAATCCAGAACTATAATAGAGGATTTCTTTTAATATCTCGATCTTAATATTCCGTTCCAAGAAACTTCCAACAAGAACTCTTTGAAGTTTTATGGAGAAACAAGCGGGCGGGTCATTATTTCACGTTGCGCAAAAATTCATGAATAGAGAATATTTTCTCTCTTTAATTTAAAAGCCGTATGATGTGGAATTTTAGTCTTTTCCGCTTAACTTATACGTATTCATCCAACTTGTATACCTGAATTTTCAAACCTCATGTTTTGAGTTTGTCCAGGGAGCTTTTTTTTTTTTACATAATTAAGAAACATTTCTGGATAACATCTGAAGAGCGATCACGCACTAAAGTTTCAGATCTTCTGCTATCGAGTTACCAGTAATTTAATTGGAAAACATGCCTTTCCCTTTTGTTGACTTATTAGTTTTTTCGCTGTTGTTTTTTGAGCGCTTTCATCAAGATGGAAATATTTCCAATTGTACAGCTCTGTGCAAAATGGATAACGTTTTGTGTGTTTGTTTTTCGTATTGCAAAGCCACAAAGGGTTATCTCCTCAGTCCACCGAGGGAAATCTAACCGCTGATTTTAGCGTTGTAAATCCGGAGACATACAGCTGTACTAGTGGGGGTCATGAAAAGTTAATTTTATTTTATAAATTTCGTACAGAGCTACATGAGGGCTATCTGCTCTAGTCTTTTCTGAATTAAGAATGGTAAACTAGAGGGAAGAAGCTACTGAATATCACTCACCGCCAACTCTACTAACCCGTATCAATGAAAAGTGGATTAATCATTCTATTATAACGAAATGTTTAGTGCAATATTAATGTCATAGCGCTGGCAAGCAAGTAATATGTGAGAGATGGTGACTTTAGTACCATTTAACTCGTACATTGGTTGGTCCTCCCTTTTCAAATATCTGCCACAAAACTAAGGCTAATGAGAAAACGTATTAGAACAAGTTCCTCTTTTTGATCTGATAACTGTGGAAACCACTTTCACAAGGTACGAGAGAGAAAACTTGGTAAGAGAAGACGCTAGAATTAAATAAAACTTTAAAATAAGTTATTCCTACGACTATAGTACTAGTTTACTTCTATTGCTGTAAGTTCTAAGAAAACAGTAAATTAAGAATATTAGATAAAAAACTTAATAGTCCCACATCTAATTCTACTTTGTTTCTACTACTATTATGCTTAGGAAAAGTTTCTGTATAAAAGCATTAAACTTATGGGATGAATTTCAAGATTTAGTTCTGCCTCTGTTTATATTACTAATTTGTTTTCATATTGGTGTTAGGCCTAATCAGTCAAAGCAATACCAAATACTCTAAAAACCTTACTTAAATACTAATTTAAGTGTATTGAATGTCTAGAATTTTTAAAATGTTCTCTAATAATTTATTAATCTATAAACACATATGTGTAGGTTGCTAAATGAAACTAAATCCCTTGATAAGACGTACAAAACAAGGTTCTCTTTTTGATTCAATAAACGTAGAAACCACTTTCGTAAACCATTATGCGTTATGTAAATGTACTTACATCACCATCGAACATAAATCCAGCACAAAGGCTGTCTGTTGTTATTGATTGTTGCTGTGGCAACATGAAAGACCCTCATCGGCCGACATTTTTAGCTTGTTGATATAAAGTGTACGTGAAATGGGAAGCGCTTAACAATAACACACGCTGCAAATACATTACGCCATAAATTATATGTATTACTTTGAATAAAAACTTTAATGTAATTATTTATAACTCCAATACTCAAAATCTTATGTGAAATAAATTTAACTTTATTGATTACTATGTGGACGAAATGGATTTGCTAAGAAATTCATTTCCAGATTTATATATGATCAACTTACATTTCCATTACTATGTTTGTCTTGTAAAAGTTAATATAATTCGGTTATCGTTTTGTTTTGCAGGGATACCATACGTTTTCTATCCTATTAATTCATATATATACAGTCCCCCGCTGGGACAGCGGTAAGTCTATTGATTTACAACGCTAAAGTCAGGGATTCGATGTGGCTTTGCTGTAAGAAAAAAGACGCACGCACTCACATATAATTCAGTTATATCTTTGAAATGCTGTTTGTTTTTCAATTTCGCGCAAAGCTACATGAGGGCTACCAGCGCTAGTCGTTCCTAATTTAGCAGTGTAAGACTAGAAGGAATGCAGCTAATCATCACCACCTAACGCCAACTCTTGGACTCTTCTTTTACCAATGAATAATGGGATTGATCGTAACACTATAACGTCCCAACGGCTGAAAGGGTGCGCATGTTTTGTGTGATGAGGGTTCGAATCCGTGACATGCAGGTTATAAGTCGAGCGCCCTAATCACTTGGCCATGTGTTGGTAAAAGAGTAGTCCTAGAGTTGGCGGTGGGTGGTGATGACTAGCTGCCTTCTCTCTAGTCTTACACTGCTAAATTAGGGACGGCTAGCGCAAATAGCCCTCTTGTAGCTTTGCGCGAAACTCAAACCAAACCAAACCAAAATGATTATTTTTTACGAAGATAATTTTTATAATACAGTAAATATTTTGACAAAAGAATGACTGTATTGGTTAGATATAAGAACCGCAGAGACTACGATGAAGTTCAATATTTCAATAAGTCAGTTAAGCCTACATTAGAGAAACAACTGCATTGTTACAAACGTTTACCAAGTCATCCTGAAGAGAAAATATCTGTGGTTTTAGTGATCCATTTTTCAAACTGTATTTAAAAATAAACTTTCTTCGACATTCACACAATTTTTTTATGGTTGTACATATTAAAACTTTCGTTTATATTTGTACACAAGGTTTAATCAGTTTAGCTGGCGTCATCAGGTGAGATAGATATGAGAACTGAACTTAACAGAAATTAATTGTATAAAAAGTATTTATCGGTCGGAAGTTAACCAGAGAGCTGCAGAATGAGCTATCTGTGCTCTGGTCATCATGGATCTCGAAATCCCGTTTCTAGTGTTGTAAGTCTGCAGACATTCCGCTGTGCCACTAGGGGAGGGAGCATGTGTGATGTTTGTGTTTTACTCACATCGGGCTATCTGCTATGCCCACCGAACCCCTGATTTTAGCATTGTAAATCCGTAGACTTACCGCTGTTCCACAGGGGCACATAAAACAAAAAAGGAATCACGTGAGAATCTATAACGATATAAATCTACAAGGGTGTGGTTAGCCTAAAATTTTTATTTCGTATTTCGTCAGCCAATAGAAATCGTTTTGCCCATGCAAACAAGTTAATTTCTCTTGTCGTCATCCAAAACTGTTTAACAGTTTCTGATGATTCCTATCGAGACTAGCGTAAAAAAGATACAGGAACCATACATTTACTCATTTATTAGTGTGATCCAAATTAACATATATTAAGAACAGTGTGAATCACTGAAGGCTTAAGTAGCTCATGAGAATACAATAATTAAATATATTTTGTAATGTAAGTTTGTGAACAAAAGTAGTGTATAATGGTCTTACAATGACGTCAGGGTCAAAACTTATTTTGCCATATTGGACGTCAAGTGCTTAATTTCGTCTTTAGTAAACATGACTAATTTGTATCTTAATATCACGTTATCTGACGCTGTAGAGCATCTCAATGTTATGATAAATAGATATATCAAGAAACTGAAGAGCCGTAGAACGTTTGATCCGTATCTTTTGTCATGTATTGATATCGATCGCTGATTATTGATAGAAGGAAAAGTCCGACGTCCAATCCGACGACGTTGAATGAAACAGGATATTATTATGAGCAAGACGTCAATAGAACCTTCAATATTGTTCTTATTAGTAAACGTCAGAAAGCTCTACACTGGGCTGAATACATTTAATTTAGACTGATATTTTATTTATGCATAATTCTGACTTTTTTCTGCAAAATTGTCCATTCATTTCTCTAATTTGTTTTAATGTTTTTGGCCTATTACTGTGTCATTTTACCCAGGTTGCTTATTGATTTTTGTTTGTTTCTTTTTGAATTTCGCACAAAGCTACACGAGAACTATCTGCGCTAGCCATCCCTAACTTAGCAGTGTAAGACTAGAGGGAAGGCAGCTAGTCATGATCACCCACCACTAACTCTTGGGCTACTCGTTTACCAACTAAAAGTGGGATTGACCGTAACATTATAACGCCCCCACGGCTAAAGGGAGCATGTTTGGTGTGACGGGGATTCGAACCCGCAACCCTCGGATTACGAGTCGAGTGCCTTAACCACCTGGCCATGCCGGGCCAGGCTTTGTAATAAGATTATGGTTTTTGCAATACTAAATCCAAGGGTTCGATTTTCGCGGTAGACAGAATGAAAAGTATCTTTTTACTGGGAAAACAACAACGACTATCGTTATCTTTCATAAGATCAGAACCATCACTTTGTTATTTGTTTCTGAGTAGCTTCATTTTATGAACCATCTGAAATTGCTCCTAGCCTGAGGCTTTTGAAGAAAAACATTCACTATTTTTTCCACTTAAAACAAGGCAATTAAAAATTGTTAATTTAAAAAGAGGAACAGGAACTACTGAAACGAGTGTGTTTGTGTGTTTTTCTTATAGCAAAGCCACATCGGGCTATCTGCTCAGCCCACCGATGGAAATCGAACCCCTGATTTTAGCGTTGTAAATCCGGAGACATACCGCTGTACTAGCGAGGGGCCTGCTGAAACGAATTGAATCAAAATGCAAAGATTTATATTTTAAAACTCATAACTAGAAACTCGAATGTTCTTTTTTAAATTGGCTGAAAATAGTGTGTACGTTATTTTCTCAAGCTATGAATCCACATTTTGACTTTAGTACAATTGATAAGTACTGTAGACATGGAGTCAAAATAAGGAGTTGAGAAAATAATGTGGACTATTTTCAACCTATTCTGTTTACTATTTTAGAGTATCTAGTTGTAGATTTGAAAATATAATATTTACATTTTGTTTCAACTTGTTTATGTATATAATTGATGATCTCCCATTTTAAATATCTTGTTGTTTAATATTTTCATGTCCATTTAAGAAGAATAAAATTCAAGTTACATTCGTACATTTACCATCAGTTGAATATTGCATGTTTTCCAACACTACTGCAAGCATTGGCTTCCATTCCATTCAACTATTATTTACTGAGTCAGATGGGTTTGTGCCTGAGGTTATTGTAAACATACGCTTAACAAGCGTCGAGTACAAAGAAAGCCGCTCACAACAACATCATATATATTATGTATTTATAGTCACGTAAATCAACGTTCAAGGCAAAAATTATAAACTTTTTAAGTTGGCCATAAACATTCCCATTGTTGGTGTAATATGCTCAGCCGATTTTGCTCTAAGACTATGAAACAGAAATATGAAATAATAAAATAATACTAAAATATGCACTCACAATTTCTGCAAAGTACGAAAATTTGTAGAATAAATCACCATTCACAAGAGTAGAAAAATCTACTGTGGTAATCAGTAAAATAGTCGGAAAAACCATGTAGAGAAAACAGCGAACTTGAAATGTGATGAACGCTCAGTGAAAAAGTTTTCAGTTAATGTGCTGTAAGTAACACAGTTTATTTTCCAGTTAATGCGCATTAGTTAAACACAGGATTTTTTTTTCAATGGCAGGAAAGCAAAGGACTCAGAAAATATTTTCCGGGCGAAAAACGAAGTCGCTTGAATTAATTTCAAACTACATTCATTACTGCGTTCATCAATGTTGTCCAGGTTTCAGTAAAATACTTGTAACCATTTTCTTTTTCTGTAGTGGTTCATAAAACTATAATCAATAATAATAAAGCTGGAGATACTGTTATAATCTCTCATTAACACAGTCTGCGGACTTATGATAATATAAACCAGATTTCGATATCCGCGGTGAGAAGAGCACAGATTGCCCTTTGCATAACTTTTTGTTTTATAATAAACAACAACAAACAATGATCCAACTAGTATACAATGGAGCATTTCTGACTGGTATAACAATGCTTAAATGGCTTTGAAGACCTCGTGTTGATAGCAAAGAAAGTAGAATATTTTAGAAAGTGGAAATCTCGACTTTCAATAATTAACTTAAACACAGCGCTACATCCTTCGCGGTAGTTTGTTTAGTGGCAGCGCATAGATGTTGACGCTGTATGCCTAGTCGCTTTTACTGTAGGCTTCGACGCTTAAATGGCCGGTAGCGATGAAACAATTTATAAAATATCTCCTTCTCTCTCAAGAATTAATATGAAAATTGTCCTATAATCTGTGCATGAATCGTTTTTTATTAGGTTTGCCCAGATTTAATAAATATTCATAGTCATTTTTTGTAGGATTGTGAAACAATAATAATAATAAGAACAAATGGATGTTATTTTGAATTTTGTCTAACAATCGGAAAATCGAATTTTTTTGCTGTTATCGATATTTTAGCAGCCTCAGCCATTGGGATAGAAGGTCTTAAGCATTGTTTCAAAGACAAGTCTGTTTTTAAGATGGTTTTGGTTTGTATATTCTAAATTAATTATTATGAAATTCCTGGACGATCTATATTGTGAACCACAACAGTGATTTATGATAAGAGCTTTGCTTACTTAACTTTAATTAGTCGATCAAATGCAGTACATAAACTTACCACTGGAAGGGTATGTGTTTGTTAAGCACGAAGCTACACAATGTGGTATCTGCATTGCAACCACCACAAGTATCAAATCCCACTTTTTTAGCGTTATAAATCTTCAGGCTTACCCCTTGGCCACCGAGGGGTCCACTAGAGGGGATTTCTGAAAGACACTGCTCAACTATTTCACCAAATACTTTTTATACATCCTGTATGTGTAATGGTGCCATAGTTAAAGCTACACAAGCGCTACATATGCACAACTAATCCTAATTTTGAACTGATGGACTAGAAGAAAGACAGTCAACAGCATACACTTTCAACTCTTGTTTGATTGGATAGTGAAATTTTAATTTTACTCATAAGCGCACAATTATGGTTGCAAAATGCGGCTTTGGGACGCAAATCATGAGCCGTTAAATTCACAATCCAGACGCACTAATCACTAAACCACGATTAACTCAGGATATCATTGTAACTTATTCGATGACAATGATTACAGGACTGTTTAGCTTAGCAGTTATTATTTAATCCATTTAGTGATTCCACATTTAATGAATATTTAGTTTTCATAATAAGAGTGTTAAAAGTTAATTATAATAAAAGTAATAGTTATGATAAATTTCGTTACGTAACTCGATATGAGTGGTGTAATTCAGTTGTTGTAGTACTGTTGACGTCATCTTTCGCAAAACCTCTTAAGTTTTCTTGTTATGTGAGTATTTTTACATCAAAGCGTCATAAAGTTTATAGAAAGTTCAAGGCTTTAGTTGAGTAAGATATATATATATAGGTGACCAAGTGAAGTTCAGTCAAACATAGATAGAAAACGTGAAGGAGTTATCTGGCGTGTGAGTGATTAACCTTAACGGGTGATATCTTAAAGCGAGTTTCACAGTTCAACAGAAGTAAGAAGAATAATTTGTCTTTTTAAAGAATGCGCTAAAGTAACTGAACTAATCTCTGCGGGCTTTGAAGAAAAGGAGATAATTATTTAAAATTCTGAATACAACTGTGGTAGCCTACGGAGTAACGTAACTGAATCTATAGCAGATTGTACAGTAGGAAAAAGAGCAGAGAAAAATAATTTGATTTGTCAGCTGGATTCTAAAGTAATTGAATCATTGCGTGTGGACTTTCGAGAAGAAAAGTGAATTATTTAGAATTTTAGATAAGACTGTGATTCCCTACAATGTAAAGAATTTTTGTACATACATTTGACATGTTTTGAATGTATATTATTTTTTTACAAGGGAATAATGTGCTTGTCGTTTATTGTCTAAATTTGTCGCTAACAAGTCACAGGTACCTACTGTAGATGAATCTCAGCCCAGTCTTATTTAAAAAAACTGGTAGAATCAAATTTAAATTGGCCATTGTTGATGAGCATTAAACCTAAGAACAGATTAGCGGATAAATTGGAAAAAATTACATTATATAATACTTTAAAAGAAAAAATAATTAGTTATAGATAAAAACTAAAGATTAGCAGAAGACAGGGTTTCACATTAACATCAAAATACGTATAAGTGACGTTATAATTCCGATTTCAATACCTTCAGTGAGAAAAAGTACAGGCATCCCAATGTATAGTTTTGTGCTTGACCAAAAACAAGCTCTTTGCTTATTTTATTGTTCGTTTAAGATATAATTTTGTTTATGGAAGGAAAGTTTCCAAAATTTAATCTAGCAACACCGACGTTGTTTGAAGAATTATAAACAAACAAATCTAATACTTTTTGAATTCCTTTTATTTCCAGTTTTGTAATTTCAAGTAAATCCGGTTTTAGTCCAAAACCAGATATAGATTTTTGAAAAAAATTATTAAGTTTAGCACAGTTGGCAATAAGGCTGTGAAATGTCTGATGTTTAGTTTGGTAATGATTCTTGTCAAAATTTGTCAGTTAGAATATATTACTTTGCAATAATTATGCTTAGAATAGAACTATATTTAACAAAAACACATTAGCTTACAAACTGTTTTTTAATTTGTAAGTGATAAACTTGAGGACGTATAACCTACAAATCCAGATTCGATACAAGTGATGGGCACAAAGCAGATATTCTATCCAAACGATGCTGACATCAGGCACGAGCATGCACATCAAAAGAAAACTTCTAAGCTTCAAAATAAGGATTGTATTGAAACGTATTAGTGGTTACCAGCGTCTAAAATATCTGAAGTCTCATTTGGGAGAAAGACGTATTGTTTTCATGGAAAAAATAATACGAATAAAAATTAGCCTGTAAATATTTGATTGTCTGAAACCTTCAGATTGCTATTGTTGAATTAAAACGGCTTACCTTCAAAACTAACTGCTTTTCTAAAATCTACTCCAAAGGTAATATGAAACAGATTGGGAGGTGTGATAGTATAGGTTAATCCCACTATTCTTTGGTAAAAGATTTGGCGATAGGTGGTGATGACTAGCTGCCTTCCCTCTAGTCTTGTACTGTTAAATTAGAGACGGTTGCCGCAGATAGCCCTCGTGTAGTTTTGCTGGAAATTAAAAAAACAAACAAACATGAACAACAATGAACATCTATTTCCTTGATAAAAAGATAATGCTTGTATATTTTTTATGATATATCTTCCAAATACATGTTATTTCGTATTTTCATTTTTAATGTGATATAGTTTTAAAATGTAAATAATACTTAAAAAAACTTTTTGAACTATTTTCTCGATCAATTATTTCTTTTAAAAGTTACTTTTATTTCCTACAATCATTAGCCTTCCCTCACCAAATATTATCGTATAAATTTCTTTTTAGTAAAACACAAATAGGGCTTTGTCTTCGATAGGCTTCCTAACGTCCTACGCTAAGTTACGATAAACCGTCTGATTGGCGGTGACAGTAACGTTCTCATCTGACCGTGCGCACTGCTAGAAAAGTTAACATTTGTTGTGACGTTACTTTATACCTCATGTGAAGATCGTTGAATATACATTATATATATATATTTTATAAACCTCACTTTTAACTATAATAGTTTCGGAGTAGACTAGCTCTAGACACGCAGAAAACGTTTTTAAGTTTAATCGCAGAAATCATCTGATATAGAAAGTTGGCCATGATTTAGATCCACAAATTTGGAAAGAACAGGAAAGACTTGACCATGGCTTCTCGGATTCCACAAAGTGCACCGGACTTGCGACGCTTCTCATGTCATGAGGTCTCACACCACAGTAAAAGACGTTCTTTGACACCTGCAATGGACAATCTAACGCACGTTCCAAATACTTCTTCTGCCACCATCGTTCGTCGAAGTAGTAAACAACGGCCTTTGGAAGATCCCGCCTTCTTCCAGAAGAAAAACACGGAACCAAAGAAAACAAGGCGATCGTATTCCATGCACAGTTGGGATTTAATTAGATCTTCCCCATTCCAAAAGAGATTCTCAAGTTATCCAATCGAAGACAGCTTCATACAACAAAACGGCACAATTTTCAACCCTAGTGAAGGCAAAGGATTCTATCAAATGTTAAGAAACTTTTTTAACATCCCAAGGTGTAATAAACCAAGGTGATTCTTTCCGCTCCCATAAGGTGAGATTATCAACTGAAAACCTCCAACTTCACCAGATTTTTATAAACACTGACATCGTGTGCCCACTTTCTGCCCGAAAGAACAACATTTCTGATACCTCGTATAAGATTACAATCAGCGGAAGCCTCGATGTTGGCAAGTCTCTTCTAGCCCGTCAGTTTACAACATCTGAGTGCATCTACACTTACAATAGTTTGAAGGGTTAGTCCTCTCACTTTTAGTATTGTTTTATTACAGCTAGTTATATATCGTCCTATCTTCTATTTCAAATTCTTTATCGCCATAAGATAATAACCCGAAAAAGTTTCTTTAGAGCAGTGAGGATATAGCTCTGTTAAGTAAGATGTATAAGTAACTAAAGATCAGCTATAATGGTGTAAAATAAGAATCACTGCATTAATATATATTAAAGAGTGATCAAAAATAAAAAATAATTTATAACTTTATTTTGTGGTGATGTGTTCGTCAGATTAATAGAATAAAAAAAGAGAGAAGGAAGGTAGATAGATAGCTGGTATTTGAGTAATCTCTTTAAGAGAGTAAACTGTTAATCACGTTCAAAGTAGTATTATATGTACATCAAGCATCCATAAAATAAACGAGCATTTAAATGTTTACTATATCTAATGGAGAACTAAAGTAAGATTTTTTAATGTATCAAATGTATTTTTATAAATATATCTTATTAGAATGAGACCCCTCGTAGACTTGGGTTCTATCTAACCTATAAAAATGTATAATCACAAAGGGTTGAAAAATATTTATTATTAATTACAATTCAAGTGGTTTTAATCGTTAGATTAGAGACATGGCTATATACTCGGCGAAATTTGTGGAAATACGGCCATTAGGAGAGTCTGATTGTTCTTTCTGTGAACCCCATTTCCAAGCTGACAAAACATTGTTATAATTAATTACATCTGTCATAGGACATCCGAATTAAGTCTATTATATTTTTAACACCGCATTTTTAGTTAATTCCTTAGGAATTTTCAAGATTTATAAGAATGTATAATAACAGTGTTCCAACCACACCATGGTCTCCATTTCACACGACATATCTCGTTCAATGAAAAGCTCATCAGAACAGCTGGAAAACAGAAAAAACAACAACAAGAAACAACAGAACAGCGCCCAAAGATCTATTTATATAAGTTATTTGTTACAACAACAATTGCTGCGGTTTGAGTGAAACGCGTCGTTGTTGATGAATATGGTGAACGTAGAGTTGTTGGGATACTATTATTATACACTATTCGATTTTTGAATGTCCTTTAGAAGCTAAATAAAAAAATTCAGTGTCAAAAAGTATAGTAGGCATAATACTACCTTTTTATTCTTCCTGTTTAGTATTTAGAAATACAAAATAGAAATGGGCAATTATTTGACCTATTGAATAACTTACATAGTAAGTAGTGTTAAACCAATAAGCTATGCAATGTTGTAGTTACTCAGTTTTTTGTTTTCAATATATGATGGCCAGCTTAGTAACGTTTCATTTAATCACTTCACTTAAGTTTTATATCTAATTTACTCGATCTGTATGAAGTGATGCAGTGCGATTTCCTATGCATTATTGGTAATTATGTCCAAAGTACCTTAATTGCTGTATTTTAACCATGATAACTACAATGTAAACTGTGTTGATACATGTACGTGAAATAAAGTCATAGTGTAATAATACTGAACATATATCATTAATGAAGTCTTTGAACAGAACGTTTATATAATATTTATAGATGGAAATACATATTATCACCAATTTCTTCAGTGTATTAAAATGTGTGTGTGCGTGCGTGTCGGGGGGTCTTGTTTCTGGCCTAAAGATTTCTGTCGGTGGAACTGTATGTAAGCAGAACCTATTTAAGTTTCTGACCAAAGACACGTACAATACTCTGGCATTGTATTGTATGTAACAACTGTATCAAAAAATTAGTACTTCATATATTATTCCAGCCAAGTTCCTCGTTTTATGCCCATTATGGGCATAAGACATTGTTCAGAAGAGCAAACAAATTAAAAGTTTTTCTTATGATATATAAAAAAGATTGTAGCCAGTAGTTTCAGTAGGAAAACTTGACACAGCTTCTTCTGGGCTAGGCTCGGCATAGCCAAGTGGTTAAGGCACTCTACTCGTAATCCGAGAGTCGCAGGTTCGAATTCCTGTCACACCAAACATGCTCGCCCTATGAGCCGTGGGGGCGTTATAATGTAACGGTCAATCCCACTATTCGTTGGTAAAAGAGTAGCCCAAGAGTTGGCGGTGGGTAGTGATGACTAGCTGCCTTCCCTCCAGTCTTACACTGCTAAATTAGAGACTGTTAGCGTAGATAGCCCTCGTGTAGCTTTGCGCGAAATTCAAAATAAATCAAACCAATCTTCTGGGCTATTCCTGGTAACGTAATCATTGTTTTGAAGTTAGTTTCAATGTTCTGGTGTTCAGATTGTAATGCATCCCAGCTGATCCTGGTTCCCTTTTCGAAAAGTAATCTTTGGGCTACATTGAAACAAATTACATCAAACTTAGCTGAAACCTTCTGAGCGAATGAATTAAGTTTCATCCTTTCTGTATATGATATTCTACTATTTAAAGTTCTCAAAATTAAAGTTTCTCATATCTTTTGTTATTAAAGTCTATAGGAATATACTTTTTTTTTAAAATTCGCACAAAGCTACTCGAGGGCTATCTGTGCTAGCCGTCCCTAATTTAATAGTGTAAGACTAGAGGGAAGGCAGCTAGTCATCACCACCCACCGCCAACTCTTGGGCTACTCTTTTAACAACGAATAGTGGAATTGAACGTCACATTATAACGCTCCCACGGCTGAAAGGGTGAGCATGTTTGGCGCGACGGGAATGAGAACCCGCGACCCTCAGATTACGAGTCGCACGTCTTAACACGCTTGGCCATGCCGAGCCTCTATAGGTATATACACATATAATTTAAGAACAACAATTGCCATGTTGCATTATCTAATCCTTTCTATCCACTTAACTGAACTTTAAAATAAAATATTCATAGACAGTCTTTATCATTCAAATGTTTATCAGGTTAATCTCTTTAAATTGGCCCGGCATGGCCTAGCGCGTAAGGCGTGCGACTCGTAATCCGAGGGTCGCGGGTTCGCGCCCGCGTCGCGCTAAACATGCTCGCCCTCCCAGCCGTGGGGGTGTATAATGTGATGGTCAATCCCACTATTCGTTGGTAAAGAGTAGCCCAAGAGTTGGCGGTGGGTGGTGATGACTAGCTGCCTTCCTTCTAGTCTTACACTGCTAAATTAGGGACGGCTAGCACAGATAGCCCTCGAGTAGCTTTGTGCGAAATTTCCAAACAAACAAACAAACAAACAAACAAAACTCGTTAAATTAACTGTACCCACCATATCTGAAGGGAACTGATTACAAAGGCCAACCACTCTGTTAGAAAAATAAAGCTGTTTAAAATGAAGACGACTCCTACTCTTCCAGAATTTATATTTGTGTCCTATCGTTCTACCAGTCTCACCATTAAGTACGAAAAAAGATGGTGCATCAACTATAAATTCTCTTCTCAATCTTAAACACCGAAATTATATCCCTTTTAACTCTTCTCTCCAATTAATTCAGTCACCCAATTCACAACAGATAAGTTATCGTTGATGCAATTCAAAAAGAGGAAAGATCCTGACAGTGAGCCCTAAGGGACCCCTCCTATTGATATTAATCCAGTTTGATTAAGCTCTATTTATAACAATTTACAACACTTTCTTCTACCTAGCCAGTTTCCTGTCTAATGAAACAATCTACCCGTCAGATCTAGAGAAATGGCTTTTTATGCAAGTATAATGTTGGTCACCTTGTCGAATACTTTATGAAAATCCAACTACACCAAATCCACGCCCGTACCCTCATCATCGTAAGCAGTAATCTCTTTAAATAATGTCAAAAGATTTCTAAGGCTAGATTTTCTCCCAGTGTAACCATATAAGTTTGAATATATTTTAATTTCGCTTGTAAATGTGTGATACGGCTCATTTTTGAATAAGGAAGAGTTATGAAATGGCCTATTACTATGCAAGCTATTTCAAAATATTTTTCTAGTTAACACTGATGATTAATATAGCACATCTTAAACTATTTTATGCTGTTTAATAACACTTAAATAAATTTATCGTAAACTATCAAAACATATTTGTATAAAACATACAATATAACATTACAAATAAATAAAAATTAGTACAGGAAATAAAAACACGAAAAGTCATTTCCACCAATGTCTTTCGTGCACAACGTCCTCAGGCGGCATCGCCGTAAACGTAACGAATCATAGCACTAAAAATCGGGTTTCGATACTTGCGTGGACAGAACATAGAAAACTTATTATTCATTTTTATGTTTAACAACAAACAAACAAAAAATATCAAAACATTTTCTCTCCGGCGGATCATCGGTAAGTTCATGACCTAAAACTCCAAAATCCGGAGTTCGATTATCCGTAGTGGACCGCCCAGAAATGTGTGTTTTCATATAGCAAAGCCATCTCGGGCTATCTGCTGAGTCCACCGAGGGGAACCGAACTCTTGATTTTAGCGTTGTAAATTCGTAGACTTACCGCTGTACTAGTGGGGGAACCGTGCGGAAGTAGCCCAATGTTTAGCTTTGCGCTGGAAGAGAACATGAGTATCGCAAAGTGGCGATGAGTTCTTTCTAAATATTGAGTAAAAAAATAAAGCATGATTTGTTTATTATATAGATAGCTTATATGGATTTGTACTCTTCATAAATCTAAACTACTTCCAATTTTGTACACCACTTTGATACGAGAAACAAGATAGAAGCTACAGTGTGTAGGTTGTTTAGAATGTAGATTGTAAAGGAAAAACGTTATATGTTTTACTATTGCTCAAATTTTTATGCATTCACTTTTATCCTCTAAAAACAATTGATTTTCTGTAAGTTAAATTAAAATGTGATAGTTAATTTTCTTCTTTTGTTAACGTTTCTCTAGATGATGGAGATGATATATCAGTGAATGTTGTATTAAAGCAAGATGAATCCAAGATGGTTTTTTCAGAGCGAAACCTGGAGGATGATAAGGTAAAAAAGATTCTTCTTTCAGGTTTTTATTACATTTTTGAGCTAAACAGGTGGTTTTTGGTTTCATATTATTTATAAAATTTCCGTAAAGATCTCAGATGTCAAAAATTAGCGGTGACCAATAATTACTGTTAAAATATATCTCTGAAAGTTAATGTCTCGTGATTAACTATTCACTGTTGAAGGATTCCAATTTTGAAATTCTGATTCTCTGTAACTTTATTTGTGAAAAAACAACGTTGATTTCACATAAGAATAACATATACACAACCTACTGCTTTTAGAATTAAGACATATTAATCACAAATCAAAAGTGGAAAGTTTTTATTTAAATATATTTTAGAGTAATTAAAAACAAAAAAAATCGTAGGTGACATTGACAACAGTGAAAATCCAAAGTTTTCTTTGAATTTATATGTGCTATTAGAAGTAAAAATATGTAGTTTACTTGTAAATCGAAAACAATGCTTGTTTTCATGTTGCACCGTGTCATTTTAAACCACCACTATTTTTTTTTGCATTTTGAAAACTAATATCAGATTAACAGGTTGTCTTAGAAACGAACTAAAATTGTTATTATCGACAGAGCGTTCTGTAATTCCAATTATGATTCCATTAGAAATGGACACTGCTTTTGTTTCAGCTCTGTGTAATTACTCAAGTATCGGTAACAATAAAAACATTTAATGAATTGAGGCAAAATAATTGCAAGGTTATGATTATTGCTAAAAATAAATTATGTGGTTTTGTTTATTATTTAACATCAAGATTGCTTTCTGATGAAGCTTTCAGAGTGCAGTTGTTCAGAAGCGCCATTTTAGGTTTGTGTGACACGCTGTTGGATGCAAATAACATCAGTTAATTAAATGAAAGATTGTTTACAATACACGAAATCACACGAAGAAACAAAAGCTTTAACAAGATGGCTTTCCTTCTCCTAGAACTCTTGTTTAATTATAAAAAGCAAATAAAAAGAAGGTATTTTGTATATACTGAACGTGACACGCGCATAAGATTTATATGATTTAAACAAAATTCAAAGGCTTTTTACTTTAGTGCTGTTTAGATATATATAGGTAGATGAAAACTTAGTACTGTACTTGGTATATTCAACCCGAGAAGCACCTAATATGAAAAATGGATTAAATGGTTAGGTGAAAAATCATACTTTAAGAATAGTCATACCTAATTTAGAAATGTTGACTAGAGAAAGGACAACCAGTCAGCAGCTATAGGCATGTTCAGCGGCTCGAACCGTGGACTTCTCGATTCGCTTCCTGGAACGCTAACGCCTCAGCCTCGTCAAATATATATGTTAACAATCGAGAATCATTTAGTATAATTGTATAAATTTGTGAGAAAAAAGAAAAGAAATCCAGTATTCTTCAACTTTTTGTAGTTTAACTCAACATCCTTGTACTGTATTGTCCATTTTACTGGTTAATGATAGGACTTTTGTTTTCAGTTTTGTTTATTGTACAATTTTAGAAGCTGAAATGGGTATAGAGAACGTATAAATCAAAGTCACCGTCTGTATCAACTTGTTCAACCCTGTTTGTGCACAGAAAGGGAAAACAGAGAGATATGAAACTAGATTATCAGGAAATGTTATTATTGTTATTTTATTTTATAAATGGAGTTCAATAACACATAGGTTAAAATTTAATTTTAAAATTTAATTGAAATATATACAGTATTTAATATTTTACCTCGAGCTCCAAATTTTAGCGTTATGTGTTTGTAAACTTAACAGCGGACTCACCTAGGGAGGGGCACGTTTCTTACTATTTTTGTATATATTTTAATTTGGTGTTGGGTAAGAGTATTCGCGAATAAATGAACATTACCGAGTAATTTTGTCACTTGCTACGTAATATATCACTTCTTTCCTTTAACAGTGTCCGGAATTGCTTTGTACCATGCGCAGTGCAGATGCTCACGTGATCGTCTATTCTATAGCAGATTATTCAAGCTTTCAGTACGCCACACGTTTTTTAAAACGACTATCAGCTAGGGTAATTAAACCGACTATCTTGGTGGGAAACAAAACTGACCTGGTTCGTCTGCGTACAGTAACTACAAGTGGTAAGTATTGGTTTAGAAATAACACGCCTTATCATACACTTTAAATATAGGGTGTTACGAATGTTGAAAAAGAGGGATCCATTTAGTTTATACAGATATTTTAATCGTAGGGTGTTGCGTAACTTTAGATGGAATGTGTTATCCTCAACATCGAACTCTAAGCATCACTTGTTGTCAGGTAACTTTAAAAGGATGATGACATTACGTATTTCAAAGTGAGTATAACTTATTCTTAACGTTGTTTAGCGCAAACTCGGGCTTAACATGAGTCATATCTATAAAGCTAAGTAAAATGACATCTTACATTCTCCAGAATGTAACTTTATTAGTTCAGAGTTAGTATTAAAATGACCCTTACTTTAAATAGCTTTATCTGCCTTAGAAGTCAATATAAATTCACTCCAAACACGGGAAAACCGTTATAATTTACATTTGTTATGCAGGCAGAAATCTATAAACAGAAGTTGTTTCGTAACTGTAAATGGAACGCATTACTTAATTTCAGTCATAGCATGTCACTTATCTTAAACAGGTGTTATGTAGATACATAAAACTTTATGAAGAAAAGAAATAAGTGGCGAAGCCATAGTGGGGATCAGAGGTGGGCCCCCAGAAAGATTGGGTAATCTTGTAAATGGTGCATTTTGATGGTATAATTATCTCATTTTTAATATTTTAAATATGTTTTATACAAATGTGGGTACAATGAAAGGTATACGATCGCATGCGTTACAAAAAGTGTTTTACTATATATTTGTTTGAAACTAGGGTTACTAAGCTCGACAGATTCCACAGAACAACTGTCATAATATTAGCTTAAAACACATGTACACAAGCTCCAACTATTATATTGAAACACAAGTACTCCAGTTTCAACTACTATATTGAAACATGTATTCTCCCACTTCAAATACTATATTGAAAGACGTATACTCCAGCTTAGACCACTATACTGAAACACATATATTCCACTCCAACCACTATAGTTAAACACGTATATTCCAGCTTCAACTACTATATTGAAATACGCATTCTCTAGCTTCAACTACTATATTGAAACATACGTACTCCAGCTTGAACTACTATATTGAAACATGTATACTCCAGCTTAGACCACTATACTGAAACACATATATTCCACTCCAACCACTATAGTTAAACACGTATATTCCAGCTTCAACTACTATATTGAAATACGCATTCTCTAGCTTCAACTACTATATTGAAACATACGTACTCCAGCTTGAACTACTATATTGAAACATGTATACTCCAGCTTAGACCACTATACTGAAACACATATATTCCACTCCAACCACTATAGTTAAACGCGTATATTCCAGCTTCAACTACTATATTGAAACACGCATTCTCTAGCTTCAACTACTATATTGAAACATACGTACTCCAGCTTCAACTACTATATTGAAACACGCATTCTCTAGCTTCAACTACTATATTGAAACATACGTACTCCAGCTTCAACTACTATATTGAAACACGCATTCTCTAGCTTCAACTACTATATTGAAACATTCGTACTCCAGCTTCAACTACTATATTGAAACACGCATTCTCTAGCTTCAACTACTATATTGAAACATACGTACTCCAGCTTGAACTACTATATTGAAACTTGTATACTCCATGTTCAACTACTATATTGAAATATACGTACTCCAGTTTCAACTACTATTTTAAAACATGTATTCTCCAACTTCAAATACTATATTGAAACACGTATACTCCAGCTCAGACTACTATACTGAAACACATATATTCCACTCCAACCACTATAGTGAAACACATATACTCCAGCTTCAACTACTATACTGTAACATATATTCTCCAGATTCAACTACTATATAGGAACACACGTACTCCAGCTTGAACTACTATATTGAAACATGTAAACTCCAGGTTCAACTACTATATTGAAACACGCATTCTCTAGCTTCAACTACTATATTGAAACATACGTACTCCAGCTTGAACTACTATATTGAAACTTGTATACTCCATGTTCAACTACTATATTGAAATATACGTACTCCAGTTTCAACTACTATTTTAAAACATGTATTTTCCAACTTCAAATACTATATTGAAACACGTATACTCCAGCTCAGACTACTATACTGAAACACATATATTCCACTCCAACCACTATAGTGAAACACATATACTCCAGCTTCAACTATTATACTGTAACATATATTCTCCAGATTCAACTACTATATAGAAACACACGTACTCCAGCTTGAACTACTATATTGAAACATGTAAACTCCAGGTTCAACTACTATATTGAAACATATGTACTCCTGCTTCAACGACTATATTGTACAGTATTTTTATGTATTTATAATAAAATAAAACAAACAAACTGTACAACCCAGATATACTCTACAGAGCCCATTAATTTGTATTCCAGTAACTTTGTTTGTAGTTAAACAAAAACTGTACAATGGGCTACATGTTTTGTGCCCACCACAGTTATCGAAACCCGTTTTTTGTGTTATACGCCTTCAGACATACTGCTTAACCATTCGGTGAAACTGGATTTGTAGCTCGAGTTTCATTATGCGTTTCTTAATATATTATATTTTTATCTGTAAGATATAAGTTTAGTTTTAAATATTTATTCTATAATTATTTTGTTTATGTAGCTAAAGTTATTTTGTGATGTGTAAGTTCTAGTGTATTAATAAAAAAGTGTTGTTTACGTTTTTCTATACCAAAACATTGTATCTTGTTGTCTCACCAGAGGGTTGTAGCTTGGCGAGGCAACACGGCTGCAAATTTATAGAAACATCGGCTTGTTTGAACTATCACGTAGATGATCTTCTTGTTGGGGTCCTGACTCAAATTCGACTAAACAATTGTGGTGGAAAACAATATCAGGAAAAACCAACATCCATTAGTCTGAAAATGGAGTGGAAAGCTGCGTATTCCAGAAGAAAAGAAACTTTTTCACGCGCATTCTTGAAAAGTTGTTTAAACAGTCACGAAGGTGTGAAAATTTATACGTGATCTGATGAAAAGGTTAAAGGTGATATAAACTTACTTTACACCGTCTTACTGAAACAACAATCTTTTCTAAAGACGAGATTCTAATGAAATGCCCATCAACTCTAGCCGGACAGCTATTTAGTGACTTTTCACCAGTTTCAAGGACAATACCTTAGAAGACACTTGTGTGAATGTAGACTAGAATTAATGTGCATTTTAGAGGATCCCTTGTATTTGAATGTATGACGAAACATTTTTCTGGTGAAACCGATTTGGACATTTTCTGGTTCACATTTTCGTTGGCAATGGTACTTAGATGTGGTTAAAAAGGTTCGTTTCAGGTTTGGAAAGTAGTGTTAATGATTGTAAGCAGAATCACAGAGATTGCTTAAAAGATTCATAACAAGATATATGTACAATTCAAGTGGTGATACATACATACATATGTATGTGTTAAAATGTATTAAGTCATTTAATTATGTAATATTCATGTGTATTCATATACATATATATATTATAAATGTGTTAGATGTTTAAAATGTGGAAATTTGTGTATATACATATATGAGCGGCTCGTAGAATGGCTCTGTGTGTGTATTTTTTTCAAGTACAAACTTTTAGTTCATTGTTCCGTCATCTCTAGACCGATCTGACATCTAATTATAACTTTCAACTCAGGAGGCCAATTCCTTTCCATTGATACATTTGACCACGCATAATCTCTTAGAAACTAATTCATTCTAATCCTGCTTAAAGTAATTTTAATTAGATGGGAGGCTCGTAGGTATCCTTATGAGTAATATAATCGAATGAGAGGTAAGCGCGCGCTCCACGCTTGGTAATGCTGGCGCACAAAAATTTAGCTAATAGAAAAGGACACAAAGGTCTCATGGACTAATTTGCTGTAATTAGATCTCAAATCGGTCAAGAGATAGAGCTGTGAGCTAAACGTTTGTACTTGAAAAATAAAAAGGAATCCTCAGTAGCCATAGCATTTCAAATTGTTTTAGGGAAGGTTAGAGCAAATTAGTCCAAAGGGACTCCTGAAAAATCACTTGACGACTTAGTGTCTTTTGCGTTGTGTTTCTTACCCATGTGCTTAGTTTCTCCTTTTTCTTTGTATGATAATAAGTTTATTTGTGTTTGGACGAAGTTTCGGGAAGATCTGAGTTGTGGCTACTAATGGCTGTGTGTATGCGTTATCTATCATAAATATTTTGAAACGTAAGAATAATAAGTCAGATTTCCATGTTTTGACTCTGATTTGTTGAAAAATCGAAGTTAGTTATTTTTCATGTAACAAAACGTTGACGTTTTCCCTATAAGATACAACTTACCTCTTTCAATCTTTATGCTTCTCACAGTTTATTTAGTTTTTAAAGCAAAAAAAAAAAAATTCATGAAAAGTTCACTTGATATAACTAGAACAAAACACCAGCTTTTAATGAGCTCAAGCTTTCCGGTACGTAACCAGTTTTAGTAAACTCGATACCATAGTTTGATACAAAATCTTTTAATAAACTCGGGAATGCTGCTACGCAAATAGATTTTGTCAAGATTGTAATTTCATAAATTAGCTTTTAATGAACCTAAGATTTCCGGTACGTAATCAGTTTTAATAAGCTCAGGAATGTCAGTACTAAGATTATAAGAAAGTGACATCCAGTGAAAGGTTTGAACATAATGCTTTCATCAGCTATAGTATTTTTCAGAAAACAAGAATTTACTATATCTCTTTCTTCATGTTTACAACAGGAAGAGTTTTCATCACTTCTGTTTGGAATATGTATTTCATCAGAGGCCACTAGAGTATTGGTTTAAATCTGAGGGACATAGTAATATAGAAAGGGGAGATCACAGGCTTTCTATAAATAAACTACTCACCTGAGAAAACTGCACTTTTATAGTTACCAACAGTCATGGTGAAAAAAATGGACTGATCGTATTGGTGCGAAGAAAGATTGTTACACTTGGGCGGATGGGGGGTGCATAATGGTACAATTTGGGAACCACTGCTCTTGGATTTATACAATGTTTAGAAATGAAACAGATATGTATTTTCTAGCAACAACTACAACACTTCAGTGGTGAACCCCCCCCCCCAATAAAAAACAAACAAAAAAACAAAAAAAAACCTTTACACCAATTAAGAAAGACTATTATTGAGAACCAATCATGTTTAGGGACGTATTCCTCTATATCTTTATCGATGCTGAATGGTACTTGTAACACAAATTACAGTAAATATATAAATGAACTGGTGAAAACAAAAGAACAATGGAAAATTAAATACCTTATAACCAGAAAGATTAACTCACAGAGATGAATAACTATAGCTTGCCTGTGAATACAGATAACACTGAAGAAATCAGATTGTAACAATAATAAACAAATATATATCATAGAAAGTGAAAAGATGAAATAGTATAATTTACACATTACAATCAAAAAATTATATAATAAACGAACTAGAAAGCAGTTATACTCTGACAATAGTATTGTTTGTTTAGAATTAAACAACAAAGCTAAACAATGAACTATCTGTACTATGCCCACCACAGGACAAACTGCTGTACCACTGGGGAACGTGACAATATTAAACAAATATTATAAGTGACAAGTAAGAACAGTGTAATTTATGTTTCTTAGTTAATATACTACATAATAAATATAAATTAGATGACATTCATATCCTAACAATAGTAAACAAATATATACTACATAAAGTGACAAATAGTGTAATAACAGTATAATTTACACATTAATAAATTATTACTCAAATATCAAAACGTAATTGTACCTGATGCCTGTGTCTGGTGGAAGGTAAAACAACATTCACTGTAGAAGTTGCTAACCCTCACTTATCCACTATTCTTTTCTTCTGTGTTATTTAACTCAATAAGCAACGTCTCAGAACCTTAAAATATCTACAGCTATGATATATTCTCGCTTGTACCCGAAAATAAAGCATAAACGAAATATATGGTAAAATAATTGTTGCGTGATGTAATCTGGTGGAGAAAACCAAAAATAGACTTGTATTTTCAAGACGGCCGGTTTGGGTATTAGCACTTGAATTAAAATAAAGTACAGAATAATGTTTCGACCTTCTTAGGTCATCTTCAGATTAACAAAAAAGAAAAAAACACACCTTAAAAATAAATAATTTTTATCAACCTTGAAATAACTCCCGCTGAACGTCATTAGGCTTAAGAAATCAAAACATGTGAGAGTTATATTCGCCTTAACAGAAAAGAAGTATTCCAGACAGCCAAAATTACCAGAGGTGAAGACAAAATTCACGAGATTGTAAACTTTACTAACCGTTTTTGGCAGTTATGTTTGATAACGAAGGGCAGTTGAAATGAGTCATGGCCACTTACCTTTCTCTTTGTTGTTTATTATACAGTTAGAAATAAAAAGACAAAGACATGGATATTTAATGAAAATGTTCAGTCAAACTTGTAACCACAGTTCAAAACCAAACTGGTTAAAACTTGCAGGTTATTCCACTTTGGACAACACAGAATTCGTGGATACAATGAAAATAAAACTAAACTTGTATACAGTAACATTAAATTTGAAGTCTTCAAGAAAGTAGTATAGTTAAAACTAATATAAAATATACTGAGTCTATGGAAGAAACTGGTGATAATATGAAAGCATATTTTGTTGTTTAAAAAATGTGGATTTCACTCTGTTGGCCCAGCATGTCCAGGTGGTTAAAGTGTTCAACTCACAATTTGCAGGTTGTGGGTTCGAAACCTCATTCCACCAAACATGCTCTCCATTTCAATTATAATGTACGGTCAGTTCCACTATTCGTTGGTAAAAGAGTAACCCAACATTTGACTGTGGATGATGATGAAGACTAGTTACCTCCTCTTTAGTCTTTTACTGCTAAATTAAAGACGGCTGGCACAGATAGCCCTCGTAAAGTTTTGCGCGAAATTCATCGTGTCATCCGTAGGAAATTATGAACAATTTCACGAGTTGGATGCTGTGCTAAGTTTTATTATCTTTTGGAAAAAAATCCTGAGTAAATCAGTGGTAAGTTTATAGGTTTGCAATGTTAAAATGGGAGGTTCGATTCCCACAGGTGGACAGAGCGTAGATAGCCTATTGTGTAGCCTTGCGCTAACACAAACAAACAAACCTTTACGTAAAAATTTATAAGGAAAAAGAATGTTAAAAATGACACCTACGAAATAAGTCAGGTAACACGAGTAATTGCCACTTTTGTTAAAATGCACAAAGATTCAGTATATTAGAGTTTAGATTCTATCATGTCCGATCGTAATTGATACGATTTTATAATCTTTTGCCTTATTCGTTTTGACAACATTCTTGTAACAATAATATATTTTTCAAAACGGATTTAAATAGCGATTGAAGTGAAAGATTCGGTATGGCCAAAACCTCCATGAAAGAAACGGCTTGTACAAAGTACCAGGTGTCGTTTCTGGTGCCCAAATATATATATGTTATAATTATTATTAGAATTTTTGAACAAAACTACAAAAAGGTTTTTCCCACATATCTATTCCGTAATTTTGTAAGGAAAGATAAGAGAAAGGGCAGCTAGTCAACAGCATCCACCGTTAATTTTGGAGCCGATATTATTTAACCCAATAATGGAATTTGACTGTCACCCTTATAATGCATTCATGACCCCAAAATCTGAAATGCTTTTTGCTTTTTATAGACAACGAGACACAAGCCATGATCTTTAGAACTGACAGTCCGAAAATTCTGACATTTAAACCACGTTATGCTCTTCAAAGCTTTTGAATTGGCCTATATGAAAAATAAATTTATTGACGTTTTCGTAGTATCGATTTTCCCGGAGTTATATGTAACGAATTTCACGTCATCTGTTATTAGCATAAAACGTATCAGTTGAAGTTCATTCTTAGGTTTTAGACACCATCTTGTAAAGGTATGCATGTTAAATTATAGTAGCAGAAAGGTAAGCACTGAAATCCCACTTTTAGTAGGAAATAAATTAATATTCAGATAGCTATTTTCTTACCATTTGGAAGTACATCATTATTTCGACGGTACCTGAAAACAAACTAGTTGATATCGATCAAGACGCATTTCCTTGGAGCAGGAGCAACTAAAACTATCAGAATGACGTTTCGCCCACTCTGCTCATGAAAAATTAATGAAGTGCTCACCTGCATAGATCAAACTCCAAATTCTGGCGTAAAGCATACCGCTGAGTGATCAGGATCTTAAATTACTAATTACGAAATTGTAGTAATTATCTGTTGCTTTGATTCTTCGAATAACGTTAATAAACAGTAACAAAGGGTCTGCTGGATAAAACAGATCTGCCCTTTAGCAATGTTATAAATGCTTGTAACATAAATAAATAAGTTTTATTAGGATTACTCGTTCCGCTACATTCTTAATGAGCCCATATGTCGTACTAAGAAAGTATTATACACTGAGGCTTGAGAGAAGCAGAAATGTTTGCCATCATCTTTAAATGTTAAAAAACAAATAAAACACATGTTACGGAAAGAGGGGAAAACCAACTGAATACAAGTTTTTTCAAACTGATTATGCAACAGTTGTTTGTTTGTTTTGAATTTCGTGCAAAGCTACACGAGAACTATCTGAAATAGCCATCCATAACATAGCAGTGAAAGACTAGAGAGGGGGCAGCTAGTTATCACCACCTGCCGTCAACTCTTGGGTCACTATTTTACCATTGAATAGTGGGACTGACCGATAAATTATAACGTCTCAACGGTTGATATGGGAAGCATGTTTGGGGGGGGGGGGTGATGGCGATTCGAAGCCGCAATCTCCTTGATTTAAGTTTAGTAAGATTACATTAAATCCCTTTCTCAAAATCTTAGGTTTGGAGAATGGTAATGATGTATGGTTGTATTTCAACCTCACAGAATTGGCTATTGTTACCACGTGTTCGAAGGTTCTTTTAGAAATACCTTCGAGACTAAATTATAACATATCAGCTTATGAAGATTAACCCTGAACTGTTTGATGAAACAGAAGCAAAGATAACACTGGTCAACAAAATTTTTGTTGCATTTATATCAAACAATTGGTATTACATAATTTCTTGCCCTGATTTCAGATCTGAAGTTAGTTTTTTCCTCAGTGCTCTACTTTTTTTGCAATCAAGGTATTTGAAAATCTCAAAATTTCGTCATCATCACATTGACGTCGTAGTCTATCATGAAAAATATGTGATAAAATATGTTATAAAACTCTTTAATATAGCTGGGCAATAAAAAAGAAAATGCAAGATAGTATAAATGTATTCAAGTTATTTATATTAATTCAATTTATTTATATAAAACTGATTAGTAGATAAGACATTTGCTACTATGAGGAGGGAAAGCTCAATTGCAGTCTACTCAGGCATGAATTTCCGCTTGTAGCTCTTGCGTTTGTGGACTGTCTCAGGGCATTCTCGTTTAATGCTCCAGCAGTAATCTGCCATCATATGTTTGTCCCATCTCCCTTGGTAACGCTCTTCCATGGTCTTGAGGTCCTGATGGAACCGCTTGCCTTGCTCGTCACTTATAGCTCCTGGGTTCTCAGGGAATCTATCAAGATGACTGTACAGGTAATGGAGTTTGACACTCATGTTACATCCAAGGTCGCGAAAAGCTGACAACATATTCGTTACAAGGGTTTCATAGTTGTCAGCTTTTTTATTACCGAGAAAGTTTGCCATCACCGCCACAAATGAAAGCCATGCAGTCCTTTCCTTGTCGTTCATCTTTCTGGCAAATTCTTGATCACGCACAAGTGCACGAATCTGTGGTCCATCAAAAACACCTGTCTTGATCTTCTCGAAGGACAAACCAGGGAGCACAGAAAATATGTGTTGGAAGCATTCACCGTCAGTATTCAACGCCTTCATAAACTTTATATGCAAAACGGCTCGTTTGGGTTGAGAAAATATTTTACACAAACTGTTTCATCAAGCCCAGCATGATATGGAGAGGAGGAAATATGATCTTTTCCTCAAATGACAGACAATTGGATCGTTGACAATATTTGGCATACCTGCCTTCAGAGTCTCACGTATGGGCCACTCCTTCTGGTTCCAGTGCTTTTCTCGAGCTCGGCTGTCCCACATGCAAAGATAGCAGGGGTACTTTGTAAATCCTCTTTGTTGACCTAGGAGGAAAGTAACCATTTTGAGGTCCACACAAATTGTCCAGTTGTGCTCGTGGTATTTTAGTAGGTCAGTCACAGTCTTAATGACATTATATTCCTCTCGTAAATACACAGAGTGTCCAATTGGAACAGCTGCATAGACATTGTCATTATGAAGTAGAACGCACTTCAAACTTTGCTTAGAACAATCTAGAAATAATCGCCAGTCATTTGGATGGTATACTGGCATCCCTAATTCCTGGAGAAGACCTGAGATATTATGACAATAAACAAACATATTCTCCTCTGTAAAATATGGCACAAAAGCCTGCTCCCGATTTCGGAAGTATGACACTTTAGTTGTATGGCTCAGCTGATTCTTTTCTTGCATCCTGGAAGCTAACACTTCAGCTGCATTTTGGAGAGACCCAAATCACGCACAAGGTCATTCAACTCTGGCTGGCTAAACTGTTGAGGAGTTAATGACTGTGGGGTCTCATAAGAAGGATCGCCAGATTCTGAAAGTATTTCTTGAGTTTCATCAGCAGTCTCTTGCTCTTGGTCACTACCCACATCTTCAGATGGAAGAAATCCTTTAAAAACTGGGATTGGGAGCTCATCAGAGTGCAGAGTAGGTCGGATTGCTGAGGGGATACTAGGATATGAGATTTTGTGTCTGTTTTTCTTGCCAATGCCCTTTGTATTGACCAGACAAAATAGTAGTCAGTTGTGTGGTCCATCGGTTCTCGCCAGGTCATGGGAATTCCGAAAGGTAAACCCTTACGTTTCCCTTTTGTCCAGTCACGCAGCATTTCCTCGCAGTTATGACACACAATATGTGGGGCCCATTTCTTGTCTTGGTCACCAAGAGCAAGTCCAAAGTACGCTTTATAAGCACGCCTCAGAAATGATGTTATATTACGCCTTTGACGAATAAGCGTGAAGCATCCACAAATATAACAGAAAGCGTCCGGCTTGTTCTCACATTGACGTCTCCTTGTAGCCATGATCAGATCTGAAACAAAATCTAAACAATTTTAATATCTCTGTTGATAACATAAACGTGTAAGTAATTAACACGTTTCCTGCGATGGGACCCACCGGTGTCCCACTATTGTCTTACCTTTAACTAAGTTGCAGGCAAGAGACAAGTGTAACGACAACCTCACGTTATCATAGCTCATGCAGCACTGAAGCTGACAGATGTACAAGAGCATCGCAGCAGTTGCCGGTTTGCCAATATAGGCATCGCAGGAAACGTGTTAATTTGACCACAAACGGCTAGAATGAAAAAACTTAAAATTGCATTAAAACTAGAGCATGTAGAGCTGAACCGTTTTCATATTTGAATTTAGCAGGTCACAAAGGGTAAGAATAAGTAAAAAAATCTTATGCAACTGAGATTTCGAAAAAATTTGTTGACCTGTGTAATACGAAAGAAAATTAATGGCTTTACGGGTAACGGAATAATGCTTAAAACAAGTTCAGTAAAACTTGCGCACAATTTTAAAACAAAATATTTCACGTTTTCTACCTTCTTGGTATGGCACGTCCTAGAAGTTATCATGTAGAAATATAAATCCGAATATAAAATGTCATTCTACATTTTAGGTTCGAAGAAGGGATAACAAGGAAACCCCACGATTTATAGAAAAGAATACTGATGAACTAAAGAAAAACAATTATTATTTTTTCGTTGCTGGTGTTGTCGAATAAATAAGTGATTGGTTTAAGTGAATTAAATTAACAGTTGAATTTTTGATAGGTTTCTTGTGAAATATATCTTATTACAGTGTTTTGATGCCTTAAACACAAAACACACTTTAAAAGAAATATTTATTTTTATAGATATATTCGATAACTGGAAAGTTTGATTTCTTCGTTTAACGCAAAAAACACTCAGTGCATTATTTGAGCAAAGTCTTTTGTTTGGATCCATCTTTGAAATATAGCGTTATAAGTTTTTGTGTTTACCACTGAGCCAGGGTCGCAGGTTCGAATTCCCGTCACACCAAACATGTTCGCCTTTTCAGCCATAAGGATGTTATAATGTGACGGTCAGTCGCACTATTCGTTGGCAAAATAGTACCCCAAGAGTTGGCGGTGGGTGGTGAGGACTAGCTGCCTTCCCTCTAGTCTTACATTGCTAAATTAGGGAAGACTAGCGCAGTTAACCCTCGTGTAGCTTTGCGTGAAATAAAAAAAACAACTGAGCCAACGCGGATTTCCATTCATTAAGGTCTTACCTGTCTATTAATTTGTAAAAAACCCTCCACTTCAGTGGCACAAGGGTATTTCTGTGGACTTACAACGCTAGAAATTAGGTGTCGATACCTGCGGTGGGCAGAGCACAGATGACCCATTGTTTAGTTTTGTGCTTAATATTAAACAAACAAACATACAGAGTTTGTATATAAATGTATATATATTTCCATATTTCGTCTGTGATGAATTAGTGTACAAGTATAGTGTTAACCCGCAAGAAAAGTTACGTAAAAATGCCACCGTTACCATCTGACGCTACTGTGTGACGTGTTCACGGGCTCTACTAATTTTGGCTTGTTTATCTCTTCCTTTTCGTATTTTATGCATTTTAGCAAAAGAAGTAAAGCAAAGCAAAAAGTATTTATAGGAAAAAAGTTACCACTTATACCTAATTCGTTGCTTGTTTCCATTTATTAAATTACTCCAGGTAATGACGTAATGATCGGTTATCTTTAAGAGGAGACAGCTGTTAAAATACAGAAATACTACTAAACATATATCCGTAACTGTTTTTGGAGTGTATCAAACATGACTTTGATGGCTGTCATCAATAAGCGTTGATGTTCTTGAGAACGTCTCTAAAAGCAGATTGTACGTTGCACCCATGGCAACAACTCAATGTACACTAGATCCGCGTAAACGCTTACGTATACAGGACGAGAATGAAGAAAACTCCATATTTCAACATTTCAAAATAGGATTCTCCACTGTAGAGATAAAAATAACAAAATTTAAATCTTCAAAAATTACTCTTAATGACAAACAATATTAACAATAAAATAATGGAAAATTACGTGTTCCCCCCTAGAAAAAAAATGAGACTGACCGTTATTCCAGCTTAAAATCTGCCTGTTCTAAGGAAGTAAACTTTCACCAGAGGCTCATATGAATTCGTCAGAGTTTGGATATCACAGAATGTCTTAGCCCATGTTGCCCTGTGTTCCTAAATGAACTTTCTTACAATTTATCATTGCTCCCATATCTTTCTTTTTGAACACGAGAGTTATTCGTGTCAGCTTGCAGAATATTTAGTACCAATGAACGCTGCTCAGAACAGGCCCGGCATGGCAATGTGGTTAAGGAGCACGACTCGCAATCTGAAGATCGTGAGTTTGAATCCTGGTTCCACCAAATATGTTCGCTCTTTCAGCCGTGGGGACGTTATAAAGGTACGATCAACCCCACTATTCGTTGGCAAAAGAGTAGCCCAAGAGTCAATCCCACTATTCGTTGGTAAAAGAGTAGCCCAAGAGTCAGCGGTGGGTGATGGTAACTAGTTGCCTTCCATTTAGTCTTACACTGCTAAGTTAGGGACGGCTAACGCAGAGAGTCCTCGCGTAGCTTTGCGTGAAAGTCAAAAACAAAGAAACAAACTGTCCAGAACATGTTGTCTGTATAAAGCAGCTTCTTTTAAGGATGTGTTGAGATGAGAATGAAGAAAAGCACAGTGAGCATCTTTGATCAGAAGTTTTAAAACATCTGGACTGTGTTCATATTTTCTTAGATAATACTTATTTTGCGTGTTAAGACACGGATCACGATATAAGAACACTTTTTTTTATAATATACTCTTATTAAATGGGGGTTTCCTTTATTATCACGCTACATGTAAGAATACTGCAGTGGCTGGCATATATTCTTAATGGCAGAATAATATCAGACGTTTAATATGGAAACTACAATTATAATTATTACTTTGTTTTGTAATCTGGCTTGGAATAAAAAAATGCTTGTTCTTTCAAGCATGGAGCGTTGTAATGTTACGATTAATCCCATTATTCATTGGTAAAAATTAGCCAAAGAGTTGGTGGTGAGTTTTTATTTACTAGCTACCTTCCCTCCAGTACAGTGGTTCCCAACCAGGGTGCGAGATAACATTTGTTTTGGCCACCTTCACCTTTATTCTTAAATAAATAATTACTGTGAGGGGTGCGAGAACATATTAAACTTTTAGGGCATAAAAGGTTGGGAACCACTGGTCTAGTATAACATTAGGGATGGTTAACGTAGGTAGCCAAGTGTAAAACTGCACGAAATAAAAACAAACAATTAATAATTTATAACCATTTATATATATTGTCTAATCCATAACACAGTGCTTTAAAATGTATTACATGACAACAACAGTCATAAAATTCCAAATGACAAAGAACTGTTAACCCCTTCTTTTCCTTTTCCATGGTAGTTTTGGGATTTAAACTTTAAATTTAAGAATTTAACGTTTACAATAACCGGAGATGTTCAGAAACAACTATTTCTCTTTATCTCGTCCAAGGTTATATATAGATCGATACTTCTTGAAAGAGTAAACAAACAAATAAAAAACGTGACAATTATGATAACACTATTCATGACCATGTTGAATTGAGCCAACATAAGCGACTGGAAATGAAAAAAGGTCGAGAAAAGCATTAAGTCAACCCTTAAGTTACTTTTTATATCCTTTTACAAACAGTAGGGTCTATATATTGCAACATATTGATTAACGTTTAGTTTTGGCAGTAAGAATACTCAGTGTAAAAAAACTGACAAAACATGGATGAAATCACCTATTTTCTAGATAAGATATGTTAATAACCTATTAGTTATCGTTAAGATTAATTGCAAAATCAGCATTACTTTTTCTGTCACTTTATATGACGATACTTTATATGTAATTAAGGAACTTGTAACCATCAGAGTCATGGATTCATAAACAATTTCTTACATAATTGGTTTGTTGGTTGCGGTTAAACACAAAGCCACACAGTGGGCTGTGTTGTGTCAATCACGGATGTGAAACCCCTATTTTAATCGTTGTTAGCCTGTAGATTTCGTACATTGGTAGTTAACTGGTTGTATGTAAAGGCAAGGCTACCCAATTAATTGCCTGTGCTGTGCCATCTAGGGGTATCGAACCCCGATTTTAAGCGTTGTAAACTTGCATTGATGGTGGTAGGACATATAATTAATGACGAACAATGTATGTGAAAAGCTACTGATGGTGATACGGACACTCCCGATAATTCTGGGTTTAATGTTTCTGACATTTCTTCCACACTTAGTTCCTCAAACAACAAAATATTGAACATTTATGGTAAATAATAATACAAAGAAATGTACTCATCAATATCCTTAAATTATGATTACATTCTCAGATCATAATTTATTCTACGGTGTTAGAATGTTCTTCATTTTCGGATCCGGCACGGCTAGGTGGTTAAGACATTCGACTCGTAATCTGAGGGCTGCGGATTCGAGCCCCCGTCATACCTAACATGCTCACCCTTTCAGCCATGGAAGTTATAATGTTACAGTCAATCCCACTATTCGCTGGTAAAAGAGTAGCCCAAGAGTTGGCGGTGAGTGGTGATGACTAGTTGCCTTCCCTTTAGTGTTAAACTGCTAAATTAGGGACGGCTAGCGCAGATAGCCCTAGTGTAGCTTTGCGAGAAATTCAAACCTTAATTTTTAATTCGTGTCGTAGTGCAATCAATTTTTGGTTTCCCCGTTAATTTTCTTAATTATTATGAGTTATTTCCTTAAACGTTTGACATTTCTATTTACGTCTTTCACAATATTTAAGTTACACCCCGTTTACTTTTCAAAACTAATTTCTTAATTAATTGGATAAATTATTATTTTTTTCAGTGGAATTTTCTTTCTTAATACCTTTCTTAATGCCCCCCGCTAGTACAGCGGTATGTCTACTGATTTACAACGCTAAAATCAGGGGGTTGATTTCCCTCGGTAGGCTTAGTAGATAGCCCGATGTGGCTTTGCTATAAGAAAACATACACTTCATGCCTGCGAACCTTTACTGTTTTAACCGTTTCTCTTTCATTCTTGCCTTTATTTGTATTAAAATGCTAAATGCTCGTTATTCATGGCAGTTTTCATTAAACAAAGAACCTTTTTTTATAATTCCTTGAATGTAACCTACTTTTGGTAAAGTGGTAAATCCACCACTTCTAACGAAAGAGATAATTCTTGTAGAAAGCATCGATGCCACTATTTCGGAGCTACTGAGAAATATTTAAGTGGAGAAGAAACATTTTAAGCCAGAAACCAAAAAGTGCAAGTAAACAAACGAAAGTCAGAAACTTCAAAGGGTCAAGATAATTCGTTTTCTAAGCAAGCACGTGCTGTTACTGACTCCTTCCTTGAAAAACAATTAAAAGAATATACTAAGTAAAAATCTGTATTTGAACATTCTTTATGTACCAGTCACATAAATACTGTTGATCATCAAATATCCAACGTTAAAGATAATAAGCCAGTTAAAACCATACCCCATATTTATAGACGAGGTTTCGTGCAAGAGTTTCAAAATAGTCTTTTTATATCAGGAACAGAAGAAATACGTGGTTTTTAGAGACGTGAAAGAAAGACGATATATATAAATATATGGGGCACTTTCTTAATTTCATTATAGAAAGTTAAAACTTTTTTTAATGAAATGTTTTATCCAATGAAAGCAGGTTGCTGGAGAGATTTTCTTTGTTTTTTGGATACCTGTGTAACGCTACTTAAGAGTTGTACGTGCAAACCGTTTATAATTTTAAAGTTTTAGACTGGCCATATTGCGCACAAATAGTTAAGAGCATATACAGCCAAATCGTGTATGACTAAATAGTAGAATTTCATGGTCACTCTTGTAGTGCACTCATAGCCTTAAAGTGCAGAGTGCAGCCTCCCTCCTGGCACAGCGGCGTGTCTGCGGACTTACAACGCTAGAAACCGGTTTTCGATACCCTTGGTGGGCAGAGCACAAATAACTCATTGTGCAGCTCGGTGCTTAAGTACAGAAAAGCAAGCATTCCCAGTAACGATAGACCTGTAGGTCCACAATATGGAATTATAGCCACTAAACCATTTAGTGGAACGTAACAGTAAAATGGATTCAAAAGGCTCTGGAAGTTATAAAAGAAATGATATTATTCAAGACTGAAAACAGGTAGTTGTGTTTACTTTTCAGAAATTCGATTAAATTTCTTTGACAAAAAAAAAAGATGATAAACTTTCGTTGCTTTCCACCATATTGTTTTCTCCCTATTTTGTTTAAGATCTCGACTAAGTTGTAGTTATATTTTAGATGTGGATGAAGACATGTTCTATAATGAAAAACGCTACATGTTCGTCATATCATCATGTAATATATGTTCCTTCTTCCTACTGTTAAATATACTCCTGACATCGAATCCAACTGAACTTACCGAACATTTTGCTGTTGCACATACGATGCTACAGATTGAGCAGAACCCGAACACATGGAGGAAGGCAGAGTACAGGAACTTATTCTGGAAATTCAGGTGAATCCGGATAGTTTTGATTAATTGGTCTACTTTGCCGCTTTAGTTGTATAAAACGCAATAAACCATAGGGCTCATTTTTTCTTTAAGAACTAACTTTTCCTAAAATCCTTCTTTTTATAGGAAAAAAGTGGTGTCTTCATCAAGGTTAAAGATATCGGAAATATTTCCGGAAAAGGAAGTAAAATCCCTCGAAAAAAAAATTTTGACATCTACAATTCATTGTATCTTGCTATCTTGTCCATCTAATAAAACTTATCTCATAAATTCATACTTACAGCTATAATTAAGAATTTTGCTGATAAGAAGGTAAGGGGAATATTTTAAAATTACCTTGCTGCGCTACTCTTCCCGTTGAATAATTTCAGATGCCAAAACACTGAGTATCGCGCAGAGGTTTAGGCTGGATTTTAAGCCTCGAGGATCTTTTCTTCTGAAGCTTTCCTTCAGTAAAGTCTCCACAAGATGTATCACGATAATATTATCGATACATTCACTAATTTTTAGTCCATTGAAATTGTGTGACAATTAGCTTTCTTCTGGTTAAGAATTGGTTTTCTTAGCTTAAAGGCAAGAAATTACGACATTATGAAGAATGAAGAAGAAACTGGAGGTATACATAACATCACATTCAAATAGACAGTGGATGATAATATAGTTATTCAGCAGTATGGTGATATTACCTTTCGTCCATAGTTCTGAATTGTGTTTTTATATGAGAAAGAACACGTGTAATTCTGCCCTTTTTGACAGTACTTTGATATTCACTCTCATCCATCTTTTGAATTCAGTTCTCATTCGTCTTCTTAGTTCAAGAGTTTACACTATTCTCTGTCACCAATCTTTCTGAATCTAGTTGTTACATGTATTCTTACTGATACACGTATTTAATAGCATTCTGATATTTATTGACCCTGTTCCTGCTTATTCCATTTTTACCCTAAACCATGCAGTTTTTGCCTTGCTTTAATAAATGAAACACTTTTTTGATCAGCGTCAGTTTGCAGCTCGTGAAATTAACTTTGTTTATAACATTCAAAGAAGTGATGAAAATACGTTTCTGCGTATGAGGGGGCTGCGATACATCCAGGTAACGTTTAGAGTTATTTACATAAGTTCTGAACTCAGGAGTATTAACGTCATCGAATCACGTGGTGGCAAGTCGCCAGGATAAAATGGCTCATAAAATATACATCCTCCGAATCGTAATGCATGATGAAGGGATCTTTGTAAAAGCAGAGTGAGGAATCGAAGACCTCTTCTCTTCAGGACTAGCTCGACAGTTGACAAAACAGTTCAACTACCTGTACCATCTAGGGAAAGCCACTAACCTGGCCATGTCTGGAAACAAATTGGATGACAGGATTTTTGAATATCCGAAACAATCAGTGTTGTATAAACTCTTTCCTAAAAGCACACCTGATCTTCATCGACTAGTTCCATCTGTACCAGTTACTTCCAGACAGTATTCTGTTCCTTCCACATCAGAAACGCGAAGAATAAACTGTGCTAATGATCTAGAGGTGCCCCAAAGAATGTGTAATCAGCCAGATGAAATTCAGAAGGCCAAATATGACACAAAACAGAATATCAAAAAAATTAATAGAACACGTACTTTAGAAATTCCACCAGAAAAATACTGCGTTGAAACAAATCGTAATTTTCATCGTCAACGTGTAGCCAGTGTACCTGACAACAGTATGATGAGCAAGGAAATTCATCCATTCTTCTCTAACGACGACTTGGCTTTTCAGCGACTTCGAAACTTCTCAATCGAGTCCAAACGAGTGATCAATAAAGGGGACTCTTTTCGTTTCAAAGAGGAACTTGCCCCTAAAACGTTAGATGTCCCACACCTCCCTGGTCAGTCAGTGTTACAAGTCTGTAAAAAGAGCAGCTACGAGGTCGTTGTTACAGGCTCTACCGAGGTTGGCAAATCGTCTTTGATATGCCAGTTCACTACCTCTGAATATATTTGTAGTTATGACGAAACTCAAGGTATGTATCAAATTCTTAGCAGGAAAGAACTAATTAATTAATTAATTACTAAAGAACTAATTTGTATCAATATTACCATTATTAAAAAATTAGGAGCTACTTCTGTAGGCCTTCTCCCTCAGAGGCACAGAGGAATATCTGCGGACTCACACCACAAGAAACTGCATTTCGATACCCGTGGTGGGCAGAGCACAAATAGCCCATAGTGTAGCTTTGTGCTTAATTTCAAACAAACAAACACTCTTGCAGAGAAATGATTAAGATCACTCAGCACTGGATAAAATAATGTTTTGCAATTCAGGTTTCTGTAATATTTTAAATTAATTTATTACGGTTTAATTTTAATAAAAAGGTGAAAACTGAGACTGAACCGAACCCTAACTCGGTTTCAGTTCTTTCTAGATGTTAATGTTATATTTCATTTCCGATCGAAACATTTATTTTTGCTTTTGCATCTGCACGAGTTCTTAAACAAGTCACGATGATTTCGTTTTTATATCTTATTCTGATTTCCGTATACGAACATTTAAAATCAAAACCACAAAACAGTCAAGAATGTTCCATAAACTTAATAAACAAAGAACAATGAATACAAAAATGAAAATCAGAAATATATATTAATTACAGAAAGCTGTAAAAAGTAGACAATTTCATTAACCCCTCATCCGAAAAAATTCATCACAGCGGTTCTCAAACTTTAGTGTCCGCCGGTGGGACAGCGTCAAGTCTTGGAACTTACAACGCTAAAATCAAGGGGTTCGATTCCTCTTGGTGGATAGAGCAGACAGCCCGATGTGGCTTTGCTATAAGAAAACACTTAAACTTTAGCAACTCAAGAACCACTTTTTATTATCCTGAATAAAAAAAGACTCCATATAAACGGAAAACTGTATTGCAGAATTAAATGTTTTGTCCCCCGCTAGTGCAGCGGTATGTCTACGGATTTACAACCCTAAAATAAGGTGTTCGATTCCCCTAGGTGAGCTCAGCAGATAGCCTGATGTGGCTTTGCTATAAGAAAAACACACACACATTAAATGCCTTAAATCGTATAAACATTTTTATTAGTTATTTTCCAAATGTTGGTGAAGAATCAGTATCAGAAATGTTTGTTTGTTTGTTTTTGAATTTCGCACAAAGCTACTCGAGGGCTATCTGTGCTAGCCGTCCCTAATTTTGCAGTGTAAGACTAGAGGAGAGGCAGCTAGTCATCACCACCCACCGCCAACTCTTGGGCTACTCTTTTACCAACGAATAGTGGGATTGACCGTCACACTATAACACCCCACGGCTGAAAGGGCGAGCATGTTTGGCGCGACAGGGATGCGAACCCGCGACCCTTAGATTACGAGTCGCACGCCTTAACACGCTTGGCCATGCCGGGCCAGTATCAGCAATACAAAACAAATTAAATGGAGTGGAGGAGGGGGCATATACTTATTCACAATCTTTCAAATGATACTACCAGCGGGGATCAGGAAATCATCTTTCATGGTGACAAATAACTGCAAAAACAGAAACGGGTGTGCTTGAAACTTATGTTACTGACTTGGTCATTTAGTCAATGTGTCACATGAGACGCCGTACTGATCTAATTATTTAGCCCACGTATCACAAGAAATGTTGTAGTGATCAGGTCATTTAGTTATGTTTTGCATGAGATGCCATTCAGGCTAAAATATCAAGTCATAATAAGAAATAAGTTGAAATTTCAACAGTATGATTATAATGAAATTTCACAGGGTTTGTTTGTTGTTTTTTTAAAATTAAGCACAAAGCTGCACAGTGGGTGTTCTGCCCACCACGGGTATCGAAACCCGGTTTTTAGCGTTGTAAGGGTTTGTTTGAAGACAGATTATATTGTTTGTGTCCCTCACTGGAACAGCAGTAATTCTTAAGATTTAAAACGCTCAAATCAGGGGTTCGATTCCCCTCGGTGGACACAGCAGATAGCCTGATGTGACTTTGCTATAAGAAATATATAAACACAAATATATATGTTTTTTTATTTATGGTAAACTTACTAACGCTATTTTCTGCTGTCCCTAATCAGAAGGAAAACAATTGGTCAGCAGCATCACACAATCCACTAAGAAAACTAAGGAACCGACTGCAATTTTTATAACGCATCCATAAGTTAAAGTGCAAAAATGATTCGAACCCGGCTAACTAGTTCAGAAATCCTGAGATATTCCAGAGGCTCAATATCAACGCCCGTTTGAAGATAGACTTTTGAAAACAATAAAATTATCAAATTTACAGAAACTACGAAACGTAGGGCTATTTAAATTACCTTTTTTTTATTTGTATTATACTGTCGGTATGTTATCTGCTTGTCAGGAGCGGTTATCCACACGTTGGGAGATGTTGGATAACTTCAAACTATTTTGATGAGTAATTAAGCAATTTATATGCACATCCAGGCTATGAACGTATAGCTTTAGGCGATTGGGCTAGTTTTATTTTCTCAACTTGATTTTTCAATTAAAATGTAAATTTAGGGTTTATAAAGGTGGTTCATTTGGTGTTGTGTCAGAATTTTTTGGTTTAAACATTTGGGTATACCATTCCCTATCCTTTTTTAATATTATAAGCTGCCTTTTTCTTCTAAGCCCCTCTAGTACAGTTCTACCTCTCCCAGTTCTCTGTACTTTGTTATTGTTTTTGTTTTACTCTGGCAATGTGTATTTATTTATACACTGATAAATACAAATGTGTAGACAAAAAATAAATAAAACACGCTAATGTCATCCCATTTTTGTATTCTTAAACTGGTCACCTGGATGACTTCTATTCAAATTACTGCAGCAAACATTAAAAATATTTGTAGTATGTTGTTTTATAGGCAAGGGCGCATTAACTTATAGGCTTTCAAAGCTTGGGTCTAAAGCGCCACATCTTAGTGAAAAAATCGAAATGGTTTTAATTTTTCTCAATTTTAAAATATTAAAAACATTTCTTAAGATGCGCCCCTTAAATTTTTGAATTTTGTAATACCTTCCTCCACATTTATACTTTTTCTCTCTGTTTCCTCTCACCTTTGTTATTTGATGTATTTTATAAAATCGAAACTTATAATAAAAACAAATTTTCATTAATTTTTGCATTTTAATTTACTGTTGTTGTCGTGTTGATTGATAGCCTTGTTGATGAGTCATTCGAGAAGAAAATGGCACCTTTCAAATAGTAGTTTTTAGAGCGTCAGTTAACCTCAATATGCCCCTGTTTATAGGCTCACATTTTCAGACTGTTTCACAGTATAAAATTGGATTCCAACACACAAGCATGTTAATGGTAAAAAACAAAATACGACATTGTTGGTATAATAAAATTAATTATTATTCTTATTAGATATTTCAGCTATTTAGTTTCAATAACACAATTATCATCATCAGGCACTGTGACTACAATACAGGCTAAGCTTACACTGCATTTACTAACCCTGATGACGTTAAAAGAAATTATACGACCACGTACTGAAAAACGACATAGATATATAGGCTCATATTTTGTTTACCCAGAGAATATACAACAGTTTCCTAACGTGGCTAGTTTAATTACTAATCAATCCATAAGCCAGAATATTTGATAAAACAAAAATGTTTTGGTTGTTGTGAAGCTCAAAAGTTTTCAATGGGTTATCTGTGATCTGCCCGTCACGGGTATCGAAGCCCCAGTTGTATCGTCGTAAGCCTGCAGACTTAGTGCTGAGCCACTGAAGAGCAACAAAAACTGATACAGTTTGAATTACGCCAAATATGAAGATTTTATCTCTCTTTTTTTTTAAAAAAAAACTGCTGTGAATGATTAAAGAACAATCCCATCAAAAATATTTAGACTGTATTAATCCAGGCAGGTTATTTGCAAAACGTCTATTATAACTTGTTTTATATAAAAAAATCTGTCTCTTCATATATGCAATACAGCAGTTCTAAACATATGTTTAATGCTTGGTATTTTACAAAAATTAAAAATTAGGAAGATAAAAATAGACTTTTTGGCTGCTAAAAGACCACAGAAACACAAACACGCATATATTTTATATATATATAAAACACTATAGCATTTCTTTCACTGTATCCACCCATTGATGTAAACCCAAACATTTATTTTGGTTTGGTTATTATTAAGTACAAGACTACACAGTGGATTACCTGTGCTTTGTCCTCTACGGGTATCGAAATCCAAATATATAGCTTCGTGAGACTACGGAGTTACCACTGAGCCGCTTACGTGCCAAACATTTGGTAGTCATCCAAAACTATATAAATTCAACACTTTCCTAAATATAACTATCTATTAGAGACCCATATAATACTTGGATAAAATAATCTGTTTTCGTTTTGTAACAGGAGAATTTTCAATCACGTATTAATGATTTCTTTATATTATATGTTTATCAAAAATCTTTTTTCTCTGAATTTTTCTTTGTTGGAACCTTTATATAACACCTTTCGCAGGTTACTCAGACAAGTGGGCCGAACGCAACCTATTGGTTAGAATGATATACTTCGGATGTGATGTTCGCGCCTGTTACCTCCGAAAAAACAAAAAATCGTAAAATAAATCGCGTCCCACAATTTAGAAGTTTGGGCGCATTATACAAGTGATGGTCAAATCCCACTATTTGTTCTGACAAGAGTAAACCCAACAGGTGAAGGTGAGTGGAGATGACTAGCAACTTTCCATCTAGTCTATTATTTCCAAATTAGCACAGAAAACCCTCGTATAGTTTGCGCGAAAATCAACGAAACAAACCTAACAATCAGGACATATTTGTTTCCATGTGTCCTTGCAAATCTCGCTCTGATTGGATCAACGTCTTCAATTCAACCAAGAGCTGCTGTTTAAAATAAAACTTTCTCTCACTGGATGAAAAAATCACATTTATATACACGAGGATAGGGGTTGAGATAAAAATGAAATCGTTTTTGTTGTTATTTTTCTAAAGGATTAATAAGTCTATAAAAACAATTCTGTTTCATGTAATATTTCTAATAAGAGTCAAGTAGGTCCAATAGACAGAAGAAAATGCTCGTTTATCAATGTTTTATTTCGTTTTTTTTCTTTCTAGAAGAAGGAGATGAAAAACTGGTAACAGTCATTTTAAACGGAGAAGAATTCGATCTTTTGTTTATTGAACAAACACTGAGGGAAAGAAAGGTATTTCATTTGGAAGCAAAAAAGAAAAATCAATTAATATATAGTTTGTGAATTTATTGTTCGTTTGTTTGTTTTTTAATTTCGCGCAAAGCTACACGAGGGCTATCTACGCTAGCCGTTCCTAGTTCAGCAGCGTTATAATATGACGGTCAATCCTACTATTCGTTGGTAAGAGAGTAGCCCAAGAGTTGGCGATGGGTGGTGATGACTTGCTGCCATCCCTCTAGTGCAGATAGAACTCATGTAGCTTTGCGCGAAATTCAAAACAAACAAACATTCACTTGGTTAATGTCATTTTTTATATAAATTTTATCAAAGTATTGAAATGAGCAACTTAGGAATCTGTGTTTTATTGGTTTAACGTTGGTACATTTATGAATTAAATTGGTATTTGTTGATCTAGGTTCCCTGAAAGCTGTAAAGATTATTCCGTTTTTTATTGCTATAATATCTTAATGTGTTCCAGTGCTACATTAGTCCAAGTAGAACAGGCATATTAACTGGTCTAATGAGCCCGGCATGGCCAAGCGTGTTAAGGCGTGCGATCTCGTAATCTGAGGGTCGCGGGTTCGCATCTCCGTCGCACCAAACATGCTTGCCCTTTCAGCCATGGGGGCGTTATAATGTGACGGTCATTCCTACTATTCGTTGGTAAAAAAGTAGCCCAAGAGTTGGCGGTGGGTGGTGATGACTAGCTGCCTTTCCTCTAGTCTTACACTGCTAAATTAGGAACGGCTAGCACAGATATCCCTCGAGTAGCTTTGTGGGAAATTCAAAAAAACAAAACTGGTCTAATGTACTGTTTGTATATTTTAATTATGTTTTCTCATTGCCATGTCTTATTTCAGATTTAAGTGGTATGGTTATTCCACGTTTATTTTAGGATCATGCTTTTGCCGATGGATGTGAGGATATTTAGAAAAGCTGAGTTTAAGTGCGTTGAAGGAGGTTTTTTTTTTCAGTATTTTAATCGGTTTTGAAAACAGAACAAGTTTTGTTTTAGGGTCATTTATTTTCATCCTGTGTTTCGACAATTTGATTCAGACCAGGTTGTAAATTTATAGTTGCAATTGAGGGCGTTGCAGAGCTTTTCCAGATCGCCACAACGTCTGACGTTAAATTAAAATTTGGATCATTTAATGGTATATCACATACATGAAGAAAAGGATAAGACTAACTATCTCTACCTGGAACGCCTGCCTCAGGAGTAAAATATTCTGAATTGGTGGTTCACATTTACTATACATTTTCCATTTTCTAAAAAGTTAGGAAACCAGTGAATAACACCTATTGGTAATTTCCACCGTTTGAGTTTAAGACTCAAACCATTATGCCATACAGTGCTGAGTGCTTTTTATATATCAAGAAAACGGGCAGTAATGCATTTTTTATTATTAAAACTATCTACCATTGTTTCAGTTAACCTAACCAAATGATCTCTTGTTTGCCGAAATTTTCTGAAACCATTTTAAACTTTAGTTAATTTTGATGTGACCTCCAGAAAAGTGGAAATCTTACTGCTAATAATCCTACAGAACTGATCAGACTAATTGATCGGTAGCTTACCGGTTTATTCGCTGGTTTGTCTTACTTTGGAAACATAAAGACATTAGCTTGCTTCCAAGAGGTTGGGGTATAACCAGAGTTAATGGAAAGGTCAAAGAATGCTATTAAGGGTCAAACAATTTTTGAGTACTCTTTATTTTAGAAAAATGGCTTTGTATTCCATTCTCAGCTGGAACTTTATTTTAGGTTTGTTTTCTAGAGATAATGTTTTTTGTTTTTGTTATTGTCTATGTTACTTTACTTGTATAATTATTGTTGCTTAAAATTTGTGGGTTTGTTGCAGTTACTTGGAAATTTAGTGGTAGCCCGTAAGTCCCTACTCATCCATATGTTATTATGTTATATTCAATAATACTAATGATGAGTTGAAGGCAGCTGTTACCGCGGCATTTGGAACAATAACCCCTGCTATGTTGAGGAAAATGTCTCACAGAACATGGCGTCGCATAATATTATGCAGCGAGAATGAGGGACAGCACGCAGATACACTGGATACATAAGATATATGGATGGGTAGGAACTTACGGGCCATCCTGTATATAGTCACTTACTGTGTTACAATAACGTAAGTCTACATCTGGTTCTTTGTGTGTTTTAAAGAGTTTCCTTAGCTGCTTTTTTAAAAACTCCAGATTTTTGATGGTTTGTAAGACTGAATATGTTTTACACCCATATGTAAATCACTTCAGATGTGGCCAAAAGTTTTAGGATCTTTATTTACCTTTGAACAATTGCCACACTTATAGTGTTTAAACTGTTATATTTCGTTTCTTATTTGGTTTCTCAGATTGTTTATTTTAGTTTTCATGTATGGATCTCTTGTACTGATCTATCAACTTCTCAGGTGATGACGTTATTTCACAATGTGAAAAATCACACCATTTGGATGTGATGTTTCCATTCATTTTGAGTATTCTTTGTGCTACAACTTTGGTAAGGCACTCAGTAATTGTTTAATAATCAACAATATCAGATAAACTATCTGATATATTTATTGTTGTTTTTGGTAATAACTGATCTGGGAAATTTAAATATTCTTCTCAGTTGGCTTTTTTTTTTGTAATTTAGATTTTCTTATGGGTTAGCTTATTGTTATGAATACGAAATCAAAAATATGTTAATTAGTAAATTATCACAATCACTGTTAAATCCAACATTAAAATTTGAACATTTATTACTAACATTTGATGAACTTATACACAGATTTAATGTATTGAAAGATAGTGTGTGTTGGAGTCGTAGCATTCAACATCACATATACACTACTTTCTAGAAATTCCAACTACTTTCTTCCAGTCGCTGTGGTTTTCTTAATCTAAAATATTTATGTTTGTTATTCAGATCTGCAATAATTATTACGTTATTATTATTTTGACTTAGGTTATTTAATAAACTAATACCCTTTTTTTAGGGTGGAGAACAATAAATATATACCTGTTATTGTTACTATAATTATTTAATATATGCATATCTATTGCTATACATTCGTTGATAATTTTAACCTCTATCTCTGTTACAGGGCGCAGATAGCCTAGTTGCTTTGCACCAATAAACGTCAACTAACCTTGTTACATACAGATGGGGTTGTCTTGTAAATTACAGTAATACTTTTATTTGGTTAAGTTTTATTTACTCTGTATTTTCTTATTGAATTATAACTTACTAATTTTAAAGTACTATAAGTTTTTAACATAGTTTCTGTTATAACTAAAGCATCAATATATGCATGTACTAATATATTCTTGATCTGGTGTATCTTGGAAGCAAGACTACCTTAGATATGTATATGTTATACAAAGAGTGAAGTTTTAAGACACGAATTGTAAGTGTGACATGATTAGTATAATGTGATTTTTCGCTCTTGTAACTATAAGCTTTAAGCAACCTTTTTATTATTTTGAGGCTTTTGAAGTTATTTAACAAAGTGATAGAAAGCGTGTTCAGTTGCTTCCATTATTGGATTTTTTAAAATATATTTTGGTATAACAATTGTATTCGTTAGTTAGTTCATTCATTGAGTTTGTTTCACATTTTCCCTTATTTTATGGTTGTGACTTCTTTGAATGCTTGTAACTAGTTTTGGTGAGAAGTGCTTTTGTGTTTGTGTTTCAGGTGTAGGTAGAAGAAGTGTTTCATATGGTGTTTGTTTTGTTTCCTGTCAGTTTGGTCCAGTTATACTGCAGTTAATATTATGTATTCTTGTATTTTACAATTACAATAAAATGAATTTCGTTGTTCTCTCTTGGATTGAGTAATGTGATGTTTCCCACCACAGTCCACGCAGCATGGGAGGAAATTAAAGGCCGCTTCTACATGGCCGTACAGTTGACAATTGTATCATAGTGTTAGAACTACTGAGGGCACCTCAATTTCTTCTACTTGAAATCTCTAATACCAGAGAATGATTTCATTTGATATAAAATTCTGGACAGCTTATGCGTATTCTGTATAAACTTCGATTATGTTTGTGTGTTCCTGTGTTTTTGTTGATGAAATTCTTTGAACCTTTGTAAAAGATATGTTGTTTTGTGTTAATTATTCTTCTATTTGTTGTGTTTAGCTGTTTTAATGAATTCCTCTGATTACAAAGCATTGTGTTTGTGGTTTCATCACTGTTAAGTGTAAAGAAATATTTCAAGATTTGAAAGCATCTTTGGGGGAATTTCGAAGTAGTATGTTTAGTTCAGACGGGTCTGTACTTCTGATTAAAACGCCATCTTTAGTTAAGCGTTTGATGGCTATTTGTTTAGTATTTGGCTTATATATCCTAACTTCCAGGGGCGTAGATTTTTTACAACTAATGAGGGGGATGATTTTTGCAACCACTTATGTGGACTGTTCAATTTGCAAATTGGTAATCTCTGATTACGTGTACATGAAAGCTGTAAACATGCAGTAACACAGTAATCTTGTTGCCACGATACTTCAAAGTTTCCATGTAGGTTTGTATAAGTGAGGTGTTGTGAACATTTTCAAAATGTTAATAGAATAAAGACAAATGTGTCACAAATTAACTGCCACATGAATTTATTCCTGCACACTGCAGAGTATAAAAGATAGCCATTATATTTGACAAGGTTACTAATAATTATCATTGCATGAATTACGTTTTCAAATATCAATAAAATTAGTAATTACCCTTGATAAGTTTATATCTACTGAAAAACTGTTCATGTTGTTTGATAAAAATAATTAAAATGTCTTTGCGAACTCTTGAAAATTGAGTCCAGTCAGTGCATCAAGTATAGTCGAGGATATTGTTTCACCAGTTGTATTGGAAACACTGTACAAACCAAGAAATGTCTCATGGACGTAAAGGTTCTCATCTACGTATCGTACACATATTGCTTCCTGTTCGGGACCTGTAACATCTTGAGTGCCATCAACCATTAATGTAAAGATTTTACTTTGCTGCACTTCGTGTGCTATGTTCCTCAGTATTTGATGGCTGAACATCTCCATTATTTCACTCTGAGCCTGGAATGATGTGAATGTGGTTTTCTTTGACAAGTAGCCGTCAACTCAGGATCTTCCTCTTCCAGGAGCTTCATTAACTGCAGGAAGTTCCCTTCCGTATCAGTATGTCCACGTAATGCTAAACCTTGACGCAGTAAGAAACGTAAACTTCTGAATATTTTGGCTAGACTTCTTTTGCATTCTTCCTGCTGCTTCTATTTTCCATCATGTAGCTGGACAGTCACTGGAGTTACATCAAGTGAACCTTCTGGAGATATAGCGAATCTGTGCTGAGAGGAGGATTGGTGTTCGTTGAATTTCTGTTTTGCCTTTTTGCAGTTACAAAAACCGGTGGATATGAAGGTGTACTCCACTGGCCTCTCCAATGTCCCTGTAAAAAGTCCTCTACTTTCCGCCTTGGCACAACGAAAGCATATGACTTTTTGAGTCTGATTGTCGAAGTGCAGCCATGGGAACTCATTAAATCACTTGCCCTAGAAGTTGATATTTTGAGATTTTGCTTTCTGTTGTGGTATTAGTTGTACGTCTGGATCATATGGTTTTCCACACTGTATCTGTGGAGTGTCAGATTTTTCATTACTGCACAAACTTGTTTCACAACTATCTGGTGGTTCATGATGTGCAATAATTGCACAAGCATTTTCAGACTCATCCTCTGACGAACATGGTATTTCCTCTGTATGGCAAGTTTCTATTCCTTTGCTTGAGGTTGTTGGATTATCTGCATCTGCAGTGTCACTTGTAGTACTAGTAACTGGCTTGCAGAACTGTCTAATATTGAAAAGTTTCAAACACTTGCTTGTCATAATTGGAATCTGTTTCCCAGATGACTCAACAAGCTAAAATACAGTCTTTATTGAAAAACTCTAACGTACAACGAACGAAGACAGAATAAAATTGAAGTAGGACTGAACTGTACAATGTATTTTAGGCGAATGCGCGAACCTCACAGTGACTACCAAGCCGACTGACCGCCTGGGCATCGCTGGAACAATACTGTGTGCTAGTTACATCACAAGTAACTGCAAGTTTCTCGAAAAATACTTAAACAATCGCAAATATATTATATTCCTGTTAAAGCTCATCAAAAGGCAAACGCGTTGTGATATAATGTCTATAAGCATGTCTATTGAATAAAAACATCTAAACAAAAACTAGCAATACAATTCAAGTAGAGGCTTCAGGCCTTTGAAATCGGTCCTTTTGTGTTCTGATTATACAAGAAAATACAATATTTTTACTATCTATGATAAGAGAATATATTGTTCTTTTATCATAAAGCACCAGCACTTTATTAGAGGGCGGTGATAATCTGAAATTTCATGGATTAATGAGGGCCACAAACACAGGTTTAATGGTCAGTGGCTTCGGCAGCTGAGGAGAGTAAGGCGTTCGACAATAAAACCGGCTAGACATGAATAAGAACAAATGGCGTAGGAAAACCGCACAATATACACATAAGATTGATGCAGCTATAAGCTACAAATGGCCTGCCAGATCTCGATCACAGAAGTTTACGCTTGGGAGTAATATTTTCGAATTTCATGCTTTGTTCAAGCTGTTGTGATGAAAATGTTACTTAATCTTACACTACATACAAGACGTAGGTAGATTCTGTGATAGTGCTTGTAAACCTTGCATGTATGCTTAGGCCTACTGACTGATACTTACGAACTATCGCTTAGAAGCACGCCTATATTAAAGATGTACATTTCGGCTACTGAAAAAGCCTACATCTAGGCCTAATTATGTAATTCTATTGGTAAGAACACGAAAATCACAAGAACAAAGACAAAATTTGTAGGCCTGTGATGCAATAAAACAATTCAACAGACCAAACTGTAGGGAGGATGATTGTATGCACCATACCCCCACCTAAAATGAAGGGGGAATGTATCCCCCATCCCCCCAGGATCTATGCCCCTGCTATCTTCAACCACTAATTTTAGTTCTTCATATAACTTAATACATCTTCGTTTATTACGACATATTCTGGGGTTCTTTTGTTGTTTGTTTTACTTGTGGTTGTTTCGAAATCGCGTTTGTTTTACGTTCCTTACTGGTTACGAGTGTGAAACTGTCACTTGTTATTTTAGTGTAGAATTATACAGGGCGTATTTCAGTATGGTTTCTCAGCAACATTATGAGTTGTATCCATTTCTTTTTCACTATTTCATGGTCCAGAGAGCTAGCGATGGCCTTCTGTAGAAATAGTGTTAAGTTCATTCTTAGCAACTAAAATTAGGTTGTCCAAGTTTGTTTTACTGTTACTAAAGGCGCCATGTACACAAGACTTACTGTATAAGTTGCTTCTTCAGTTACAGGTATACTTATAGAATCGGGGACTCTAGTTCTTGTATTCGTAGTTGATTTCATTGCTGAATCCTTCAGGATAAAATGCGCACAACGACCACACGCTTTCCACAGATTTCTTTGTTGTATTTATTTGTTTTGACTTTTGTCCTGTCGATGACGTACCTATATATTAGTAGAAAGCTGTTTCGTTGCCACTGCTTCTTTAAGAGATTGTCGTGTGTATATGTCCAAGCGTAGCAAAGATCGCCATTTTTCTGAATTAGGCTTAATGTGATGTCCGTTTAAAACGGTTTTATCTCAACCTAAAATATATATGTCTTACTACTTCAAGCGCTCAAATCAGAATCTTCAAACATGCACACTGTCTAGATCCTTTCTATCGATCTGGGAGGGCCAGATATTATCTTAGTAGCTTGCATACCGTAAATGAAAATTTTAGATTCTAATATTCTTTTCATGATTCTTATCTGATTATTGGTATTATATAGTCTGGATATGGACAATAATTTGCTTCATAATATTCTGTATTTGTGACTTGTGGGATTTGAATTATGAAGTTACATAATTAGGTGGATTACATCTGGTATTACTGGAGTAAAGCGTTGTTTGACAATTGCTATGTATCGGGTGATGCAATCTTCTCGATTTTGTAGGTTTTGATACTGTCAAGAAAGTATTTTTTACTGCTTCTATAATTAAGTTTACTGTTTATTCTTGGGTCGTTTAGGTTGAATGAAGGTTAAAATATACTTTCGTTAACGCCAAATTTTATTTGGTATATATTTTCGCTAATGAAAAACATTTTCATAAAAATAACGAATGACGGACAGTGTGCGAAACTTCTAACGCACGATGACGCCAGTATCGATGCAGTCCTAACACTGTACCTGCATGCTTCGGTCAATAAGTCCGTTTGAGCAGTACATGAATTTCATTCAAAAACATGATAATTATTTCATCAATTCCACTAAAATTGGTGATAAATGTGAAAATTGCAATTTTAATATGACTAAGACGGAAGTCAAATGCAGTAAAGTTTAACCTATTGGCAGAAAAACAACATAATAGCCCTGGCATGGCAAGGTAGTTAGAGCGCTGGACTCGCAATTTGAGGCTCGCATCGAATCCCCTTCCCACCAAACATGCTTGCCGTTTCAGCCGTGGGGACGTATATAATGTAACAATCAATTCCATTATTCGTTGGTAAATGAGTAGCCAAAGAGTTGATGATGACTAGCTGTTTTCTCTCTAGTTTTAAACTGTTAAATTAGAGACGGCTAGTGCAGATAGCCCTTGTGTAGCTTTGTGCGACCGTCACTCCAAAGAAGTTAATGTTCTAAGTGGTGTGTTCAAACAACAAAATAATATATATTATGTATATACATTACTTTTATAATATCTACTAACAACCACTTCCCAGACCTACTATAGATTTTAACATACATCGTAAGTATTATAAAAATATTACTATCTATCAAGTATCATGCGTTACATAAGCCTCGTCATAGGCCTATAAAATGATTTTTTTTTACAATAGGCTTAGCTGAATGGGACGTGGTGGGGAGAGTATATTAGTTCTCTAATTTGTACAAAATTGTGCAGGCCTCTTTTATGAAGTCAATAAACAGGATATTAGTAGTCAGAGATATGAATACTTTTCGTCCAGTTTCATCAAAGGTAGAATTGAAATAGTTCGTGATGTAGTGGGCTAATATTTCTTTGATTGGCTCCACTCACTGCTGTGTGCTGTAGTTTCGCTTATTGAAGACTCATCAGCACAGCTCGAGATGGCAAATCAAAGAAATGCATGTAGGCTTCTCCTAACGGTGATCTGTATACAACAGCAATGGATTTCTAAGCCTTAAGTTACTTCACTGGTGATTGAAAATGACTTAAAAACCCATTAAGGATATTAGTAGGCCTAACGGGCCAATAAGAACGTAGATCTAAATATATATAGGCCTGTATATAAGCCTATTATATAGGCTATATGACATTTTGCGATTTTACGAAATATGATTTACACATAACAGCTTGAGCCTCTTAAAGAATTATGATTGGGTATATTTAAGCCATGACATAGAAATTATGTACACAAGATCATATATAATTTCAAAAGGCCATGGAAATAAGACTGTTAGTAATTGTTGATACATTATGACAGTAGAACCTAGGTCTAGTATTATCGCTTACCTCTAAATACACTCTGTTTTTATGCGTTTCGTTTTGAACCCTCTTTGCTTCAGTTCTTTTCTCATTTTGGATAAGAATCTATGCTTCGAATCTGCCAGCAGAGAAACGGGTCTCTCATATTCTGTATCGTACAATCGGCAACCTGTATACATGAAATAATTTAACAGACGACAGAGATAGGGACCACTTGATTTTATTGCCATCTAGTGAGTACTTCCTGCAATGATCCTCATTATATTTGTACTCTCGTAAAAAGCAGTTTCTATAGCACGCCGCTCACAGTTACTAAGGCCTAACTTTCATCTTTTCTTTCAGACGCTCTCTTGCACTATTGCTTGCAGGTAAAATAACTTAAGAATTTAAATCCAAAATTGTAAGATTATACAAATGTTTCTCAAACTCTTTTATCATATTCTATAATGTTTGAGAAGTAATTAATACAGAATCACCTACATGATTCTTGCAAATATGAAATAAATAACTCTTATTTCAGGATCCGGCATGGCCAGGTGGCTTAGGCACTCGGCTTGCAGTCTAAGGGTCATGGGTTCAAATCCCCGTCGCACCAAACATGTTTTCTCTCTCAGCCATGGAGTCGTTATAATGTTACGGTCAATCCCACTATTCATTGGTAAAAGAGAAGCTCAAGAGTTGGCGGTAGGTGGTGACGACTAGCTGCCTTCTCTCTAATCTTACATTACTCAATTAGGGACGGCTAGCGCAGATAGCTCTTGAGTAGCTTTGCGCGGAATTCACAATAAGAAAAATAACTCTTATTTAAAATTTGTTGAACTGTATTACAATGTTTCCAAATATATTAACATTGGCATTATTTTGAATAAATTTCAACTATTTTTCTTGAAGATACACACAAATTAAATGAACAAAAAATAGTCAAACTACATACCCAAAAAATATTTAACTATTCACTTTATCCAATTCATCTCAAAATACACTACTTCATACCTAAATTTATTTAAGAATCGATAACATTTTCAAACGTACTACTTTTGTTTTGCTTCTGGCATTATTTAAATTTTTGACTTTTTTTTTTAATTTCAAGCAAAGCTACACAATAGTCATCTGCACCATCCAGCATCACTTATGTAACGAAAAACATTATATTTTCGAACATTATAACTATTGATTCGAATTTTGCACATGTAATTTCCCTGCATTACAAAGTTATATTAAATACATTGTTGTCAGCCATTGTTACTACCAAACATGCTCGCACTTTCAACTATGGGAGAATTACAATTTTACAGTCAATCCCACAATTCGATGGTAAAAGAGTAGCCCAAGAGTTGGCTGTGGGTGGTGATGACTAGCCACCTCCTCTCTAGTTTTCACTTCTAAATTAGAGATATCTAGCGCAAATAGCCCTCGTGTTGCTTTGCACGAAATTTCAAAACAAGCCATTATTATGTAAACAGAACTTTTATCATGATAAGTTAGTTAGCTGTTTATTGTATTACAATTAACACATTCATACAAAAGTTCCGAATTAAATGTATGAAGTAATATATATATATCAAAATCAAACAAATATAAAAAGTGTTATAAATAAAAAAAATAGTTTGGTTTCAATTTCGCGCAAAGCTACACGAGGGATATCCGGACTAGCCGTCCCTAATTTAGCAATGTAAGGCTAGAAGGAAGACAGCTGGTCATCACCACCCAACGCCAACTCTTAGGCTACTGTTTTACCAATGAATAATGGGATTGACCGTTACATATAACGCCCTCACGGCTGAAAGGGAGAGCATGTTTGTTGTGAAGGGGATTCGAACCCGCGACCCTCGGATTACGAGTCGAGTGCCTTAACCACCGATCCCATAAAAAAAGAGATAGGCTATCGACACTTTTATTTTAACTTTTTGTAATTTATTTAAATAAAGACCTTTATCTTATTTTTTTGTAATTTTTCCAAGCATAAAAATTATCACCATTATTTATTTTCTAATAAGTGTATTTATGACACACAAAATAAATTGTTTAATATTATTATAATATTCATCGTAAGAGTCATATTATTTTCAGTGCTAAATCATTTTTCTTTAACGTATTCTTACCAGACAGACATGGATCTTACCTTACCAACTGATAACGCTGATGCCTACGTGGTTGTATATTCAGTAACAAATAGAGAAAGCTTCCACCGAGCCAAAAACATTTTAAACTACATCAAAAAACAAAATGATGAAGACAAGAAAGCCATTATTTTAGTTGGAAACAAGACGGACTTAGCACGGTTAAGGACCGTTGGAACTAATGGTAAGAGATGCAGCTTAATTGGTTGTTATAGTTAGTAGTTATTGTCATCAGAAATTTTGTTGATATCTTCTTCACATAATTTTGATTTCTTCCACTGCTCCAACACTTTGAACACTTGAGAATTCTTGTTCTTTGGTCACTTTTACTGTTGTAGCCACTTTATTCCTGTTCGAAAATTTTGACGTAAAAAGATAAAAGTAAAGTCAGGCTTTACTATGTTAATTTTCGGGGATACAAACATGGACGTATGCATAAAGTTTTCCAGGATGGGGGAACAAAGTAGTGTGAAATTGTGAATTGAATTGAACAAATCATGTAAGTATGCTGAATGAATCAGTAAAAAGGATTATGTTCCTCATTTTTCAGATTGGGTAAAGTACTCCTCTTGCCTCCTCCCCTGGCTTCATATTACACTACAAAATTGACATTTCTCCAGTTCAAATCAAAAGAAATTTAATTCTCCTTTTGATGTATTTTTCTCTCACTACAGGAGCAAGTTCACCGACAGGAATCGAACACCTGATTTTAGCATTGTAAATCTGAAGAGTTAACGCTGTCCCACCAGGAGACATTATTATGCTCTAAGGACGTTACAAATTTAAAAAAAGATTTATATATATTTTTTTATTTCGCGCAAAGCTACATGATGGCTATCTGCGCTAACCCTCTCTAATTTAGCAGTGTAACACTAAAGAGAAGGCAGCTAGCCATCACTACCCACCTCCCACTCTTGGGTTACTCTTTTATCAACAAATAGTAGGATTGACTGTCACATTATAACGTCTCCACGGCTGAAAGGGCGAGCATGTTTGGTGGGATAGGGATTCGAACCCGCAACCCTCGGATTACGAGTTGAGTGTCTTAACCACCTGGCCATGTCGGGCCCAACAATAAGCTATTCTTACAGTATTTGGTGATTCTATCCACTCGTTTATATTACGTGAACAACAACAAAAATGATTGACATTTCTATTTAATACAACAGTGAAGCACAAGTAACCTGAAAATATGATACAATCGTGCTCTCTGTCCACGTAACTACTTCGCAGGGTGTGGATGGATCTTCATCAAATTTTGTATGGTTCATTAGGCCCATATGAGGATACACAGAAATTTTCATCTTTCCATTTTGCAGTTTTTATGGGCGTTTTTTCCAGTTCTTCAACCCGTGTTGAAACAACTTTACTACATTTGACACAGAGGTTTGCAGAATCAAGGCACATACATCAAAATTTGCAGTTACACATTTTGTGCTTAGCTTTTTTTTTTTTCTCAATTACATATAAAGGAAGCAACTTTTCATATCCTAAGATAACCTTTCATTAATCATGGATTTACATAACTTCCGTCCATTGAACGGGTACTCCCACTAGTTATGCAATAATTAAATACATTTTGCATATCCACAACAGAAGAAAGGTTATTACTAATAGGATTTTGTTCTAAAGTTACATCTATTATAAACATTCTTTCTCACTTTTTTTTTCTCTTTCAGCTGGCAGAGATTTGGCAACATCTCAGAGATGTAAATTCATTGAAACTTCAACAGGCATCAATTTTAATGTCGACGAACTACTGGTTGGAATACTCAGTCAAATTCGGTTGAAGCGCTCTCATGCAGACAGATGCGAAAAGCAGCGCAATTCAGTGAGTTTGGACACAACCATAGGTCTATCATTAAGAGCAGACAGTTCCTTTAGAGTCAAGGGTAGGGTCATACAGTTCTTTCAAAAAACCTGTTGCAAATCGAAGTCTTGTGTGAATCTACAAATTATATAAGAACAAATCAAGTTAAGAGGAACATAAAGAAAAGCATAACAAAAAACATTATCTACACTTTACATGATTTGTATCACAAATGTTAGACCTCTTGTTTTCTAATGCTTCCATAGCTTATGATATTTAAACCATTACACGGTTTATACCGTTTAAAGTGTTTTAGGAAGTTATTACTGTTGTTAGATAATCTCACGACCGGGATATATAAAGATTTACTTTATTTGGTGCAAACGATTAACAAATTCTGATCAAAAGTAAGCCACGTAGTTAAGAATTAGATTAATTTTATAAATAATTTATAAAATAATAAAGTCGATACTGCATAACAAATCACTTGGAAACAGTTTATATCATAAATCACAACACCAGGAAATTGAATATATGATTATAAGAATGCACTGAAGTAATGCTGATCATATTTTCGGGCGTAATTCCAAATGCGTCACGTGTTATAGTAAAACCACTTGGGGCTATCTGCTGTGTCCACCGAGGGAAATCGAACCCCCGAATTTAGTATTATAAATTCGAAGACTTGCCGCTGTCCCAACGTGGGACAGGTCACGTTTTGAACGTTTTTATAATGTATACTACAGTGCAACCTATTTTTCTTAATTATATTTAATATTTTTCATAAAAAGAATTGCTAAGATGAAGGTCAAAGGAAATTAAAATTAATTGTAAATAAAGTGTTCTCAATAAAGCTGAACATTTTTATAGGTCAATATTGCTGAACACTTCTATAGATACTAAATAAACACACAATTCTGCATTACTTTGAATTAATTGAAGCCAGGTTTTTTTATACGTTTTATAGATTTCATTCCTTTAAGAGAAATCTCCAATTCTGTGATTTAATGGAATTAAAATGTTTTGTTAAATCTGTTTGTTATTGGGCCAATCGGTATAATGTTATACTTTGTTAGTTGTACTGCTCTTTAAGTTCATGATACAAAAATATCTTTATTTTTCTTATTACGTTTAGAAAGAAGACATGTAAAATAATCCATTAATTTATCTGCTCGTGCATGTAAATTAAATATTACATTAAGTATTATTAGATGATATTTTACATATTACAAGTTATGAGCTGTCTTCAGTATTATATTTTAAAGTTGCTGTAACAAAACTCTAAGTTACAATTTAAACACCAGATGGCGCAAGATTTTAAAGAATGGTATATGTTGTAAACATACAGTACATTATTTCTTATTTGGTCAAATAACTTGATCATTAGTTTAGGCAAATAAATAAAGAATGTTAACTGACAGGTTTTTCTAAAGCATGAGACTGTGAAACAGAATTTTATAAATTTCTTAAACGGAATCAAATATGCAAATTGATATTCCAAATTACTAAGTTAATAAAAGTTATCACTTTTCCTTACGCCCTCCACCCAAATACTGCAAATAAACAGTCTATAAATATTAACAAAGTGTAAAGGCAATACATTAAATTTATTTCACTTTTTTCATGACGAAGTACTGGCATGTACAATGGACTAGTTTTAATATAAAAAATCTACATGAAACAATGCAACATCAAACAATGCCTTTCTTCATTTTAATACAGCAGAATCACAATTAATTCAACAAGTACTACTGAGGTTTCAGAATTTTTATTTTTAAGGTATTATTTCACACCCACAGTTTAAGTGAAAATAAAACTATTTTATTTCTTCAATAACAAACGTTTGCCACTTGCCTATTCCAAAATTTACTTCAAGCAACTGCGCTATCGTGTTGTACATGTAAGACCGTAACAAAAAATGCTAAATTTTTATTAAACAAAAGTTAAAAATGATCATCAAACAACATAAAAACTTTATATACTTGGAGAATAAACCCCTTATCTAATTTTTAACCACAATCAAGTCTGACACTACGGTGATCAGACTTGGGTATTAATAACTCTGAAGAAGCTGTAATAACTTTTCGCTGCACGTGGCACCCTCTCTGCAAGATATGAAAGATCATCCATGAGGAAAGGAGGAATTATTTGTTTTCTTATAGCAAAGCCACATCGGGCTATCTGCTGGGAATGGAGGGAAGGAAAAAAAACAACTTTCTATTTAATAGAGCCAGTCGATTTATTATGTTGTTGGACAACTTTTATCAACGCAATCTGTAAGTTGTGAGTGTCAGTGATTTAATTATCAAATTACTTATGTATAAACAGATCCTAAATTGTGATGTGAAATCTTAAATTCCGCCATATTTTCAAGAATATCTATGTTAAGTGTACGTTTCAGGAATTAAGATGGGTTCTAAAATCACAGTCATCTGGCTTGAAGAAGAATTATCTAAGACACCTAAGTAATTTATCACCACTCTTCATATGATTGGTTGTTACGAAAGTTGTGTCATGATGACGTCACGTTCATGTAATCAAAATAATTATGATCTACAGCGACAGTTTTGTCGAATGAATGTTTCATAGTGATTAAGGCTTGTCATAACACCCCAGGTTCTACAAAACATTCGACTGTTGTAATACAAAAAAAAAAAAAAGACAGTTAACGATTATCTTTAAGAGAGAGAGAGATATTCGTCACATTTATATAGTTTTATTTAACATTTATTAACTGTCACACTTAACATATTTTCGACATATGAAGCTATCATATAAATTTAAAAGCAAATCAATCAGTAACGTTGAAATTTGGCGTGGAAGATATCAGATAACTCCAAATACCAGTAAACTGTTTATTTATTAAACTACTACCACAAACACTTTATTGACTCTAATTACATTTGTTTTGTTTTATTGTTTTAGCACAGAGCAACAAAATAGGTTATCTGCGATCTATCCATTGATTGTAGAGAACCCCGAATTCTAGCGTTATGAGCCCCTGCAGCTTAAGTATGAGTAGTTAAGTGTGTGTGTGAGTTCTAATAACGAAATTCAAAATACATGAGCACCCGAGTGGCACAGCAGCAAGCCTGATGTTTTATAACGTGTTTTGATACCTGTGGTGGGCATAACATATATATATATATATATCTAATTCTACAGCTTGGTGTTTAACAACAAACAAAGCTTATAAACAGTTTTTAATATTTTGTTTGCTTGTTTCGAATATTCGCGCAAAGTTACACAAAACACTCCTTAATTTTGAGCTGAATAGACTAGAAGGAAGGCAGCTAGTCAACAATTCTCACCGCAAACTCTTAGGCGACTTTAATATAATCCTGGAATTCGAGCTTTACTCTTACAATGGACTTATTGGTCACGAATTCTGGAATTCACGGTTCAGTACCCAAATGTTATTGGATGAGACCTAGAATTACCGCTTTATGACTGACGGGACCTGTTAGGGTTAACTTTGATATTTCATAAATCATGGGTAACGTAATGATTAATACCTTAACGACTTTAGCATCCGGTTTACTATCATGATACAGTCATATGAACCAAAACCATAGTCGGATAGTTTTCCTTTAAACATAAATTTGTACTGTGGCTGTCAGTGTTGTCTACTCCATAAGTCGAGCCCTGAAAGTTAATTTACAGCCCTCTAGCTTATTTTTGAGCTACCAATTAATAGAACGAATGTACACAAAATTATCTTTTATGTTTTTTTTAATTTCGCACAAAGCTACTCGAGGTCTATCTGTGCTAGCCGTCCCTAATTTAGCAGTGTAAGACTAGAGGGAAGGCAGCTAGTCATCACCACCCACCGCCAACTCTTGAGCTACTCTTTTACCAATGAATAGTGGGATTGATAGTCACATTATAACGCCCCCACGGCTGAAAGGGCGAGCATGTTTAGCACGACGGGGATGCGAACCCGCGACCCTCAGATTACGAGTCGCACGCCTTAACACGCTTGGCCATGCCGGGCCTATCTTTTATGAAAACTAATAATTCACGAAATTTACAGAGGGAGTGTCACCTTTAAAAAGCTTTTAAACGATCAGTAAATTTGTTTAAAAATTAACTGAATTCTAACTTATACTTTTTAAATCCTAAGTACGCTAACAAACACACACAAGCACATGTAAAACAACGCAAAATTAACGAATGTTAGCCTGCAGTTATTAAACTTAACACTAAATGACTGTGTTCTAACTCTGTTGAAGGAGATTACTTAATAATATTTCTAAATAACTTCTAAACAAAAGCTCAAGGTTTTATAACGCCAAAACTTTGGTGTTTCTCACGAAGTAGGTAGGTCGTTGTAATATAAAAGAAACATTTCTTTCATCAAATGTGCAATAATAAGGAAGTACTAGTATCATTGGCCTGGCATGGCCAAGTGCGTAAGGCGTGCGACTCCTAATCCGAGGGTCGCGGGTTCGCGCCCGCGTCGCGCCAAACATGCTCGCCCTCCCAGCCGTGGGGGCGTTATAATGTTACGATCAATCCCACTATTCGTTGTTAAAAAGTAGCCCAAGAGTTGGCGGTGGGTGGTGATGACTATCTGCCTTCCCTCTAGTCTTACACTGCTAAATTAGGGACGGCTCGGTGCAGTGGGCTAACAACCTACTCACTTAAATACTTGTTGAAGAATCCGCAAGCGATTGCGGCCCTATGTTCCTAGATGGAATCTAATGGTGATAACTAACTAACTAGTATCATTAATATATTTATTAAGTCCTCTAGTGGTCAACATTAAGCTCAAAGACTTATAACGCCAAAAGTTTGGTGTTCGATCCTTGTCATTTTGTTAGAAAGCAGATAGCGAGTTGCGATATAACAAAGTCATTTATTTTATGAAGTGCGTACGTGAAGGGGCGGCTGACAATTAAGACATCCATGTAAATAATGACTATCTTATGTTTCATAAACCTATCATTGTCAGTCATCCTTTTGGTATTTTAAGCAAATCAAAAATGTCAAATAAAATTGTATTACTATCAACCAAAATGTTTAAAAATCTCATTGGAGGTTCTAAAAAAAGTGAAGAAAGCATCTGTCTCAATTCGTTAAGTCAAGTGATGTTTCAAAGCGCTCCCTGGTAGTTAGAGATTGCAAATTAGAGTTAAAAACAAGTAGAACGCAATAGAACATTTTGTAATGTTGTACACATGTCAAATATTTCTTTAATAAATAAATTTATATAGTCATTAAACAGTTGGTCCAATGTATGTCATGGCATTATTCACATACCTAAACTAGTTTAGGTTAAAATGTAGTGAAGTAAAACAGCCTCAAAACCCTATAGATATTTTGAAATATCTTTCTTTTGGGTAAATTACATTTAAAATATTCTATAGTTCACACTAAACCAAGAAAATGACAAATACATACTCTGAAACAAATAAAGTTTAGAATTATATATAAATATATATATACTTTTTTTGAAGAATGTAAAAATTAAAGGTCATACCATTCTGTATACTCACTATTTGTACCAACAGCTTGGTGTAGGAAACTTTCCATCTATATAAAATTTAACAAGTACATTCAGGAACCTAATTTCATAAAATATTAAAAACTGAAAAGGAAAATACAAATTTCTTGTAAAAAAACAAACATGTAAACAAAACATTTATATGAACTGACAAAATTATATGGAATGAAATATGTACAATGCCTTTAAATTAAAGTTATATATTCTGCAAATATACAACTCTTACAAATGAACGATACATAATCTTGGAAATATACACAACTCTTACAAATTAAAGTCACGCAATCTTCAAAATGTACAATGGTAACAAATTAAAGTTATACAACCAACAAAATATTATAAATGAAAATATCACAAGTAATTAATAAATTGAGTAATTTAGTTATAAAAACAAACGTTTGTGACAAAATTTTGTGAACCATTCAAGGGGCTTTTGTTCTTAATTTGTCATTTCTGTAAAATATGCATTTTATTTCTTTAAAGACAAGGGTAGCAAGACTTAGAAATGAAGTTGTTTTTTTTAAGGAAATAAGAAAAATACCTTGAGTCAAATGACATTTTATATATTACTTTGTAGTAACTGACCCTTTAGTAAGTCAAATTATAATGAGGATGAGGTATAAAACAGAAGCAATTTATTTGAAATAGTTTATAAAGTCACAAAATCAAAAACATAACTTGTGTAAAAACAACAGCAAAAACTAGTTAACAAACATTTGGTTCTTGATAGTGATGTAGTTTTGATGAATGAGAAAAAATTGTTTAAAAATTAAAATAATTTTGTAGTATACTACGAATGGTGGAACAACAACCAAATTATAAATTGCTGTTTATGTTAGAAACTTTACACTAATCACATCTTTAAAAACAAAGACACCAAAATCTAATCTTCCAACATTTCATATTGGCAAAAACATGTTTACAAAATTCTGGTGTCTTATTTCGTGTTTCTATGTAACTAAAAATAATTCTTGATCCACGTTGAACAAAAACAAAAGCTAGAATTAAAGAAACTTTTTCTTAATTTATAAAACAAAGAGGAGGATTCAACCATCAAAGTAGAACAGTGTTGCACGTAAACATTAAAAGTACTGGATGCAGCATGTCTTAGTGATTAGTGCTTTGTACTCTTAGTTGAAGAGTTGCTGACTTGAGACTAATCCATGCTATGTCATTTACTCCTTGGGCAAGATTATTTACCTCAAGTAGTTCAGTTGATCCAACTGTATAATGGAGGTTAAATTCTGATGGACTAACATCCCATTCTTACACTTACAGAAAAGAACTTAGGCATCTGCCTTTTAGGCACAAATAGGGTTAACTTCCTTAGTTAATTATATTAATGAGTATACTTAACACAGACAGTCAACATGGTTAGTAAGAGGTGTAGGCATATTGTGTTAAAAGAAACGCACGTGTTCCTACAAACAAATTATAGCTATTTTAGGAGCAGAAATTATTAGTTCCATGTTTCACTTCCAAAAGATTGTTATTAAAGTTATTCTTTTCTATAATACTTGATACCTTTACAAGAGTTATTTTTACAATTCATTCATATATATCATTACAGTGGACTTGCTTATTGAATCATTTTAGTCTAAAATTATTTTATAGTCTCCAAGTATCAGATGGATATAGCCATTTGAAATGGTGCACTATATTTCTTGAGCATGCTGGTTATTGATAACTATTGTTATTATTATCTTTTGCTTTTGTTTCAAAACATTTTTCTTTTTATTATGCTTAAAAAATTCACAGCATCTAAAATATGAAAGTGAAAGCCAAGAAATTAAATATGAAATAAATATTAATATTTCATTAGATTTATTCTTATTTCATTACATTTTGAACAAAGCCCATTACGATATGGACAATGAATAAAGGTTTTTTTTAAATTTTGGTAGATGAAATCATTGCAACAAATTTATGGTATCTTCTATAAACAAAAATAGAAGAAAATTATTTGCACAATAACAATTCTGTGATAAATTGCATTGCTTTCCATTTACATAAAAAAGTTTGTTCAGCTGTCGAAGTTTCAGTTCAAGGGAATAAAACAGTTACCTCAATATTGAGCTCAAATTGTGAGACCTCATGATTTATTCATACGTACTGACTTCTCATAAACATGTACCAGTTAAATTAAGCCATTTAGGAAGAGTTGTAGTCAGACATCGAGATTTAAATAAAGTTTCAAGTAACTTAAGGCTGCCTAAAATTAAAATAATCAAATTATTTGCAGTATGAACAAACCTCAGATTTCAGACAGACTTTGTCTTCTTAAAAACATTTACTACTTACAAACAAATCTTATTCTAAAAAGTTCTGAGATGACACACAATATCAACATTGTATCATCTTGATCTTCTTCCTGCTTCATACTGATGAACACTGGAGGGGCAGAATGACATAAAATCTTATTAAATGGCATCGATTGGTAACCAAAACTCGTGCATTAAAAATACAGACATTATTCTTTGTCACTTTCACCTTGTCCATACATGTCAGCTAATTTGGAAAATCGTGGTCCCCAGTCTGTAAGATAATCAAAATCTTGCTCATTGTCCTCGGTAGTAGATGCTAGAGAACTCAATGAGCCACCAGAGCTGCCACTTCCTTCGTATGCATAGTTCCTAAAATCATCGTAAGGTGGAGCACTGGGATCACTGTCTGTCTTTTGTAGCCTATCAAATAATAATTCTTCACCTGAGATGGGATACTTACCATAATGAACTTGTGGAAGTTGATCTGAATAATAACAAAAAAACAAAAAAAACATTGCTCAACCAATCTAAATTAAAAACACTTTGAACAAATTACTAAAGACTTTAATATATTAATATTGATGTTAGAATGTTACTAGATAGTTTTAATTTAATATACTTTTGAATAAAAAAAGAATTGAAATTTTATGCCAATCATTTTGAACTGTATAATTACACTTTAATAGTAACAGTAAATGAAAAACAACTGTTTTGAATTTCGTGCACAGCTACTCTAGGGCTATCTGCACTAGCCATCTCTAATTTAGCAGTGTAATATTAGAGGGAAGGCAGCTAGTCATTGCCACCCACAGCCAACTCTTGGGCTACTCTTTTACCAACGAATAGAGGGATTACTGTCACATTATAATGCCCCCACGGCTGAAAGGGCAAACATGTTTGGTGTGATGGGGAGTCGAAACCCGTGATCCTCAGATTACAAGTCGAGTGCTTTAACCACCTTGCTATGCTGGACTGAATGAAAAACAACTGCAAGAATATATACTGCAAAGTGTGCATATGTTCAATCCTATCAAAAACAAACTAAAAAAATCTTTTTTTGGCAGTGTATTATAATTTATATTTTCTGAAAATATTTACTGTTCTGATTTTCCTTATAAAGAACTACTTCATTTGATAAATTCCTGTCCATTTCAGATAAAGCTGCTTAATTACTGTTGTGTTAAATATAGAAATTTACTGGAAAAATTAAACATTTTTGAAGCCAGAATAGGCAATAAAGTAAACTTAAAACATGTAACATTGAAGTAATGATTAAACTAAGAGAATACTTAATATGTCTTTATACTGTTGCTAAATCAATTTACTTCTAATCAGGTCAGGCTTGGCTGTAAGTAAATGCTTTTACTAATGCAAAAACAAGAACTGTTGTAAAACTTTGACTTATGTTTAATAAAACCTCTGATGATTAACCTTTTCTTTCATCTTCTTGTGGTTGGATAATATGAGGCACAGAAACAAGAGAGACATCTGGTTGTGTAACATTGGGATCCACTGGAACTTTCAATATATTTCTGTTAAAGCCAATCATGTCCTCTTCGCCTCCTCCTTCATCAGCATAGGTGATGACATTCTCTCTGGTGTCATCTCTTATGTATGAATTAATTTTTTCTTTTGGTTTATGATTCTTGGTATACACCACAATGATGAGTACTAAAACTAAAAAAAAGAAACTTTCTATTGTCTTAAAAATGAAGGTTAAACAATTGTCAGATTTTTTATATGAACCAAAAGCTCCTAATACCTTTTCATTGTTATGGGTTGACTTCCTTATAACCAATGTGTAAACAAAAATGCCACTTCTGGGTTTTAGTTCACAAGGTAAAGATGATAATGAAGTCTCTTTCTGTGTTTATGTTTGCAGTGGGTTATTTTGTTCTATAGAAAATTTCAGCAATACATAACATAATACCTATATGTAGAATGTGTGAAAGTTGTGGTGGAAGTTTAAATTTGCAAGTTACATTCTGATTTCATTCATTATGCTATCATATTAAAAGTTTTATTACTTTTGATTTGAAAGGGATAAAACCATCATTTATCACTTCAGTTGTAAAAAAACAAGACAAATCTTTACCAAAAAATATACATTTAGTAGTTTAAGATTTTAGAAACAGTCCTTCACTTAACTCACTTTTTTCAAATATATCACATAAGCGACAACAAAGCTGTACAGTGTCCTAAAAACCTATTTTACCAAGAAAATACCCACCTAAGATAAACAACAAGCAGACCAGAATGGCTGCTAAGGCACCCATGCTAAGTTTAATGGCATTGGCTTCCACAAGTATTTTACAGTTAACACCAGTGTATCCATCAGAGCATAAACAGTAGAAACCTTTTCCATCCGGTAGATCCACACAACTTCCACCATTATAGCAGGGATCAAAAAAACATTCATCAGCATCTGTGCAGTTTTGTCCGTCTGGGGTCTTCACAAATCCATCAGGACACCTAGAGGATTCAGTAAGAAATGACATCACATAACAAAATAGTTTTGACAAGTAAAGGGTAGATGTAGTTAAGCTGAATGAAAATATGCCAAAGATTTCTACAGGAATGTGGTAAAACTATCTATTCTGACCTTTGGAAACTGTAACTTTCCACATTTAATGAGAACAAATAAAAATTGTTAACACTTTTTATTGATAAGCAGAGAACAACATTTTGACCTTCCTAGATCATCTTCTTTGTTAACCTGAAGATGACCCAGGAAGGTCAAAACACTGTTCTCAACTTATCAATAAAAGGTTAATACCCATTCCAGCCATTCTAAGATACATTTTTATTTCAAGTGAGTTTCTTGTCATCAAAAAATAAAGGTTCTGTTAAAGGATGGGATGGGTGATATAGACCACTAGGTCCCATGTTGTCCCAAAACATTATGTTATGTTATCTGTAAAACCTTTGAAGAGAGTTCTGTTTGATTAGTGTTCTTCTTATAGCAAAGCCACATCATGCTATCTGCTGAGTCCACTGAGGGGAATCAAACCCCTGATTTTAGCACTGTAATTCTGTAAACTTACCACTGTACCAGCAGGGGACGGTTTGATTAGAAAGAGTTTTTAGTTGTTTATAGTAAACTCTGCAGTAAAAGTACCTTGAACATCTTTGATAATGCTTACACACACAGCAATCATGCTCTTATGTTGATGTCTATGAGGATAAAAAGGCAGAAAAATGGAACTTCTGACTTTGCAGTAGATAGCAACATAACATCAATAATAGTACATTACTGGTATATTGTATTGCTGAAAGATATGGGGATTAGAGAATACACAATGAAAATACACTACTTTAAACTTTGTTAGAGTTCCAGTTGAACTTTAATGAGTTGTTAAATCACACACTTTTGAAGTTTTACCAAAACATTGATTCACAGATTAAGAACTGGAAGAACTAACCTAAATAAACATTAGCAAAATGCACATGTGTGTTTTAAAATGACATTTTAACAGGATACCAAAATTGAAATAACATTCACTATAAGGAAACAATAAATGTTTTTATATTAATGGTTGTTTGGTGTAAGTGTTTCCAGTTCCAGTTTCAAGACTAAACAAAATGTAGAAGTGAATTTAAAAAACAACAACAAATTTTTATAAATATTTAACTTAGCACTCTAATTAACTATTATTCAATCTTTTCTTTCTAAACAGCTACAGAATTTATGTAGAAAGACAAGTTATAAATACTAAAATATTCAACTTTGGTACTAACTGCCTCATTAATAAAACAACAACAACTGGAATAAAAAATATTTGAGACTAATGATGATGGTAATGACACAAAGTTCCAATGCAATGAGTCACTTACAAAGTTACACAAGTTTTAATACGAAATTTAAATGTTATGTGTTGTTCTTTCACACTTTATTCTTAAAAACTTAATATGAAAATTGCAATTTTAATGGGTCATATAAATAACTAATTTTCACAAATTAACCCTCACATTTACTGAAACACCAACACTTTCACTAATAGATGGACACATGTAACAGGATGACATGAAGTAAATTAAAATAAATGAACCCGCATTCGTGAAGTAGCCAAATATCTCTACAGATGAAGGGAGGTGGACAGATGACCCCTTTACATGGGTAGTTAGACGGACATCCATGAATCAAGTTGTTCCACTCTATTACTGCAGCATTCTCGGAGCCATTCTCCATGGGCAGGAAACGTTTGTTTAGCCGAATATCACTTATGCAACCTAAATCATACAGGGTATTCAGAAAATGTAGAAATTACATTTTTCTCATAAACCACAAAATATTCTTGCTAACAAAACAATCATACTAAAAAAAACAAAATGCCTACTGTATGCATATTGCAGGAGCCAGCAGCATCTAGTCACATTCTAGAATAAATCTGTATTCAAATTTTATAAAAATGATAAAAAAATACTTCAAAGGATAATATAAAAATGTTTTTTTCTAGAAAAATCTTGTAAAATATGAAATATGTTCAAGACATTTTAAAAATACAATAATTGAACATTGGATCCTGGATTAAACAGTTGGATCAAACATGCCCAATAATGATGATTCCAAGACAGATATATCGTTGGATGTGCTAATAATGCTTATCTTTAATTAATTATTACATACAATTTAAAATGGCTATCAGATGAGCTGTTAAATACTGACTACTGTTAATCCAGGACTGAAACAATAGTAGATCCTGGTTATATATGTTTGTTAGATATGCAAATCTGACTTCTTTGATACTGAGAGGAGTATCATGTTCTCTAAACTTCTCTTCAGCATGTGTCTGAATTAAACAGAATATGTGAACAATTTTTGAAGTTCTACAAAAAATAGGTTCTTTTATTACAGAACCTGAAACCTAATGCAATGTTTAATCATTGATTCAAAGACTAAAATACTGAACCTCAATAGCTTTTTTTTATCTTGCAAAAAAGTTTTTTAATGTTGGATCAAGTTGTCTTTCAATTTATGTTTAAACAGAAATCTGCACAAAATATTATATGTGTTGTACTTACTGTATGTTAAACCCAGATATTTAGCATCATAAACCATATACTTACTTCTGAGTCATCAGTGGTCATCAGATCTTTAAAATCTGAATAATCTGCTAATGAATACTTATTTTAAGCTATGTGAGGCCTTGTATTATAACAGAAATTAGGCTTTATAGAAAACAAGTGACATACTTTATAAGGATGAAAAAGCACCAGACCTTCAGAAAAACCTTTAGTGCAAAAATAAGAACTCGAACAGTTTATCTAGTTTAAGATCCAAGAATACCCTAATTTCCACAGAACTTCAAGGACTCCCTCTAATGGATGTTCAGTTGATAATAAGAAAATAACAGATAGAGATTGTTTGGAAAAATTACAAACCTTCCTGAAAATCGTTATCCACTAAAGTTACACCTGGACCAACGTATTGAACATCGCCTCCAGCAACAACATTTTGTTTTTCAATCTCCATTTCCTGGTGTTGATTCTCATAATTTAACAGCTCATTGTAACGACGTCCACCTCCACCATCAAGAGTGATACTGGCTGTGCTCCCATGTCTCAAAACTAATACTGAATGCCACTGACCATCACTGACCATAACATGAGGTAGCCAAATCTCCCTTTCATCTGTTGTTCTATAGGGATTCAGGTTGAATCGAAGTCGAAGTTTTTTGTCTCTGATCTGGAAACAAAAAAGACATATAGACAGTGAGATTTGAAATAAAACACAATAAATAATTTGTCACAAAAACCTATAGATAAATAAACATCAGAAAAGCATAACACTTTATTTCAACAACAAATTAAGAAATAACTAAAAATCAGAGACCTCAATAATATGCATAAACATCACACAGAAATTATTCATTATATCAAACCTGTAAACAGGAGTCAATGATGTTTCCACAGTAACAATTACTTTAAAACAGTTTTATTAAAATTATATATACAACCAATCAGGTTATAAATTCATTAAAGTGGTGGTTTCAAGGGGTTAGGACAATGTACATTTCAACCATTAAGAAATGCTAATATAAACTGCACATTAGAAACCTTTGTAATCTGTTCTGATGTGTTCATAACTTCAAAACACAGACTGTAATATACCCAGAATTTTCAAAATCTAATTACATTAACAATACAATAGAGTGTTTGTAGTAATATATTCTGTGGTTTTAAGGACTTTCTTTTTTCTGCATTGAATCTAGCACTAAAATAAAAGTGTGTATGGAATTGTCAATGTTATTGTGTCAAAAGTATACATAATACAATACTCTAGTAAAATGTATATGTTTCTCAGATTATTCAACCAAATTTATCTTTTAATTCATTACCTATTTGGTTTTTAACAAATAAACAACAAAAATATCTGTAAATAAAGTATTTTTATTGTTGAACATAAAAGCATTGGAAACTATGAAAGAAATACCAAGAAAGTGAAGTTAACACTGTTACAATCTTGTGAATTTATAAAATATACCAGCAGCTTATTGTGAAGAGAATTGTTTTTATACTTATACAAATCTCTTTTAAACACACACATCAGAATGTTTAAATGTGTTATATCAAGAGTGGAAAGCAGTTTAAAACAAATTTTAAAATATACAGCACCATACTTACTTCTAGGATAAAATATTCACGACTGTGCTTGCTGGTAGCTCTGAAAAGTTCACCATGCTTTTGTCGGGTTCGAAACTGCAGCTGAATGTCTGTTTTATATGGGTTTGGTGTGAAGGAAAGGGCATATTTAATGTAGCTGCTTTGCTGAAACATTTTGGACTGAGTTGCTGAAAAAAACAAAAGATTTGTCTTAACTTGCTTTTTTACACACTTGTTAAACATAAAGCTAATGCTTTTACTAAATTAGATTCCAAACAAAACTTATAAATAAGTTAAGAATCAAGATAAATCACAACTAAATTCTTTTAAACTATGATTTAATATAAAGTGCAGGATTTTCTTTCAAGCAAACCAAGAGTCATTCCTACTAGAATTATAAACTCATGTTTTTCACACTAGAAATCCCTCTAATCATGAGTCACTCATGCATACTTACGTTCATCACAGTTACAAACCTTGTCAACCAAATAACATTCATCACATTAAGGACCTTGCAAACCCAAGTGAGATATGTGTATTTATCAAGGCCAGGACTATGTTAGGCAAGTGAATGCTCACTTAAGTTTATTTTGTACTACAGCAAGAACTTTGCAATTAAGCTGATCAACAAAAATGAACTTACGCTTATCACAGCGAGGACCTTGCCATCCAGGGTGACAGATACAGAAAGCCATATAATATGATGCTTCACAATAGCCATGTTCACAATTTGATGTGATATTGTTGTCAAAACATTTCCTATCAGCTGGTGAGCATCCAGCCTGGCTTCCTGCTGAGCTTCCAGGAGAAGCCAGGTCATAAAACTAGAAAACAATTGTATGAAATTACACATGTCATATACCCCACATAGTTGTTCTTAATTAAGTTTTTTCTCAAAAATAATTATTTATCAGTTGTAAAATAAATGCATTTTCTATACTAGATATTGTGTGTCAGTCACTGCAAGTTCTTTATGTTTTAAAGTTTATAATTTATACTCAATATTTGTTTTTTGTTAACCACCAAGCTTCATGATAGATTACTTGTGCTGTGCCCATCATAGGATTTTGGCATTATAAGCTCACTGATCTACCCCTAAGCTAGGGAGGGGTGTGCAGACTCAATAAATGTGTGGGCAAAGCTAGAAGTAAATAAATCACAGAGAAAAACCTATGTTCAGGGAAGCATGCTTCCCTCATCCACTTCAAATCTTTATAATCAGAGCAGAAATTTGGGCTTGTTGTGATACAGTGGAGGTTAAAGATATGATGGAGATTATGAAAAGAAATACATAAGAAATTAATGTGAACATACAATTACTTGAGGTAAATTTAACAAAATGTAAACTATTAAAGTGTAAAGTATATGTTTATATCAATAATTTTGCCCCTCAGGGACACAGAGGTATATCTGCAGACTTACAATGTAAGAAACTGGGTTCTGATACTTTTGGGTATCTTTGTGCTCAATTGCAAACAAACAAACAAAATCAATAATTTGAACACATTTAAAATTGTCTTTCAATTAATTGATTATCTTATTACTTACAACCTTACAGTTATTTTATTTACTACCAGAAACTACATCCACACAATTTATTGAAAATATTATCAAATTCATAGATGTTAGAAATAAAATGTTTATGTGAGCAAAGTTAGAAGTAATTTACAGAGAGAAGCTATGTTCAAGGAAGAATGATTCTCTCACCCACTCCAAATTTATACAACTAGAATGGCAATTTTGGCTTGTTTTGTTGCAGTGGAGATTAATGATATGACAGAGATTATGAAAAAAAAAAACACATGAGAAATTATTGTGAAAGTGAGCATTTTAATAACTATCTTACATTATATTATATATCTCTTTTATACAACTTTCAGGCTAGTGTAAGCATACCTGTACATCTGAAACATTTAATGACTAATAAATAATAAGATTGCTTATTTTAAACATTTTAATGATTAGGGATCTGGTGGTGGGTTACTAAATTATACTATAATTATTCAATATGTAAGTGTTGATAAAAATTGAAGATTTTTAATAAAGCAATCAAAAATACAAAGGAAAACATTACATACAAAATTTGTTCAAGGGTTGCATTATACAGACTGACAATAAATGTGAGTTTAAAATTTATTTCTTACCATACTATTGTGAAAGTTTTGTTGTTTCTTACCACACTATTGTGAATGACATTTCTAATACATCCTTCAAATCCACTGCGCATATGCTGATATTTCCATTTAAAGTTTAGAATTTTATGATGGACTCCTCCAAGCTGTAAGGGGCCATTTACATTAAGAAATTCATTAAATGGAGATATTGTTCCAGTCCCTTCACACCTGGACCTGTCAGTGGTTGGTGGGTCTGTGTTCTTATGGTGAGAATCAATGCAATGGTCTATCATCATGCGCACATTCTGGAAATGATAAGAAAGGAATGAAACTAGTGTTACTGCTTAGAGGTACACCAGTTTGGGCTCTTGTTTATATGTTTAGAATTAAATGCATATTATTCTTCTAAATACACCATCTATTTTACCCAATAACTTATAATTCTATAAAAGTATCTCAAATAAAGTTTTTACTCTGGAGAATTTCAATAACGATTTCATTCTTCAGATATATTGTTGTTACCAATTAACATCTTCACAAGTAAACTGAATGATCTTCTTCAGAAAGTTTTCATAATTTTCTTTCTTTCTTTCTTTTATCCTCTATACTCTTATTTATTCTACTAACACTCATAAATATTTTTCAAGACCCTCAATGAGTACTAGCAATAAAGTTCAAAATATGATAAAAAATAGAAATTGTAATAAAATAACCTACAACAACAACAACTAACATAAATTCTACAGTGAACTGCTACTAAAATGTTCATGTAACTACAGTTTTTCATGTTGACTATGATGTTTGGAATAACAACAGAAACTTGGCCATTATATTTAAATCGTCCTATCCAAATTCTTCAAGGCACAGAAATCATTTCCTAAGAATGGATTATGTTAATTTATACTTCAGTATTTAAAATTCTTCTCGTACTTATTCAAGTTTTTATCCAAGTGATTATTTTATCCATGATTATTATATTGAGACCTCTTCAGTTTTTTTAGTACTCTCAAACAGTATGCATGAACAGAAGTTATGAAGATATTAATATGTACAGTAAAATTTTGGTTTTTAGGTTCAATAGCTGATGGTAAACATAAAAAATAACACTTAGTAAATGTGAAGTGACATTAAAGAATAGATTTTTTATTTTATTATTTTAATTGTATTTTTTAGTTACAAAGTCTAGACAGAATGATAGTTAGGGAACTAAACTTTTACCTCTGCTGTTATTAGAGACTGTTGAGTAACATTTTAACCATTAGCTTAACTCTCAAATTGTCAATCTGTTTTTATATCATTTACACTCAGAGTGGGCCCACATGTCTCATACCGAACAATAATTTCATATTTTTCAACTGTTACAGAACATAGTGAACTCCAACTGCAATTCATATGATTAAGTGCAATACATGTGTTTACATTTTTTTGTGTGGTTTATGCACTGTTAGGGATCCTGTAATCAACAGTCATGGACCTATTAGCACCTTTCTGAGTAAATAGTTTAGAAAAAAAACGTGTTTAGTATTATCTATATTTAATCTTGAGAATCCTATTTTCTTAACCACAAAGTTGTAAAAATATTCATTTCTGTAAATGAATACAATCCCGTTTATTTACACATTCTGTTGAAGAGTTCACATTAAAGACAAAGTACACGTGTAAAAAATACAGTAAAACATCATTACCTCTCTATCCCAGAATATGTCCAGTTGGTGCCAGGACCCATCATTTAAGGGTTTTAATGTGTTAACTATTACTTGTGTAGTACCAGAACCAAAATCAATGAGCAATCTTGGCCTTCCTTTCCTAAGTTCTAGTGACACGAAATCTTGAATACCTTCTTCTCCATTGTCAGGCTCAGAAATAGGTCCATTATAGAGAAGTAACCCATTTTCTGACTTAGTCATAAACTCTATACTGAGGTGAGAATTTTCACACTGCTCCAGTGGAGGGAACCAAGCCCATCCATTTCCATTGAAAAAACGAGTTGTTTGCTGACACTGTGGACCTCTGAATCCTTGTGGGCAGTGACATCTATGATATTAAAACTCAAGTTATGATGTGAGTTATATCTACACATGTGCTCCCTTTATCTGTTTTCTTTCACACACATCAGTGTTTAAATTTAATGTTCAACTGAAATAAAAAAAAAAAAAACAATACAGATATAGATATTAAAGTCAGTACTATGCCACTCTCACCAAAACCATTGTTTTACCAGTGTTAGATTTATCAAATGAGCTGAACCAAATAACTGATAGAATTTTACACTGAATAAAACTACAATATGTGAATGTTTGTGTGTGTAAGGAAAGAACAGTACTGATGAAGTGTTCCATTATTGTATTTACTTAGACAATGATGCTCATATCAAGAACTACAAAATGGATATTTATTTCCATCTATGTCTAATTCAGATAAGTCAGGTATTCTAAATGACTCTGTTAACATTATTCCAGAAGCTATAATTGATCTGTGAGGTACTAAGAGCACCTTTAATGGTTCTTTACCATACCAGAACAAGGCATGTATATAAGAAAAAGGAACCATTTCATGGCTGACCACTACTATTACAAGCTATATGCAAGGAATAGGAACCATTTCTTAACTGATCTCACACCTCATTTTACACTATGGATTACACTTAATAAACAGGAGTACAGCACCTTCATACAATTAAAAAAGTAATTTTTAATACAGAGATCCCTTTCACCAACAGTTAGTTTCCAGTTATCATACTAGATAGGTTTACAATAATGAATGCAGATTTCTTATGCTAGTAAATAATTATTTGAAGTGAAAGTACATGAAATTATGGTAAAGCTACTGAGGCTAACTGTTGACCAAAGCAAAGGCAGCCAGTCAGCAGCATCATATTAGTAAATCCAAGTTATAAGTCTTAAAGTGTTTCAAATGCTAAAAAATATTTTGTTATACTGTATGGATTCAAGTGCACCTCACAGGTTTCAGAATACAAACCTCTACCATGAGGTTACCTCTGCTTCAAATATAAAAAACAAAGAAACATTCATTATGAATTTTTTGAATGACAAATATTAAATTAAAAAGTATAAAAATTTAAACTACTGGAAAATTCCAATTTTTTCTTATACAATTTTTGATAAAATTCTTAAATCAAAACTATGAATAAAATCCATTACAGTTACTCACTTTATGCCACTTCCAATGACTGCACACCTTCCACCATTGAGACAAGTTGGAGGATACTTTTGACAAGTTTCAGGCTCCGAGAATTCTCGAGCTCCACACACACACTGAGGTTTTACCCAACTATTGATTCCAACGAATGCAGTTTTATTGGCATTTACGATGATTGGGTGCTTCTCCACCATAAGTTTGCTGGTACAGCTACCTTCACAGTTAACATTTTCATATAAACACTCATCAATTCCTACCATGATGATGTTTATGCCTACAGATTGTTCAATCTGGAAGAAAAAAAGTTCCAAAGTATTTGTCATTTCCTACTTAATATTCATGCCCATATTTTTTTAACCTGGAAATAAGAAGGTATAAGGCATTCATAAATTTGTCCTGTAATGTTTATACTTAGTGAATGTTCAAAATGAACAGACTAAATTATATAAAGTTAACAAAGAATCTGTCCTTAATAATAATTAAGATTAAAAATTAAAACTTGATATCTTTTTATTAGATAAGGCAATCTTATAAAATATTATAAAGGTTTTAACTTACCAGTTCCCTGTTTAAGTCCACTGCTCCATTCAACATACTGGCTTTGTAGTATGGAGAACCATGTGCAGCAAACCTTAAGTCAGCTATAGGAGGCCGTTCCTGTTTTGGATACACAGTAAAAATATTGATGTTTTTGCGATCTATTTTTAAGATCCTTGCCAATGTGTCTCTGAACTTGTTAAACTTGCTCTTCTTGACTACTTGGCTCTTCCAATCCAAAACACGCACAAAGTCCTCAGCAGAAGTTCCTAAAGAAGTTTGAGAGTTATTAGCTGTTGAGTGATTTTGATGCTTATTAGAAAAATAAAAAGAAGCATGACATACACAAGGAATTTTTCTACTGATATTTTCCATGAAATGCAAGTTTACTCTCAGTCAATACATAATTTAATATTCTACAAGCAAGGATGAATTCAACTCATATACACATAAAGAGTGACAATGAAATCTTTTTTAAGTTAGGTTCATTTTTACAAACACCTCAACTGTCAATACTACTTTTAGTACTAGGATAAGAGCAGTTTAGGTTCTTTTTTTTTCATGTTACAAGTTTAACTGTATTTAAAAAATAAACTTAGAAATGCTAGGTCTCACACTTACCAAGGATTCTGACAGATCCAGAATTATAGATGGCTTCCTCTGGAATTTCTTGCACTGTTACATCTACTGTGGCAGAAACTGATTTTGTGTGTTGACGATCAAATATATCAAAGGAAAGAGAATATTTGCCACCAGGTGTTACTTCTTTCATGAAAAGAGTTCCAGTTTCTGGATCCAACTGAAAGTTGGGATGGGGTACATTATTATCCCAAGCAAAGACCTTATCCAGCAAATCCCAGTCATCCAAATCGCTAACATGTACACGTCCAATGGGTGTGCTGGAAGCTTGCCCTAAAGTTTAAACATAGCCATATTAAAAATTTTCAGATTTATCAGCCTTATATTTGTCTTTAGAACTAACAGAAATAGCCATTAATGTCTAAAAATATCCAATTTTTATGGCCACTATATACACTGGTCCAAAGATTTAAGGCTTGAAATTTATTCTTCTAATTTTGAACAAAAGGCTAGTGGTGGAAAATATATTAATGTGTTTTTTTATTTGCTTCTATACACTTTATTTTAAATGCAATGTATGTAAATGAATTATCAAGTTTCTATAGTTGTACTCAAATATGCACCGTTTTTACAACATTAAGATTCTACAGATTAAAATTTTAACAAGTAATTCTCACCAGAATAAATTCTTTTATGGGTTTGAGACCCTGTTCCAACAACACTTTGTGATTCTCTTTATAAAATAATTCTGAAAGTTTTACCTTAGCTAAAATCCTAAGTTTGTTTATCTTTATATGAGTTATTTTTTAGTTATACTACCTAGGCTATTGCATTTGTAACTTTAATCTTTGAATTGAGTTGTGTAGCTACTGGTTACTGAGAAAGATATTTTATTTTCACCATAGAACCTGGAGAATTTATGCTAATATACAGTACTGATATTGCCTAAAACGTTTTGTTTTTAATCAGTATTCTGTTTTTAGGATTTACTATGCACCAATTATTAAATCAGTATTGTTATCAGATGACAGTACAATATCAGAAGTTCTCAACAGTGGTATTCTACCTGTAAATGTATAAAGGAAAATGTGATTTGCATTCAGGTTTAAAAATCAGATATATGCCCATTATTTACTTTGTATCAGTAGTGCCACTATTAGCAAATATCTATATCAATGAGTTTGATCACCATGGATACAAATAATGGAAAATGAATTTGTTAATTTGAAAAGTATCAACTTTTTCTTGTTTTTGGCAAATGTTCAAATTTATGTTGGAATGGCAAAAATTTAATTCATTTTGAAAAGATTATTGTTCAGTAGCCAGATGCAAATATGTCAGAAAAATTGTATGGGTGCATCTCTTCTATTTCTTTGTATTAAGAATGCTAACTTGAGCTATATATTTAAAGTGACATTTAGTACTGAATTAATAAAAACATTAGAAGGATGATACTATTAATCTTTTTGTGGTCTTCGTTTTAGTGCAAGTTCTTTCCTGATAAACCTACCAACCAATGTTATCAAGAAAGAAACCAAATACTGCTAAATATCCTCCTGATCAGAATAGCAAGTTAGTATCAAATAAACTTCCACAAAGAAAAAAAATAAGACCAGAAATGAGTCTATCAACTCAATGTTGAAGGCTTATCTAAAGAAAAGGGAAACTTACTTTTGAAATAATTCTGTAACAACAACAACGTGAACATTGTTCTCTTACAAGAAGCCCATCTAGAAATCCATTGAAACCACAGAAGTCACATTCCTGGATACTGTCTTTTTATGAGAAGAGGTCACAAAAAATATGAAACAGCAACGTACATCAAGAGTGGTCTCACAAACAATGCTGAAGCTGTTCCAACAATGACCTTTTCTTCAATCCACCAAAGTCCATGATCTGAAGGTCATCAATGTATACACAGACTTCCACAAGTATTAAGGTCATCCTGGTATTCACTGATGTAAAGTGTTTAGCAATACTTACCAGAGACTTCAACAGTCATGAACATATGTGAGACTCTGTCAGCAATAATACTGCTGGAGAACAACATGTACATTGAGTAAAAAATCTCACTTTCCTGTAGGGTGTGAAACAACTTAGCTAGATAGACAAAAGAACTATACTCCTGGCTTCTGTTTCAATTCCTGCATCAGCAAAGGTACAAATCTTACCTATTCATTAAAAAACCTCCAAGGTTTTCTCATATCCCAAAGTCAACTTAGCCTTCTCTACATCAATAGTGAAATTCCAGTGGTTACATCAAGGCCAAAATCATGTTAGAACTTTTGAAAAGGCAAGTGAGAGTAATGTACAAGGGATGTTAAAAGGGAAGGACCTTAATGATGAAAAAGGGTGGTTTTCAAGCAGCATAAGGTGAGCATGTTTTTCTTCAAAAGATAGGGGATGTTATAGGATATTATGGGGACCATGGGTTGCTTCTGATACACATGGCATAAGATTCTCAGAAACAAACAGATCCTCTTTTATTCCCATACACTTAGTTTTAGTTTTAGAAAGTAAAAGTATTTATTAGACAAAGTAGTGAATTACTGCATAGTAACACATAATAGCATATCAAAATTATTTTTTACAATAAAAACTTGCAAGTCCTTACATGTCATTCATTTTAATGCTTGCAGCTACAAAATTAGGGAAAGCAGCATCTAGTGTCAATGGCATTTACTAGGAGTTTCTGATGGAACTTGGACCAAGGGGATGGGCATGGTTGGCAAATCCATGTACTAGAATTCTGCACACTTGAAACATTCTTGCAGATAAAAATCATTGTAATTATGAAACCAGAGAAGTATCTCAAGGATGATCAAAGCTACTGACCAAATTCCTTACCCTCACTTAGATACAAGATCCTTGAATACCTCATTTTAAACAGAACTGACCTTATCCTTCACTTCACTATGTCTCCATTTCAAGTCTGATACTGGAAAGGTAAAAGCTGTTCTGAGCAGACCTTTGCTCTTAAATTCACAAACAGATGGCACTAATAGCAACAGATGAAGATTGATATCATTTTAGTAGACCTTTAATGTGTTTATGATACACTATGCTCCTTAAACTGTTAAAATTAATTAGATGTGTGAAAACACTGCACTTATAATACCAAAGATCAGCAATGGACTGTTCAAAATACATTTTGGGAAGAAATGTTGTGTTCCTACCTTGAACAATGGGACACCACAGAGGTCAGTACTTGATTCAGCCTTTTTAACACCTACACAGCAGATCTTTTCTAAACAAGATCAATGATGGTTGCTTACACAGACAATCTTGCTCTTACAGCCTGGTTGTAAGACTTTCACAAGATTGAAATACACCTTACACAATACATTAAGCTCCATGAAGCTTACTTCTTGAAATGGTTGATTCACTTAAATCTTACAAAGACAATCATCACATTCTTTTACATGAGCAACTTACTTGCTAAATGTGAACCTGATGTCTGTTTATGTGAGTGTTCTTTGGAACACTCTTTAACATTGAAATATCTAGGCCTAGCCTTAGATTGTTCAGTAACCTACCACCTCCTGAACACTAGAGCAAAGATCAAATCCATAGTGAACCTGATATCAAAACTATAGCATAAAAGTAAACACTTTAAAAAGTGCTACACTTTCATCAGTCATTTCAGCAGAAAGTTACAGTTGCTTGACATGAGCAAACAAGTATTACATTGATATCCACTTAAAATCATCTGTAAAAGTAATAACTAGAGCCCTAAAACTAATGTAAAATGAATGGCTTCCTGCACTAACACATTAATTCATCATCAGTTCTCTGTGAGAGAAGCATTATCAAAGCATAAGATTGATTTATATGAAATCCTGTAATTGCAATAACAAAGACTTGCAGAACCCGTGTCACAGCTGACTCTACTGGTTCATCATAAGAAGCTTCATATCTTGGTATCACTCTTCTATAATTCGTTCAAAAGACTCATGGATTAAAAGTGATGTTAGAAACCAACACCATATTCAAAACACATAAAAAAGACATACCAGAGAGAGTTTGCAACTTGTACCTGGCAACAGTCAGTTGCAAACTCTCTCTCTGTTAACCAGAAGATGACTTTGGAAGGTTGAAATGTTGTTCTCTGCTTATTAAAAAATATGTGAATAATATTTTTGCCAGCCATTATGGGATACATTGTTATTTCAAGTGGGTTTTTCATCATCAAGGAATGAAAACAATGAGTTGCAAAACTTCATCAACTGTCGTGTGAGTTAGTTCACAACACAGATGTTTGTTGTTCAACATAATTTACAATTTAAACAATGGGTTGCCAATCATGAGTATAAAAATTTGATTTTTAGCATTATAAGTATTCCCTTCAGATTTACCACTGAGACACAAGGTAAATACTGATAGGTAAATTATTTGTGTGAAATGAGTAAAAAATGTAGACAAGAAACTAAGGATATTCAGGAAAACAGCAAGGACCATACCATACCAATAAAAGCATTAGCAGACAAATATGTCAGTTAAAGATATCCTCAAGTACAAATGACTTTCTGAAAGGGCAGAGGTTACTCATATATCACAGTTACTCTCTAACCTGTGAAAGGTAACATTTTCTTACTCTTAAAATATGAAAGGTAACATTTTCTTACTCTTAAAATATATTCCCAACAGATGCTTACCTCCTTTTATCCTGGAATGCCCTCAAAGTATTGATATAATTTGTTGCTAACAGTGCACCAGTCTCTTATACCCTAACAGTTTCATGTCATTTTAGAACATATGCTGGTCATGTGGCTACTCTCCTACAGTTGTACTGCAGCCTCTATACTAGTGGCAAATCAGTGGGGAGGAAGAGTGGGAAGATGGGAACACATTTTCATTGTAAGAAAATTTTATTTATGAAATGTTCTTACATTTCTCTCACCCAAAGCTAGAGTCCCACACTGCAAAGGCTACTTTTCTAATCTGTGAAAATTGCAATGCCTAACTTTCCACTATTTATACATTTTTAATGTGATCATACATCCTAATTGGCTTTTTGTTATTTTGTAATTTTTCTAAAGCTTAGAGAAACACACACATACACATTATTTCAAATTTCATCTTTAAACATGGCCCAAGAACTGATGACTTATCAAGAATACCTTAGCAGACATTTTGTCAGTTACAATAGGCTGAAATATGAGGAAGTGATGGGAGTATGAGAAACGTTATGAACTTTAAACATACATTGCAGTTACCATAATTTTAACAACAGTGAAAACACACCTTTAAATGTATAGACAAAAATTTCTTTCCGATCTGGAAGCATAAGATTGTCATTTTCATCACCAATTATCACAGTTAAAGTACTAGTGCCAGTCATTGATAGTGCTCCACTGTCCTTAATTAGAATGGGTACATGGTATTCCTTTTTCTCCTCTCGGTCAAATTCTACTTTAGACCTTACTATTGCCATCCCATCTCCATCAGCACCATCTGGAAAATGTAAAAAAAATATATTTGTTAAAAATACAGTTTGCACTACAGAGCAGAATATTTTGAATGTAAGTGATGATGTATGTGATTTCAATCTACTTACAGTTACTGCTACCAGTAGTCATTTAGCTTTTTTTTTAATCACCAACAGTAATAAATTTATTGAAGGTGGGTAAAATTAGGGTTCATTTCTAACTGTACATATGTGTGTTTAATACTATTTATTTAAAGTTCATTAACAGATGTTTTTCCAAATTTTGCAAAACCTAAGATTTACAAACAAAATGTATTAGAATGAAATAAACAATCTATCTTTTTACTCCTAAAACTATTGTTCCTCTAAAAAAAAATTCACTGTTTTTTCAAAGAATGAAAGCAATTCAAATTAGGTTAGATTTTTAGGTAAAATTAACAAAAAAGTGAATGTATAAATTGTTACCTTTACTTTGTATTATTAATTATATGCAGCTATAGGTAGAAGACATTAAAACAAATATAAAACCAGATAAAGATACTTTGATCATGATGTCTAAAAACACGTAGGTTCAAGAAGTCTTGATACAAAATGATGAAAACCCTAAAACCTGATTGTTTTTGAAAGGTGGACCTTTTTTCTTTAGGGCAAACTGGGAATGTTAGTGCAATTGACTGAATGTTTTACAAAGAGAGTTGTGTGGATGTCATTTAGGTCATCCAGTTTTCCAGGAAATGTTTAGTATATTTTTCCACATACCATTGTATCTCATTTCTGATACAATGTAGCTGATTATGAGAGCATCATATAAAAAGGTGATAAGGATATTTTGCTTCAGAAATATATATATATACTTATACATATATAAAATTATATTTAAGTATCTAAGTAAAATAAAGGTAACAGCCAGAGACTGGTTGATAAAAACTATGTTCAGCTTATTAAATTTATACAAACAAGTAAGAAAAATTTATTTTAAACAAAGAGTAAGTTTTAGGAGAGTTAGAGGTCACATTACATGAAAGAAATAAGCAAAGAACAAAAATGATTTTTCTGACAGAGATGAAAAAAATAATCAGAGATCACTGATTCCAAGAACTAGATTAACTCAAAAAGGTTAAACAATGTTTAGTTTTGCAATTCAATAAGATTCTTTAATTTCCATATATATATAATTTTTTTCAGCCAATACTAAAGCAATATATCTCTAACAAATTTTTACATAACACTGTTGCCACCGGCTATATTGTATTGGAAATGTGACACTTACAATAGTACAGAGAAAAATATACAAAACATTTCATGGAAAACCAGTTGAGCTTCATAATGTCTTATAAACTCTCTAAATATCACTCACATGATTACACAACCATTCCCAATTTGACCCTTAAGAAGAAAGGTCCACCTTTTAAAAGTGCTCAGGTTATATGGTTCTTCTCATTTTGTATCAATAAATATTTATTTTTTGCAAAAACTTATATTTATATGTTACTAATTGTATCCTCAAATACTTTTTCTTCCCATCAGGTTTGCATAAGAATGTAAGCAGATGATGTGCTTTAACTAAGAAGAGGTGATTTGTATTTAGAGTACTTGTGAAAAGCTACATCTGTGTATAGGCATTTCTAATTTTAAACTGAAAAAACTATGGAAAATAGAGAGAGAACAAATATTCAACAACTTCCACAGCCAACTATTAGGCTACTAACATCTGATTGAATAACAGGATTTGATAACAACTTTTATAGTTCACCTAAATTCCCAGTGAGTAGTGTGCAGTGCAATAAGATGCAAACAGTAAACCTTGACGTTTGCAGTCTATTAACACTAACTAGGCTATGACTGGCTCCATAAAGCTATGGTAAAATTCAAATACAATGATCAAAAGATTATTTAGCAAAACCTAAAAATCAAATCATTTTGAAATGAAATAATTTCACATGGAAAAACGTAACAGCTCATTAATTACTGTGTCTCAAAACATTATTCAAATCATAAATTACCTCGTACTGGAAATACAATAAAAAATGAAGTATCAAAGAAAATATACATGCAAGTTCTCTTCTTTTATTACATTATTATCTCACTTTATTACATGCACATTGCAACTGCATAGACTGCTCTTAACACTTCCACTATAAAAGAAATACAAATCACTTTCTTCAGAAGCTGTCTAAAAATATGTTTTTACTTTATGCCAAAATTTTACCACGTGGCCACTTTTTTTGATTTTTTAAAATTATGTATATTCTAATACTATAGAGCATGTGATTAATTTTGTTACTTACCAGCATCATTTTCAACTTCAAAGAAGCTTTTTATTGCTGGTGGGGCATTGAAGTCCATACGAAATGTAAAAGGAGGGCCATTGTTTTTTGATCTATCATCATCATCTGTTGCTCTGATTTCTACAACTTTTTGTGGTGGTTTGTTTTCATAGACCACTGGGCGGTAATCTTTAAGAAACCTTGGAGCATTGTCATTTACATCATCCACAGTTACTGTAAGTGTGGCAGTAGCAGTGAGAGCAGGAGTTCCTAGAAACATGTACTTTATTTGATCAACTTTTAAGAAAAATAAAACAAGATGAAGTTTGAGAACAATGATACAGAGTATTAAATACATGAATTTTCTTAACAGTTTTTACATATATATAAGTGAATATATAATCTGAACTTTGATCATTTGATAATTTAGCTACTCATTGTTATGTATGACTATCAACCAAGTGGAATCATTTGGCTTCACTCCCCTACCAAAAAAATATTTAAAATTAATTGATTTAAGCTTTGTGAGATACACTCACACAACAACAGAAACAATAAAATGTACTTTTTCCGATTCCAGTGACACAGCTATAGAACCAAGTGTCAACGTCTTATCAAATTGGAAACAATCCATGTAACTGTATCAGAAACAATAATACAAAATGTAGCAATATAATACATTTTACTCAAATCCCTACACTAAAACTAGTTCAAGCATTAAGTGTCTTTCTTATTTTGTGTGTCATTTTCTTAGAAAATATTTCATTAAAAATTTTAGAAATTCTTCTTAAACTAACAGAAATATTCAAGAAATGTGTTGTAACGAAAGTTTCTTCCAGGAGCTTAAAAGTTGTTTCATAGCAAAATCAGGCGAAGATAATAAGTTCATAGCAACTCCTTAACTACTGTTTTAAGGAGAATTCAACCAATAACAGTATTCCTGGAATTACACTAATGGACTTAAATTGCCTAGCAGAGTTACCGAAGAAATACATCTCAGTGTTAAAAACTCATTCTGAAGATTAAATCCTTTATTACAGTAATTCACAAAGTGGCTTTAGCTCCCAAATCCAAAACATTACTGCAAGCAAATACAATGGACTTTATGCAGAAAAAGTTAATTAACTTAATATTAAGTAAGTGTTACAAAATACTTAGCTGCAACATTATAGCAGTAAATAATAAACTGTTAATTTTAATGTTGTATTAAGCCAATAATTTAAAATGTACTTCCATTTATTATTAATTAAAGATACTCAAATTAAGCAAAAATACTCAAATACTTAGATTTATTTATGTTCAGTATCTGCTAATTCATTTCTTTAATTATTAAAATAAATCAGTCAACTTATTATACCAACAACGTTTTAAGAAGTCATATATACCTGACATATATATACATAAAATTTAGGCTTGATGTATATGTAATGTAAACTGCATCATTTCTTACCATCATCTATTGCCAACACCTTAATTTCGTACCGTGGGATATCTTCTCGATCCAACTGTCTCTGTACTCGAACTTCTCCTTGTTGGTCGATGTTGAACTGTCTCCTCCTATCTGATGCTCGTTCAATAGCATAACTATAAAACATGACCAGTTATGAAGTCATACATATAAAATGACTCTAGAACAGTAGCTGGACACATTCAAAGAAATTTAAACATTTCTGTCTATTAGTGTGATCATAAACACAAATTTAAAATATCAAAGAAAATTTGATATGCTACCTTAATCTCATCTTCAGAAGATAAATCTTTCAGAATATCTAGCTCAATTGTTAGCCAAACATTTTTATTTTCCAATGCATGGATATTTTTGTATTAATTTACATTAACTTTAAATATAATTACTATACATTTTTGCAAAACAATGTATGCAAAAGTACCTTAAAATGTACAAGTTTTAAGACACAGACTTAATAGTAATGTCATTCTTTAGAATACTGTACCTGACTTTTGATGTGCCTGCTTTTTCAGGATCTACAGCTGTAAATTTTGTTACACCCCTGCCAATTTCTGCATCCTCTGGGATGATCTCATGTATATTAGCCTTTAAAAACTTTGGTGAATTGTCATTAATATCTCGGATGCGCACCTGTATTTGAGCTCGATCTATGTGTCGTGGGTCTAATGACTGGCCACCATCATCGCTGACTTGTATGGTTATGTTGAAGCCATATCTCTGATTAATATCTTCAAAGTCGAGAGGCTATATAGAAAAAAACAAAACATAGTTGAAGATATTAAAATGTTTTCTTTAAAAGCAATATACATTAATGCAAAATTTTTTATAAAAAAGTTGAGAACATAATTTGGTAAAAAATTATCTTTAAAGGTTTGATTTAATTATCATACATGGTTAAGGCAAGAAGCTTTAAAACTTTAAAAATATTTTTTGTCATACATAATACAACACATACACAGTGTTCCAAAATTATTTCTAAAAAAATACAACATTGTAAAATAAAATATTGCAAAATTACAAAAGCAAATATGTTGACACTTTGTATAATTTGAAATAATTATATCAAGTTTCTCATCACCAGGTGGCAGTCACTAATACCAATAAAGCCTGAAGTTGTTCAATATAAATATTTTCTTATAATTATCTGGAGTGTAAAGGCAGTTTTATTTGTATACCTTTATTATCAGAATTTGTTCATTATTAATTCCAAAAGAAAACCATCTACATTTTAATGTGCATACCTATTGAATAATCATAATAAAATGTTCTTCAGTAACTGAAGTATATATTTTGTAAAAATAAACATGTTTACAATAGCCAACTCTTTCATGATAGCTGAGCAAAAATTGTCTGTAATTAAAAACTAGAATCTGCAACAATAAAAACAAAATGATTCCTATCAAAATTTTAAAATTATTATTACTAAAGCATAGCTTATATAAATGTGTATATACACATGCTACTAATACTTATGCATCTGAATAAAACTCATAGCCCTGCATTTGTTGTAGTTAAATGTGATAAGTTTAAGTACCTTGGTTATTTTAAGAGAGCCAGTTCCATCAGGGTTAGTGAGCATCGTAAATTTATCAGAACCAAAAGCAGTCTCAAGAACTTCATAACTGAAACGGTTAGTTTCCAGTAGATCTTTATCGTTAACTGACACAACGAGAATAGACTCCTGGGGGATATTGTCTCCATCAGTCTCATCTACCTCCACATTCCAAATACTTTTGGTAAACCTTGGGGGCATATCATTGATGTCCTTCACTTTAATAGTAGCTGTACCTGTTCCTGTGGTACAGAAATAGGTAATTCTTTTGAATAAATACATCCTGTTTGAAAAAAACTTTAAAACAGCCAGATGAGCTAATAAAAATGTATTACCTTCAGAAAGAAAAATGTCTGTTACAATTAAGTTTTCTTTTTTCTCTTTGACCCTATAAAATATTTCATATACTCAAGTATACTCCAGCTAAATAAGGAGCTGAATATTTGTGCTATGCCCATTGCAGTTACTAAAACTCAATATTTATCATTACAAAACATAAGATTCATCATTAAGCAATCAGGGATGATAACTAAGGTTAGAAACAGTACTAGTTATTGTTTCTTAAATAAGTGTGCAACATACAAAAATCACAAAAAAAACCTTGTTTTAAAAATATTATTATGAATAACAAGTTAGTGGTAAAGAAATAGAATACTGAAAAAATGAAGAAAAAAGAAACAAACAAAACAAAAATAAGACTGATTCAACAAATCTAAAAATTCAAAATTTATTTAGATCTAAAAACTGATCAACTATACCAATGTCATTTCAAATTGTGTATAAATACAAAGGTAGTGGCTGTAATCCCGCTTTCATTGGAAAGGCAACATGCCAATTACACTTGCAAACACATAGGAGTACCAGTCAAAATAAGAGAGCTGTCAAGTCCTTCAGATTTTAACTTTCACTCATAGTGAAAATATTAACCATCCCATTCTGATTAAAGCTTTGAAAATCATCTAATCTCGACAATCAAATAATGAATTATTAATTAAAAGAGTAGTAATCTTTTTCAAATTAGCTCTTAATTATGACTTAACTTGCTTTTAATTTATTTAATTATTTTACCTTGGACTTCTTCTTTATGAAATATCAAAAACTAAGAAGTGTCAAAATCTTTGTATTTAACATTTTACCTTTTTTAATAAAACTTAATGAGGAAATATTAATAATTCAAGAAGTTTAAGTACTCAGTCTGTTGCCATTTTGTAAGTGTCACAGTCTGTTTATCTTGCTAGCAAACATTTAGTCAACATTAAACTTTGATTCCTATCTAATGAATCTGTTACTATGAATAATATTTTCCTAATACAGCAGTGTTCTTGCTGTCGCTTCAACACAAAGTTACACAATAAACTACCTGCACTCAGTTTGTAATAGAGAATTGAACCCTGGAGTTTAACATTGTAAGTCTAGAAACTTATCGCTGACTGGCATGGGTGACAGTAGAGTTCTTAGCAGATTCTGTCCTATAGTTCCTAGCTTTTATTCTATTTAATAGCCACAAAGAACAAATGTATGGATCCATAATACAGTTTAAATTTGTTTCCCAAAACGGAAAATAACAAATCTTTAATTGTGTTGATTTGCATGCAATAATTCACATGCATTGTACTTATCCTAAATGTTAGAAATAATCAATAATATAATTTTAGTAGCGGGCAAATTATATGTATGCATCTGCTTATTTTTTTTTCTCTTTCCGTGATTAGTTTCAAAAGGACCAGTAACGCTATTTATTGTGCACAAATAATTACAAAATGTGCAGATAGATGGCGATAATAATATTGTGGGTTATCTGTTTGTTGTTAAATGTGAAACTACACAATAGGCTGTCTGTGCTGTGCTCACTCTGGGGTATAAAAACTCACTTTATAGCGCTGTAAGAACCCCGTGATTTACCACGGAGCATTTTCGATTGACATGTTATTATAAGTATCATAGCTTTTGTAAACTCACATCAAAAATTAAAATGCTTAACTTTCTACTATTTTCAAGAAACTACACATACATGCATTGCTGATAGCATGTACATCGATGAATAAAGTCCTGCTGCACGAGTGATCCGACAGATTGTTTGTTATATAGTGTTTGTTGGAAGATAGGAAACTAAGAAATGGCAACAGTACATGAATATTGAATTCTGTGGTTCAGCGTCCAGGCACACTAATCAGTGCTATACACCTGATCCAATAATAAGAGAAATATTACCTTTCCAATAATAACCAATCTAACTAGGTAAACACTTAAGTACTGTAAACAGTTACATGACAGTGATGGTACATATAAAGTTTTGTAATCGGTATCTTCAATTTCGGCAGTAATTTATGTATCCGTGGGCAAAACACTTGGAATAAGGATCTCAAATGTTTAGACTTAACCATTCGTAATTTTGAACTATTAACCAGAGAAAGAACAGCCACTGCCAAAAGGGCTTTGTCCAGTTTTGAAGCAATTAATGAAACTGACTGTCACTTTTAAAATCTGCCCATGGTTCAAAGTGTGAGATGTGTTCGACAGCATCATGGCAAAACTTGGGCCTCTGACCATAGTCTGGTATGCTAACCACTAGGTTACATACAATCTTCTTGAGAAATAATTTTTTTCTTCCCATTACAGGAGAAGAGAAGTAATATAACATCATAATTAAAGTCTTACACAAAAATAATGAATTATACAAAAATTAGTGTTTCTGTTAAGGTATTATGGGAACAGTCCAATAATAAATCCCTTCCCTTTGAAGTGATTTTACATTCCAACATATCCTAGGGCCTCCCACTGTACCATGATCATGTAACAGTGAGATAAGGTATAGGCTAAGTTGTTCAGTGAATGTGATATTTTCTAACATGTACTCATTCCATAATACTTTCCACAGAGAATGAAAACAAAAAACGTGCATACAAAACTTTCTGAATTTAATAAAAGGTCCTTATTCATAGTACAGCAGGAGTACAGAATGTAGATGGCCTACTGTGTAGCTTTCCACAAAAGAAAAATAACAAACAAAATTATTGATGAATGTTATATATATTTTGTACTCTGAAGACAATGATAGCCATATACAATATAGAGGGGAAAGTAGTACTTTTTTTTTTTAATAGAACAACACCTTACCTTTGATACAGAGTATTCAAGTAATACAATAGGATAACAACATACCTTTAATATGGAGTACTTGATACATACCACAGAATAGCCCCTTGCCTTTGATGCAGACTATTGATAAATACTACAGGATAGAACCTTACCTCTGGTGTGGAATATTCTATAAATATTACAGGATAGCACCTTACCTTTGATGCAGAGTATTGATAAATACCACAGGATAGAACCTTACCTTTGATGTAGAGTATTCAATAAGTATGACAGGACAGAACCTTACCTTTGTTATAGAGTATTTAATAAATATTATAGGATAGCACCTTATCTTTGATGTGGATTATTCAATAAATATTACAGGACAGTACGTTACCTTTGATATGGAGTATTCAATAAATATCATAGGATAGCAACTTTCCTATGACATGGAGTATTCTATAGAATACCAAAGGATAGTAACTTACCTTTAATTTTCTTCCTGCTAGCTACAGCTCCTTTATTTTCAAATGTCATACATTTAAACTTGTATGCACTTTCAGTCAATATAACTAACACTACCGATATGCTCCCATGTAGAAACAGTGAAGGTAGCTTACTAACCATTTTATGCACATGAGCAATAAACTACATTGAATGCTTGTTTATAATTAATACACAAACATTTTTAAATTTTTGTTTTAAACTGTAAGAAAGACATCAGACATTGAGTCTGATTTTTGAACATGTTTGTAGAGTCACAACTTCCATAAAAACTAAGCAATCCTAATAAATAAATAGGCCACGAAATATTACTCTTAAGTAAATAAAAAGATCTTTACAACTAATTAGAAAATATAAAAGAAAAGAGTCTGTTGACTAAAATATGTCAATATTTGATAACTATAAAAAATATTCTACAACGAGTTAATGTGCAAAACTTTCACTTATAACACTGATAACTTTACAAGTTAGGGTTAAAAAATGTTTACTTTTTTGAGCAAGATATTTCATGCTGTCTCAGTTATTTTTATAAAGCTTTAAAGATTACAGGAGTGCAATAACTACAACAAAAAAGATCGTACATTCACACATTGGATTCAGGGGTGATTATGGGGTTGTAGTCCTCCCATTTCTGATGGATTATTAAACAAACAAAATGTGAACTTTTTCCAAAATGTTTAATGATCTGGTAGGAAAACAGTATACACTTCAAAAACATAATAACCCTGGATCCAGCTTCTAATGGTATGTAGTGGCACTTTTTTCCTGTTATAAAATGAAACAAAAATGTTTTTAACTTGAAGTGAAAAACAAAGAGTGCATACATGTCTTAAGAGATGATGGTCATTTGGCTGATATATGAATGACAGGTTCTCCGTTTTTAAGATTTTTTAAAAAACAATTTTAAGTCCGTAAGTGAATTTTTTGTTTTGTTTTATTGTGTATTTTGGACTGTTATCAACAATAAAAGATCATTTGGAAGCATTTTAATAACAAAAAAAAACATTATATAATCACAACACAGTCCCAAAATCAATTACCTTTCTCTGCATGCTTAAAGGGCTTTTCTTTTGTAATCTAAAAGTAAATAACTTGACAATAAGTGACAAGTAGTCTGGGTAAAATGTGACAAATAACAGAAATACAGCTCAGGTAAAGTATTTAAGACAACATACAGTTCAGATGTGAAATACAATACATATAATACTTATTCATTCATTCCATCTTACCTGAAAGCCTTCCTCCATCTGTAGCAACGACTTTAATAGTATACTCAGGGTTTGTCTCCCTGTCAAGACAGCACACTGCTGTAGAGATAACCCCTGTATCTTTGTCAATCATAAAGATCAGCTCTCCATTTTCATTCACAGGATTCTGTTCGATGGAATAAGTTAACCTAGCATTCTCACCTTCTTCTGTATCATCATAATCCGTAGCTGTCATAGTCATTACAGTCATGCCTTAAAATATATATAAAGTATCACCCTAGAGTGTATCACTATAAACGATGGGCAGTGATGCATTAATTTGGTTCAATTAAAAACTGAGTATCTTATCATTCTGACAGTTTCTTCTTTATTTGTGGTATACTTGATATTTTTAAGTTATGTGACAACATTAACTAGATTTTCTTGCATTTAGCCATTGTTAATTTAGAACTGCTTACAAGTAAAAACAACTAGTAAACAGCAGTCTCCCCCTACATGATTACTTTTAATCAGACAGTGGGATTGACTGTCACACTTATAACACCCAAAGCTAAAACAGAGTGGAACATGTATGGCAGTATATCACAGTTCAATCCTTATCTTTGGAAACTTTGTTAGTAACATTAACACATGTTAATTAATAGGTCACACGGGGTCCTTTGTTAACTATTTGGTAAAACAGGTTTTTTTTATTTTTAAAACACTAAGTCTTCTATTTTAAAATCGTTTGCAAGCTTCTAGGTTATCTCACCTGCTGGTCCGTCCTCCGTTACGTTTCCAACATAGATAGATGATGGAAAGAAGGGAGAGTTATCATTAATATCCTTGAGATTCACAAGCACATCTGCATATCCAACCAACCCATTTCCACCCTCATCTTCGGCGAAAACAGTAAATCGCCAATGTGAACGGCCACGCGGCCGATCACGATCTAACGGTTTAAGAACGTAGATCTCTCCAGTCGAGCTGTTGATTGCAAATTTGTTCTGAGCTGGATTATCGTCTTCAATTCCTTGGCCCGTCAGGAAATACACAATAGCCTGGGGGCGGTCTCGATCACCATCCGTGGCTGTGACCTATGGAAACACGTTCTTTATATCAATGTTGCTTTTTGTTATTATCATTGTTTGTTATTTTTCAATTAGACATCTTAATGACATCCAATGCAAAGCTAAGCGGCTAAATTAATGGAGGTCACTGCAGGAGTAAGTTTTTGAAGATTCTAAAACACAGGCAGGCATATGTTGTTGAAACACAAGTTACCGTCAACCTTGTAACACAGACATTTGTTTTTGGAACACAAGTTGCCATCAACCATGGAACACGGGCATTTGTTGTTGTAACACAAGTTACTATCAACAATGAAATACGGATAGTTGTTGTTGGAACACAACTTACCGTCAGCCATGGAACACAAGTTACCATCAACCATGGAACACGGGCATTTGTTGATAGAACTTGACTTATCATTCAGCTGTTGCATGGCAGATGATAATTTAGTCCATAGATATAGTAGCCTTTCCAAACACAATTGACTTTATTTAGATATCCTCAGAACCAAAAACTAAGAGGGTAATCGAATAGCATATAGCTCTGTTGTAGAGTGGAGAGCCTTGTTTAGCTATGACGTTATCATAATGTTGATATAAAGCGTGCTAGTTAAAAACACTCACTGCCAGCTCTTGCGCTACTAAGTTATAATCGAATAATGGAATTTCAATGCCACCGTTGTTGTGCATTCATGACACTAAAGTGACGGAAACGGGTCACGAACCATGAATCCGCAGTCCGGATAGGTTTACTTCTAGGCCACGCTTAGCCCAACACGTCAAGGAACTGCAGTGACGTAACTTGAGTTTCAGAAGTGTATGTGCGTGGCGTATGACAGTAGAGGTGGTAAAAAGCAATGTATTTCGCTCTGTGTGTGTGCGTGCGTGTGTATTAGTTTGTTATAACTTAAAGAACAAGCCGAAACAAAAATAAATTACAGAAATTACGCTGCATTAATATAAAAGATCCCAAGGTACAAACTATAATGTGCAGAGTTTTTGTTTATTTTTATTTCGGCTTGTTGTTTAAGTTATAACAAACTAATATAATTTGTTAGAGGTTTGGATTTGCTGTTTTTAACGCAGACCATTACATACACACACACATACATATATGTAATGTACTTCATACAAACCATAAAAAACGGTTTACTGCCTGAGTTGCCCGTGATAACTGAACATTTTACTGACCAGTTGCTATAACAGTAATTTACTGCATTGTGAAGAGGACATTTCCCATCCTTGAAAAACGAGGGGAGGATATATTCCCGTGAAAACTACGCATGTGCATTCGCAAGGGGGAAAGGGGAAGTTGCCTTCCCTTGGATTACCAATTTTGCTTTTCCCTGGTTATAGCTTCGATATCATTTTCTCATATTGCGCCCTCTGTAATATGTCCTGTATGGAACCACATGTAGTACGCATATCAGAAATCGTCTTGACGAATGAGGAGTTATTCTTATTATTTTTGAATTTTGGGCAAAGCTACACGAGTGCTATCTGTACTAGCCGTCCTTTAGTTAGCAGTGAACGACTAGAGGGAAGGTAGGTAGTTATCACCACCCACCTCTTACCAACAAATAGTGGGACTGACCGTCGTCATGGACGTGCCTGTCTTTACAGAGTATTACAAGGGAAAGCACTATACAACCTTTGGTTCTGCCTTTGATAGAACGACATTAACCACGTATTAATTTGAAATATGGGCCATAGACGTGCCTCTCACTATAGAATATTACTAGGCAACACAATATATAACCTTGTGTGTGTGTGTGTGTTTTTTTTTTGGGGGGGAGGGAGGGAGATCTTTAAAAGCAAAATATTAACTACATATTGGTTCGAAACTTTGTACCACCGCGAAGAAAGGGCATTACCCTTCAAACTTCCTCAAGTTTACCAGTTTCATATAAGTAATGACATTAAAGAAAACATCTCTTTGTTTTCACTGTGTATTTAAAAATACACCTGGCAACAGGAAAGTTGTTTATGTACGTGGCAACGAAAGGGTTATGTAAATACACACACACACAGTTGCAAGAATTACTAAACAAAAGAAACTAAAACACACAAGAAATGGGAACTGAGAAGCTAACCCTTGCTATGTATTCATTACAAACGACTACGGCTTAGAAAAATCTTAAAGTAATTAATATTTTTGCAGCATCAACTAAAGCAACGTAAGCAAAAGTCAACTTATAATGTTCATATTCTCCCAAAATAAAGATTTAAATAGTAATATTAATAATAATATCAGGTCGAATGCAACAAGCAAACGAAAAGAGAAAAGATACAAGTACAAAAATGTTTTTTGTTTTTTTTAAATTAATAGGTTGTACAATAGTGGTTTTTAGTTTGTTAAACTTTTACATTAGAAACAATGTGCACACTGGAATGGTTGGAATTAGAAGTTGATTGTGAATGGATTCAAAATTTTGAAAATAAATTGCCTGGACATGAAGATAGAAGTAACAACAACAACAAAATTCATGCTCTACAGACATTTGTCAACACTACATATCTTATTCTATAATATGAACGAGCAAGGCGATCACAGCATGCTAAAAACAAATATATATTTATCAGTGATGTCGAGAAAACCCACTGGTAGAGAAATATATATGCAAAAACGGCTCGTTTGGGTTGAGAAAATATTTTACGTAGAAGAGCGAACAACCTTTCGACCTTCGGTCATCGTCAGGTTCACAAAGAAAGAAAGAGGTAACTGACCGGAAGCTGACCAGATGTTTGGAAGGGGTTGTGTAACTGAGTGTCGGAATGTAGAGGGCGGTGTTAGATGTTTGAATATATAATTTTATAATAAAATTATATATTATATATAACCCCTTCCAAACATGTGATCAGCTTCCGGTCAGTTACCTCTTTCTTTCTTTGTGAACCTGACGATGACCGAAGAAGGTCGAAACGTTGTTCGCTCTTCTAAGTAAAATATTTTCTCAACCCAAACGAGCCGTTTTTGCATAAATATATATTTAGTAGGAAGTGTGGGAGAACCAATCAGAAAACAGGCTCAGAAACTAAAAACAAATATATATTCAGCATGAAGTGGGAGATCCAATAAGAAAAGAGGCTGACCTGTAACACACGTTTCGGAAGGTTCCTATTATCCTCCTCAGTAATCTGCGTTTCGTAGGTGGGTCGGTCGAAGACGGGGGGGTTATCATTCACATCCTTAATGTGGATAACCACGGTGGTATAGTTCTCGTTCAAGTTATCCGACGCCACCAAACGGAGCTTGTACTACAAAAACAAACAAAAAACAAACCCATCGTTAAGGAAACATCGGAGATCTATAGCTCCGCTGACTCGAGGCTGAGGAATTGCGATCTACAAAACAAATAGGTACTTTAATTAGTTGCAGCAAAATAGAACACTCTGTCGTGTTTACTTCTACTGGTCTGTGGAAATGAAGTGAGAAGATGGTACTCTTCGAAAAATAGACTGCAAAACTAGAGTAACTGAGAGACTAATGATCATTCATTGACATAAAAACATTGATTTTCAATCATAAAAAAGGATATCTATCTGATCACCCATTTGTCCACTTAAACATACATCCACTCATCAAAACTCTGTTTCTAAATATTTCTTAAAAGTCAATACTTTCTAAATACAAATTATTTACTGCGTGTTATCAAACGAAAACAAAAAAACTGTAGTAAAATCAATCGTTGACTTGAGCAGTTGTAGCTACACATATCTGATGTATTAATTTGAATAATTCACAATGAGTTACGTGATTGACAGTGATTATATCGACAGTTTGAATTTCTTTCTTTTCGTCACTCCGAGTTATTTCCAGATCACAAAGTTTTGGTTGTAGATTCGTTCTTTTGTTTCCCCCTACTGCTTCTTTTCTTGTCTGTGCTCTCCAATGGTTCTGAACAATTCGAATGTTCTTTATCACAGCGAACACTGGACACAACTCTTTATCACAGCGAACACTGGACATAACTCTTTATCACAGCGAACACTGGACACAACTTTTTTTCACAGTGAACACATGTTAGACAAGGCCAAAATATTAATGTTAAAAAAAAAGCAACACTGGACCTTTAGCATACTCGACTGCATAATATACGAGTTTCATTAAGGTTAATTTAGTACGATTTATTAATATTTAACACTGTATGTAAAACAGATTTAGAACCAGTACTTTTATATATATAATTAAAATAAGTACTTATGTTAACTTTAGCAAGCACGCTAATACAACAAGAATAATTAATATGCTGTAATTATTCACAAAGTGAGATTTTTTTTCTGTGGTACTCTACATGGTGACATCATAGAATATCACACAGTATAATACATCAAGGACATATATATATATCATTATATTTTCCTGCGAATGTGATTAATGCTTCGATAACTAACGATTTAATCAATAACTATTTTTTTGTTAATTGTACATTAATTACCAAGCTTTTAAAGTTATCCATCAACCTGGTTAACTTTAATTGGTGGTTTATAATTGTCTTGTGTTTGTTAACTGCTTTTTAATGTTAATGATGCTCAATAATCATTGGATAAAAATAGATCATTCAATATTCTATGTTTATTCTCATAACTACAACGATACTCAGCGAGATTTAATGAAATGAATGAAAAAAGTATGGAATAATATATTTTTTTAAATTGTCAAATCTCGAATTAGTAAGAGTTATGGAAATAACAAACAAGTATTCCATCAAGGCGAAAGTACAACCTTTCGTACAACATGCTAGATAAATTTTAAACCAATCACTGTAAAACACCAGAGTTAATCAAAGCAGAGACTACAGAACAATAAATAGACAATTTCACTACTCTTATAGACTCCATTAATACAAAAACACATCAGTGTAATGGAACATCTGAAAAAGCTATCGATCCCAAATGAGATTTTAATCCACGTATCAAACAAATCAGATGGACGGTTTACCTTGCTGGCTTTATTTCAGTCGGTATAACAACTTCAATATAATTACTGAAGTTTAGATTAAGTTCGAATCGGTGGAGACATCCCAGCTGACTTTACAAACTCCAGTAGAGCATATCTAATACGTAAACGTCAACAGTCAAGCTTTAAGGAAACATTTATTTAGTCAAGATTCCAGTTACCATATTTTAAGCTGTGTTTTATTGTTTTTTTTACAAATTAGGTTTCTTTCAAATCTTGAGCAAAGCTACACTAGGGCTATCTACGCTAACCTTCCCTAATTTAGCACTAAAAGACTAAAGAAAAGGCAGCTCGTCATTACCACCCACCGCCAACTCTTGGACTACTCTTTTACTAAGGAGTTGTGGGATTGACTGTCCCATTAAAACGCCACCATGACTAAAAGAGCGAGCATGTTCGGCTTGACGAGGATTCAAACCAGCGACTCTCAGATGGCGAGTCGAGTGTTTTAATTACCTGGCCATCCCGGACCCGTTAAAACGTTCAAAAGTCTATTAACTAAACAAGACCAAAAACCTTGTGATATGAAGTGATGAAAACTCTCTAATCCGAGAGGTAAACCTTTCTTCTTCAGGTCCCTTTGAAATATAAAGGTAGACTTTCGAAAGCGCTCACGTTACAGGGTGTTTATTGTTTTACATCCAGAGTTCTTGAATCTCCGTGTTTCTCTAACATAACGAAACAACAAATCAAGAAGTCAACAATACGTATAAAGTGGTGATGGCTCATTGGGTCAGCACTACTAACAACATGCTGAAAATCTGTCAACACGACAATATCAAAAACACGTTGTTGGTTTGTCAAAACAACAATATCAATAACACATTGTTATTTCTCGACACGACAGTATCAATAACACGTTGTTTATTTGTGAAAATAAAAATAGCAACAACAAACTGATATTCTGTCAACACGACAGTATCAATAACACGTTGACAGTTTGTCAACAAAATAAGACGAATAACGAACTGATACTTTGTCAACACAACATCAACAACACGTTGTTAGTTTGTCAACACAATAAGACAAATAACGAATTGATACTTTGTCAACACAACAATATCAACAACACATTGTTAGTTTGTCTACACAAGAATAAATTGTAACTAGTTTTATTACTTCACTTACTAAAAATGTCCAACAGATTTGTTCTGTTGTAACAAACACAATATTATTTGTTGAACAATTTGACAATTCACAAAAATCAAGAACAGAAGATTTTACATATATTTCAGATAATGGTGTCAGCTCTTTCTCTTTAGAAACCAGGGCGATTTATTGGAGGCGTTATTTCGGTTTGAGCTCTCTCCAGTTCCCGTTTCTTGCGTTACAAAGATTGCTATGTATTTACGCCTAACTTAAATTCTTAATGGCCACTTAAAGTGAGTTAGTATTCCTTTTAAATTTTCGAACGGTTTTCAATTGGTATTTTATGGGATTTGTAAGAAATCAAGCAGAATTCTTCATATGTACTGTTATCATTCCTCAAGGAATAGGTTCTGATTTTATTACAAGTTCAATGAAACGTAAACCAAGTTAAACTCTTCTGTTTTTTTTATCCACGCACGTGTAACTGCATACACGATCAAGAAAGTGTAGAATAACCTGAAACATTTATCCCTAGTCATTCATATACTTTGACTAATATTTCAAGCTTTAAATTTCCAGTTTTAACGTCCAAATAGTCATCGTTTGAGCTTGTGTTAGGTTGCGCTATGTCTGCGGACTTAGAACGTGGTGGGTAGACCAAAGATGGCCTATTGTGCAGCTTAGTGCTTCACTTCAAACAAACAAGGTGGTAGATGTTTTTGGAGCGTCAAACATGCCTGACTAAGGCGAATAAACTGTTACTAGCACAGAATAAAGTCAGTTTACAATTTTTATTTTCTTACCAAGAAGCACCATCTGGTGAGTTCCACTGGAACTTACAAAGAAGAACAAGCACTCACTCTAAATGTTGTACAAATAATGGTTAAAACCTATTAATAGAGCTAAAAATGCATTTAAAAATAAACAGTTTTATAAATTGAAATGTAAACAAATCTTATTTAATTTAGAACGGACTTACAGTTCGTTCCTTAAATATTAATATTAACGTTACTCATGGAACCTTTAGTATGTAAACCTTTTATATACTTCACATTATCAATACTCTTAGCTAAGGAATACAGCTGCTTGGTTCTGTTTTGTTAGGCCCCGGCATGGCCAGGTGCTTAAGGCACTCGACTCATAATCCGAGGGTCGCGGGTTCGAATACCCATCACACTAAACATGCTCGTCCTTTCAGCCATGGTGGCGTTAAAATTTACGATCAATCACACTATTCGTTGTTAAATGAGTAGCCAAAGAGTTGGCGGTGGGTGGTGATGACTAGCTGTCTTCCCTTTAACCTTACACTGCTAAATTAGGGACGGCTAGCGCAGATACCCCTCGTGTAGTTTTGTGCAAAATTCAAACCAAACCAAACCTGTTTTGTTGTATAAACTTTGTATTAGATTTATGGGCGGTTCTATAGTTTCTCAAAGCAGTAGATTATGTCAGTTTGTTCGAAGTGATGGAAGGCAGCTAGTCAGTTAATACCACCTTCAGCTAACTCGTTACAATGAACAGTGGGATGTGACCGTCAGTCTGAATGGCTTTTCATGTTAATACACAAGTTGTTCACTATGTTACTTTGGTAAAAATTACATGTAACATATTTGTTGCGACAGTTGACTTCACTCGTTTACACATTTTTTGTTGCGACAACTGATTTCACTCGTTTACACATTTTTTGTTGCGACAGCTGACTTTACTCATTTACACATTTTTTGTTGCTACAGCTGACTTCACTCGTTTACACATTTTTTATCTCCGAATGTTTTTAGAACTTTATATTACGTAAACTTTTAACATGGAAATATATTCACTCACGTTTCCAAAAGCAGTTCTGTGTTCTTATTGCCAGAAAATATGAGATAACAAACGCATCATGTTTTTTGTGAAATCCCAGTAGGTGGCTCTTTCCTCTGGTTTCCAAATTATTTGATGGTTTAGTATGCTGCTATTGGGTTGCCAGAATTCTATCTTACCTGTTCGAACGAGAGTTCCGACAAAGTTTTAAGATTATTCCGTGTGGAATAAATTACTCTTTCGCTTTGTAGCAACAACGAATTTTTCCCACTGGAATTTTTTTTCCTCTTTTTTGCGTCACGTAATTTCCTTGCGTCTGTACTTGCGAATATTAGGGTTCCTTAGAAGTAATCCACGTGGTGAGATGTTCGGATGTTTGCTTATACAACCTTCATGCACGCAGAATGTTCAAGTGTACTTAGGATTACAAATTAAGAGAATGATAGAGTTAGGCTTAACATTTATAGTACGTATCAAAATATTTACGCAACAATTGCTTTAGGGATAGAAACTGAGAACAAGTAAACAATTTAGCTTATTGCAAAAATTGCGAATTTCAACAACTATAATAAATTACAAATGTTAGTGTAAAAAACCGACAAAGTACATACAGATGTGTGGTTTGTTAAACTGTAAACTTCATATATATTTTGAATCATATTTAAACTACAATATTTGGTAACACTTTCTTTAAAAACTACAGATGCAATAGAAACCCGCCTCAAGAAACTGTATTAGTTGTTGTTTTTTTTTTTTTTTTTTGGAAGAACTGGAAGCTAGTTAAATATTTCAAGTCGATGAGAGCTGAGTCCTCACAAAGAATCAAATCACCATGGATACAGAAGTAACTAATTACTGTTAATTTTTTGTTCAGGAAGAGAACCAATTTATACAAGTTTAACGACAACATACACTACAGTTTAGAGAGCTTTTTGTAATCTTTTAACGTGTTTCTTCAGGCAATTCAATATAAGTAGCAACAATGTGTTCATACTTTACAACCATTGTAAACAAGAGTGAAACAGAAGGTAAGCAGTTCATGAGGGAAAACACTTGACAATCGTCTCTAAACATATTTAAGTATGCATTTCACCTGATAAACCATATGTGCAGTCAGCATGTCACTGGAATTAGAGACAAACAATTACAGTTATGGAGGTAGGGTAACAAATATTGTATACGTAGGTGAACATATTGTTTATAACTTACACAATAACACCGTAACATAGAGATGTATAAACTACAAACTCGTACAAAAACACATATAATGCACAGTCTTTGCTTCTTTTAAAAAGAAAATACGTTATTCATAGTTAGGTTTGAATTTCGCGTAAAGCTATAGAAGGGAAATCTGCGCTAGCCGCCTCTAAATTTGCAGTGAAAAACCAGAGGGAAGGCAGCTATTCATCACCCTTCGCCGTCAAATCTTGGGCTGCTCTTTCACCAACGAAAAGAAGGATTGACCGTCACATTATAATGCCTCCACGGCTGAAAGGGTGAGCACGTTTGGTGTGACGGAGATTCGAACCCGCGACCCTCAGATTACGAGTCGAACGTCTTATTTGTTTGTTTTTCTTGTAGAAAAGCCACATCGAACTATCTGCTGAGCCCACCGAGAGGAATTGAACCCCTGATTTTAGTGTTGTAAATCCGGAGACATACCGCTCTACTAGCGGGGGGCGTCGAACGTCTTAACCCACCTGGCCATGCCGAGCCCTTTGAAAAGGAATAAGGTTGACAAACTGACAGAAAAAGAAACTTTATCCCTTTACAGACAAACTATATAAACAACATTTTTATATTAATCCAGTCAAAGTAAATACTAATGAATCATTTAAAAAATTAACGTAAATAAATCATCAGATTTTAAATCATGCGTTAAACTCCCAATTCATAATAATTTTTTTTTTTCCGGATAGGCTAAAAGATGTTAATTATAAATAGTCACACAAATATTGTGCTTTCTTTTAATAATATCTCACCTCTTGCCGAGTTTCGTAGTCTAAAGGTCCAGCAACATAGATAGCACCGGTTTCATTTTTAACTGCAAACGCGCCACCTATGTTTCCTTGGGTGATTTCATATCGGATTTTCGAAGCTGCAAGAAAAAACTCATTAAACCGCAAAAATACTGATTTTACAACGGTACAAATTAAAGGAAAACAAGCTTTACATAAATACATATTATTTCAATTACTAATTTTCCAGTTGGCAGATGAGAGATTACAGATTCAGTACTATTGTTTCAATTTGTAACTGAACCAAAAACAATTACAGTGAAAAAACACCCAAAAACTATATAATGGTTTCTATTAAGTAGAATTTAAAATAAAAAAAATTTAAAGTGCACTAAGATTTGTTTGTCTGTACAAAGCTACATAATGAAGGTTGTTTGTGCTGTGCCAACCACAGATATCGAAATATGGTGTTTAGCGTTATAAGTTTTCAGATTTACTGTGGATTTGGTTTGTTTTGTTTTGAATTTCGCGCAAAGCTATACGAGGGCTATCTACGCTAGCTGTCCCTAATTTAGCAGTATAAGACTAGAGGGAAACCAACTAGTCATCACCACCCACATCACATTATAACGCCCCTATGGCTGAAAGGGCGAGCACGTTTGGTATGACGGGGATTCGAACTCGCGACCCTCAAATTACGAGTCGAGTGCCTTAACCACCTGGCCATGCTGGGCCTTTACCGTGACGCCAGTGAGGAGCTAGAAACTGAGAATCATAAATTTTGATCACCATATTGACTTCCGTTTATTTTATTTCTCTTCTTCAACAGTACATAAGTGTTGATTTGAATACAAATGAGCATCAATAAACGTTGCCTTGAGTAAAATGATGTTCGAGGATACTTTATATTTAAGGATGGGTATAATATGCCGAAGAAAATAAGAGAAAACATGTTAAACAACGTAGGTGAAAGTTTACGAAACACACTGTACCACCTTTAAGTTCTTCCTGAATATAACTAATGATCCTTAGTGTGCTATTAGTAAAAATGAGTTCACGTAAAAACAATTAGTTTATAAGCAACAAGCTGAGGTACCCGTATGTGGGTGGATGCTATGATGAATAACATAAAAGTAATAAAGTAGTGGCGGTAGGTGTGCTTTTTGTTACCCAATTTCAACACCCAGTTTTAAATATCCTTCCACAGTCCCTTACGTGATTGATTAATTTACGGCCATTGGCCATAGAGGTATGTTAGAGACCGAAGTAGAAAGTTTACTGATCAAATTAAGAAATAGGTAAAATTCAAGAAATGACTCTTTATATCAGCCTTATGATGGCTGTTGTGGTAGAACTTCACTCGAGTTTATGTATTATTGAAACAGTAACGGCCATTTTCTCATTGCATTCCTCCATAGACAGCGCTAACGCACTCTTTATGTGTGCCTTCCACCATATTGTGTGAATGTTGTGTTATAAGAATGTAATGCCATCTATGAATATAGTTAACGTTGACTTATGTAAAATATAATAATAGCTCAACAACAGCAATAACGGGGTACAGGAGTTGTGAACAACCCAGTAACATGACCATTGTTCCAAACTATCATTCCACAAAGACTGTTTGAGATTGATCCAGTGACGTAGTAGTAGTTAAAGAAAGGATAAACAGACAGACAAATAAATTTGTGTACTTTATATATACAGGTAACGAATGACTTTAAATATTTTCTTTTTTTATAACCACTGACAGTGTAAAGGAGACACTCTGAGGACGAACTTCGTTATTTGTAATAATAAGAGAAAAACAACCATTGTTTTTGTTTTTTGTTTTTTCACAAAAGGATTTGGCATGGCCAGGTGGTTAGAGCGTTTGACTTGCAAACTGGGAGTCGCGGGTTCGAATTCCCGTTCCACCAAACATTTTCGCCCTTACGTCCGTGGGGACGTTATAATGTGTTAATCAGTCCCACTATTTCTCGGTAAAGGAGTAGCCTAATATTTGGTGGTGGGTGGTGATGACTAGCTCCCTTCTCTATCGTCTGTCATTGCTAAATGAGGGACGGCTAGCGCAAGTAGCCCTTGTGTAGCTTTTCGCGAAATTCAACTCAATATACTTCTTCCAAAAGAAAGAGTTGAAATTATTTTGGCTTCCTCTCTTTATCTCCAGAATAACAAATGAATGGATGAACTCAAGCTCTGTATTTTCAAACGTACACTGGAGTTCGAGCTCAAAATTTAGAGGTTTAACTTCACAGTCATTCACGATGTAGCTAAGTGAATACTGTGTCGGGCAGCGGATAGGGGTTTCGGTGTCGAATAAGTTTGGTTTGGTTTGTTTTGAATTTCGCGCAAAGCTACACAAGGCCTATTTGCACTAGCCATTCTTAATTTAGCAGTGTAAGACTAGAAGGAAGGCAGCTAGTCATCACCACCCACCGCCACCTCTTGGGCTACTCTTTTACCAACGAAGAGTGAGACTAACCGTGGCGTTATAACGCTCCATGGCTGAAAGGGCGAACATGTTTGGTGTGACAGGGATTCGAGTCCGCGACCCTCAGTTTACGAGTCGAGTGCCTTAACCACTTGGCCGTAACGGGCCGTGTCTAGTGAGAAGGCCACATATACATGTGATTAGTGATCATAAGATACTTGTTCACCACAACAAAATGAAGCAGTATTAACCCATATCTAGTTACCACGCAATAGTGTTGTTTCTATGTTTTAGTAGGAATAAAAGAAAAAGCACAATTAGTTGAGCGCAAAAAAGGGGTCAATCGTTATTAAATACAAAAGAAATGAGGTTTTCTTGTCTGTACGAAGTGTCTGTTATTTTTATTTCCCCTTAAAGCCGAAATTGCCTCAGTATTTTGTTTTGCATAGTCTCACGGCGGGTTTAACTCTAATGCTGTTTCAAACTACCAATAAATCCATCACCTGCACGAAATTAAAATGATATAAAACCAAACTCAACAGGCAGATGCAGTTCCAAAAAATCCCAAAACGACGGATATCTTCGCTATCCATCCTTAAGTTAATAGTGACGAATTATAGGAAAGGTCATCATCATCTACTGTCAACTCTCGGACTACTATTTCAACAACGAATAGTGGGATTGACCATAACATTATAACGCTCCCAAGGATGATAGGGAGAATATGTTCCAACCCGTGATCCCCAGACTGTGAATCGAGTGCCATAACCACTAAGACATGCCAGGGCACCTGTTGAGGGAAGAGGAAACAACGTTTCAGTTTCTATACTCAGGCCTCAATAGTTCTCATGTTTCCACTAAAATATTTTCAACCTGAACAAAGCCTTATAGTTACACTTGCAAAGCAGTCAGCTTATAAAATCCTTAGAAAAGCTGAAACGTTGTATCCTCTTTTCCTGCAGTTCATTAAAGTTCTCACATCTAACAACGTTTTTTTTTTACTGCAGTTCTATTGAACGCACATCACCAATCTGAAAAAACAAAACAAACAACAACAAAAAACTTTCATGTCAGTGGAAATCACAAAGTGGGGATAATTTACAAGTGTTAAAATACTGTCAACGGTATCTGTCTACAAGAGAGCAGTAAATACATGTATTTAATTATTGCAAGATATCTAAAGAGATCAGAAGTGCATATTGAGAATTCCCCTAATGACACATAACGTTCTTAGTGTTTCTGGTTAAGTTTTAAGACTAAAAGCAATCACTTGATTTTACGATGTAATATTAGTTTGGTTTACAACAACTTTAGCCCAAGATAAACCAATAAAAAGGAACACCTTTATACCAATATTAATAAGTATAATCAAACATCTAAGCACGCCCTCTACATTCCTACACTCAATTACACAACCCCCTTCAAACATGTGGTCAGATATCGGTCAGTTACCTCTTTCTTTGTGAACCTGACGATGACCGAAGAAGGTCGAAACGTTGTTCGCTCCTTTACATAAAATTTTCTCAATCCATACCAGCCGTTTTTAAATATATAGTTTGGTTTACAGTTTCACACGCTGCAAAGTGCACATGTCTGCTCTATAAATGATAAAACGAGATGCCACCAACACATTTCTATCAATTCCTTTTGTCTGGAATACAATCGATATTATTTTTGTTGACATTAGCTGTAATGACAATTCTAGTGACATTTTCATTATTTCGAAGAAGGTTGAATTGAACAATATGAGAAAGATAGAGAGAGAAGATGACGTAACGTTCCAAAGAAAAAAATTCAAAAGCTATGGATTTTCTTTGTTATCAAGCACAAAGCTACACAATGGGTAATTGTACTGTGTCCACCAATGGTATCAAAACCCAATTTTCTAGAGTTATAGACTTTCAGATTGGTTGTTGAGACAACAGCAGGAGTGATGGCAACAGTTAAGGAAAGAAATTCATTGGAAAAATCATATCAATCCACAAAGCACGAGGTAAAATTACATAAAATGTAATGAAATTATGGGTGTGTGTGTGATCTGCAATATTATACAATGAGAATTGTTTATAGGGAATAAATGTAGGGGCAGGGCGTAGTATTTAGCGATCTCTTACAGCAAATCCTAGGATTCGCGGCCCGCTACCGCAAAACTTCCCTCCACACTTTGGGACCGTTGGTGCTTTATATGAGTGATGGTGAATACCCACTATTCGATCAGTCAAGAACAGCCAAAAAGTTTTCGGCGGATGCTGTTAACAAGCAGCCTTACTTCTAATCTATAAGGTTAAACATTAAGAATGGCTGTGTGTGTATAGCTCTTGTGTAGGCGAGTGCAAAAAGAGTCAATTCGAATAAAATAACATATTTCACTCAAATATTTATAAACAAGTATAACATCTGTGAAAATTCATAGCATACAACAACTACGCTAACTAATCTTTCAAACGTTATTTTGAACGACTGTTTACAGTTTTCAAGTCAGTGTTGTAATAAACTCCGAAAAAGCCCTCGATAAAACCTCTCGCCATTCATACAACTTGTTGTATTTGTTTGATTGTTTGTTTTTTAATTTCGCGCAAAGCTACACGAGAGCTATCTGCGCTAGCTATCATTAATTTAGTAATGTTAGACTAGAGGGAAGGCAGCTAGTCATCACAATCCACTGCCAACTCTTGAGCTATTCTTTTACCAACGAACAGTGGGATTGATCGTGACTTTATAACGCCCCCACGGCTGAAAGAGCGAGCTTGTTTGGTGTAACGGGGATTTGAACCCGCGACCCTGGGATTAAGGGTCGAGTGTCTTAACCACGTGGCCATGCCGGGCCTTGTTGTTTGAAATTCAGCACAAAGTTACACAATGGGCTACCTGTGCTTTGCCCACCACGAGTATCGACATCCGGTTGCTAGCGTTGTAAGTCCACAAACATATCGCTGTGCCACTGAGGTGGGGGCTGCATATCAGAGACAAAATTTTCTGAATATAAAGAAAGCTAATCCTGAGACCCTCTCCTTGATGGGTTCTCAACTTCTGAACCGTGTTATGAAAAATTTAAACCTAAATGGAGATATTTAAGTTGGACGGTCCATAAAGAGATCATGGATCCTAGTCTGCGAGTCTTTAAAATACCTTTTCTCCATTGCGAGAACACTATATAGAAAATTTCCAGAATTAAAATGGTTGTTGGAAATCGCTCCTCATACGCTAATACCACATTTTCAAATAAATTAGTGGAACCTGAAAACCCAAAAATATATTTGATCGACCACTTTTGGGACTGCTTATGACTCTCTCTAACATTTTGTCTCCGTTTATATTCTTTGCGGTGAAAAGCGAACGTGCAGAGGTTATGAAGTGTTTTTTCCCAGGATCTGTGGAACGAGTTCAAAGATGATGTGTGTATCGGAAAGTTGTGAAAACTAGACAATAGGGTTTGGTTATTTTTTCTTAAGTGCTCAATTTGATTTTAATGTTGCTCAATAAAGGATATCATTAATCTGCCCATACCGAGACTTTTTTTTTCGTTATTACCCCCCCCCCCAGCTTTACTGATGAGCTACCGGGGAACTATTCTATGGTTATTTGCGTTAGCTACCCTTAATTTTCAGCTGATAGACTAAAAAAGAAAGGCAACTAGTCAACAGCTCACACTGAAAATTCATGGTATATTCAAATCAAATAGTAGGAATTGACCATCACTCCTATAACGCACATACAGCCCCAAAGGGCGAAACGCGTTTTGCGACAAACGAAACGCAAAACGTGGAAACTTAGATTCACGGTCGGGAATGCGAACTACCACGCTACCCCTGTCCCTAAGTGTCACGTGTACGGGTAAAAATTGAAATTTACTGCACACACACACAGACATACTCTCTCGAAAATGCAAAAGTAAATAAAAAAAAACGCACGTGCCAAAAAAAAACAAAACGGATGGACGAAGAAAATTGCTAATTAGCCTTTATGAAATGGTAGTTTAATCTGTGAAACGCAAATTTTACGAAGTTTAGAAGCCCATGTACTAGATCTAAAGACTCTTCTGTTGATAGCCAAGGTTTGACAATTCACTGTGCCGAGCACTCAAAGTTTTATCTGCATCTCTCAAAAATGGTGCACAGATTTTGACGTAATGTCTCGTCAGCACGTGACTGTGATGTCACAATATGTTAGTGTAGGCTGTTTATTATATGCTTTAACTTCTCTTACAAAGAAAAATAACTGAAATGTGTGAAAGGTAAATATTAAGCACCTTATATGTGTAATAAAATCTCAGACGCAATTTGTTGTTCGCGACCAGACTTCCTGATTTTCAAGTCGCTTTAATTCTTAATAGCATTTCGTTATCTACACTTCCAGTTATTTCAAACAGATTTTTGGAAATTAAAATATCGCATTTCACGAGAGCACGTGTTGAACAAGTAGTTAATTTGTTGTGAATTTTAGTATTTATTTGTTCTTTTTTCCTTTTTACTCTCGTCTTCTTAGTGTGGAACCGATGTAAGCGCTCTCACACTAGCCGGCGAAAATAATTAACTACAAAACTTCCGTGTTAAGGACTAGTTCTATTTTCAACTGGGAACTGATTTTGAAGTCTCGCGGAAGATTTGAACTCACGTTGTAATTTGACTTGTGGAAAAGTCTTTCTATTACTCTTTCTTCATGATCTGAATAAATTAAACAGCATAAAATGTAAGCGACAATTATAAATACTTACATTTTAGAGGCGTCGAATTTCGTAACTAGGGTTAGTACGTTATCGCAGCAGTTTCTCAATATTTATGTTAACAAATTGCTTTGGAAAACAGTTCCTACTTAACATTTTTCCAGTTTATCCAGTTCTTCTAATAGAAGCCCGTATCATCTAGAATTCCTAGCAGATGTCTTGTAGGTCGTTCTCGTAGTGTTACCAACATGCCTGAGTTCAAATCTTCCGTGAGACTTCAAAATCAGTTCCCAGTTAAAGATAGAACTAGTCCTTAACGCGGAAGTCGTGTAGTTGATTATTTTCGCTGGCTAAAGGTGTAAGGGCACTTACATCGTTTCCACATCAAGAAGACGAGAAGAAAAAGGATAAAAGAACAAATAAATACTAAAATTCACAACAAATTAACTACTTGTTCAACACGTGCTCTCATGAAATGCGATATTTCAATTTCCAAAAATCTGTTCAAATTAACTAGAAGTGCAGATAACGAGATGCTATTAAGAATTAGAGCGACTTGTAAATCAGAAAAATAACTCTGTTCCCTAACAACACTCTACAGCTAAGCACGTAGAAGACACTTCACGTGAAAATCTACAAACGTAAATTATGATCTTACCAACAAAATAAAAGATACTATGCGTGTTTGTAACGAGCATATTACATTAATTGACACATTGGATTTTGCATCGGATCGCTTAAATTTATATGAAGATCATAATACATACAACAATAAGACGACAAGCGTTTCATCTAATAGAGGAAGACACACACCTAATGATTATAAAACAAAGAAACAATTACGAGAAGAGCGCCTACTCTGACTATGATACTCAGCACTTTCTGTATATGTAAGGCGGAACATAAATTAAGGCTACGAGATGTTAACGGTACAGTTAATATCATTTTCTGCATTAAACCTGTCGCTACATTTAAAAAATATAGCACAACATATCACCATATTAGCGTCATATGAGCGTTCCTTTCTGGTGGAACACCACAAAGAAATTAGGCAAAAATATTGTTACCATAAGCGCTAATGATTTTGAACAGATACCGGTCATCATTTGTCTAATGCTGTCCTCTCCACTGATTGTAATCAAACGCTAGAGCCAACGATATTCCCAGGAAAATGCTACTTGTGGTATTTTAATTTGTCTAGTTTCAGGTTTCTGACAACTTTTAGTTGTCAGTGTGTGAAGTTCATGTCGTAATCAGTGAACTTTGAATAATCATAATCTTACGAAACAGTAATAACAAGCATAACAAAATTAAAATTGGCATGAACCGAGGATCCGATGATGCTAATAATATAATGTTAGCAATCTGGTCCTCACGTTAGAATCAAACAGTGCTAATAATACAAAATTAACAATGTGGCTGTCAACTGAAAAATCAAATAAAGTTAAAAATGCTGCTCTCAACTGAGAATCGAATTATATTAATAACACGGTTCTTAACATAAGGTCAGTCAGTTTCTAATTGGTAAATACAGAAGTCACTGAACCTACGGATTACTTAACTAACGAGACGTCAAAAAAGTATCAACATTTCATTCGCAAAATATTTTTTTATATATTAGATGATTTGGTTTGTTTTGAATTTCGCGCAAAGCTACTCGAGGGCTATCTGTGCTAGCCGTCCCTAATTTAGCAGTGTGTAAGACTATAAGAAAGGTAGCTAGTTATCACCACCCAACGCCAACTCTTGAGCAACTCTTTTACCAACAAATAGTGGGATTGTCCGTCACTTTATAACGCCTCCACGGCTGAAAGGGCGAGCATGTTTGGTGTGACGGGGATTCGAACCCGCGACCCTCGGATTACGAATCGAGTGCCTTAACCACCTGGCCATACCGGGCTATGTCAGATGGTCACAGTATCATTTAACCGAATGTCTTCTGGGAATATACGCTGTCTTCTCGCCCCGATTTTTAACAGCTAGATTATGTGTTGAAAAAAAAAAAGCCTTTTAAGTATTTAAAAATCCTGAGAATGGAAACATAAGTAGCCAACTCAGGTTTCATTATCCCTAGATCTTTGGAAAGCCGACCGTGGCATTATTAAATTCAACTGATGATTGTATATGTTGTTTTGTAAAATTAGTAAATGATATTAGTTTCGATTATATTAAACTGTTACTGTGTTTAGAAAATAAAATATTACTAAGTTCATAACATCATAAACCAATGTCATGTTTAGTAGATAAAACAGTGTCCATTTCGTATGATCATAAACCATTAACAAATTTATAAGATAAAACAGTACGCCCTTCAGTGAATCATAAACCACTATCATTTTAAAAGAAACTTTATTCGGGTTATAAACAAAATGATTAAAAAACGTTTCGCTAGATTTCATCTTCATCAATTGACCGTCTGATAAGAAAGCAGTAAAATAATAATGATAAAGTATCATCCAAGAAGTTTGTTTATAGTCGAACACAAAACTACACAATGGGCGACCTGTGCTCTGCCCACAATAGGTATCGAAACCCGGTTTAAGTGTTGCAAGTCCATAGACATACCGCTGTATCACTGAGAGGCTCTCATCCAAGAAACCAGTAAAGTAGAAAAATATACATCTCATTCGTTTGTAAAAATAATAAAATAACGTTCCTCTCTTTTGGCAAATAATTTTACAGCTTAAGTATACATATAACAGTTTTTATTAACATATAGACTCGGTATTTACTAATGTTTCATGTGACACGTCGGTTAAACGATTTAGATACAGCTGTCTTTAATTTAGAATTACTTACGAGAAGGACAATGTGTAAGCAGGATCCACCGCCTATTATCACTTTTATAAAGAGGTCACAGCTGAAATTGCGAAATCTTTTCATTAACATGCTATGAACTCGAACCTTGGACCTTTTAATTTACAGCCACTCACGCTAATGAATTCTGAGGCCACATTTATACACTGTTAAGGCTTTCTTTATTTGACGAATTACTAAGTCTACAACAGGTTAAGTTCAGTCACCTCATCAGGTTTGTGCAAACATTTCTTACCTAGTAATTAACGAAGAGAGTTCCTCACGTTGATGAATCATGTATTTTAACTGGTGATGAAAATCGTATGCTTTCATGATAGGGCAACCAATAACAGTGAGTTTATAAATGTTTTATTGTACAAATAAGAAGAGGTATATTCAAACTTAAAATCTATAGTTCTCTTTAATGTTTATGACATGAAGCAGTGAAGTATCATACATCTTTGTTTTCTTCTAGTAGTAATATACCACACGTTCAGAAGTATCCATAACACAAAGTTTATCTTCTGAAATATTAGGTCAAAACTAATGCGAGGGCATAAACTCCCATAGTGCCATTCGAACAACAATAACAATGCAATGTTTCATTTGAGTTATAAATTAATATCGTGAGCACGAAGGCCCTGCTGAAAGTCCTGATAATCCGTCGGTCACTCTGGCTTTCAGACCATAATGGATCTCTGGCTTTGGGGTTACCCATTTGTGACGACATCTAATCATATAGATTCATGTGGGAATAAATCATTCTTAGGGTTATAATTTAAGTCAGCTACGTGGTCTATTGGGTTTTTACTGAATTCAAAGTGTTTCAAAATCGATGAAGATCAAGCGAATGGAAACCCTCTCTGTAATAGGTTGTCGAAAGTGCTCAAAATTGATGCCATCTATGATTTATACACATCGCATAGTTAAACAAAAACAAAATAATTTTATTATAAATAACGACCACTTTAACTACAAAAATAGATCACAGACAGTAGGCTATCCGAAACTCTAAATAACGGTGTCTTTCTAATTTATTTATTTTTTTATCTTTCTTTACAACAAAGATTATTGCCAGCTGCTCACCAGAACACCAAAAGTTTTCTTGGCTCTATGACACGAAGATAATTCATAACAATTCCAAAACTGACCCAGAATAATCCTTTTCTAACGTGACCGTTTCCTATAAAATGACCTATTATTCATCACCGTTTTTACGACAATTTTCCCATTGCTAGAAACAAAAAGGCGCTAAAAGCAACTTATCTCGAAAAGAACGATTATTCTAGTGACGCACGTGAAGGATATCCGTGCCTCCTGTTTCGTATCATGCTCATGAAAGCACAAACTCTGCAACCTGCTGCACGAAAGAAAAAGAAAATTCCAGAAGACGAGCGCTAGCCTTATTCATTCTTATCGCCTTGAACAGCAGGCTTTAAAACTTACCAAGATTCTTACTCTGTTCACACAGTGTCGCTTATTAGTCTAACTTTGTTATATCAGTGTAACTTTCTATAACTTACTTAACACACTAGTTCACACTAACACAAGTGTAAGTTAATTTTAATGCGTCACAAGGAATACGTTTAATAAAAAAAAAGGTTTAGTGGTAGATAAAACAATGATATTTTGCGACAAGATTCAGTTGTTAGCTCGTAATTATTGAATGTACTAATTTCTAAGCAGTTAAAGACCCAATGTTTGTTTTCTTGTTAAGTCCAAAGTTAAGCGGTAGATTATTCGTTCTGTTTCTACAGCAGGGATTGTATCTAGAATTTTAACGATATAAATCCTCATGTTTGTAATTGCTGAGCAGTTGGGGTGGGACTGAAAGTAGGAATCTGCACTTTTTTCCTTTTAAAAATGAAAAATTCTAAAATGGTCATAAATACATTACACCTCATTGTAACCTGAGTTTTGGAAAAATTGCAACACAGAAAAATTCCTGATAAAACGTACCATACCTTGATTGAAATCAACAGCGTCTTTAAACACGTGAACATAGCAATGTTTCAGCCCTATGTTGTTTTACTTTTACAATGATTAACCTCCTACCATTAATAAATGAATTAGGCTCTTAAAACCTTGATCTAAATTTAAGCACACCAGATTGAAAACTGGTGGTTAATCTACTAATACTAAAACCTAATAACCTTATATTAGGGTTTCAAATGCAACATACTGTTTGTTGATAACACGATGCCCCCCGCTAAATCTATAGACAACCCTAAAATTAGGGGTTCGATTCCCTTCGGTGGACTCAGCAGATAGCCTGATGTGGCTATGCTATAAGGAAGCACACACGTTAGTAACAAGATTTATATTTTACAGCCTGTTATGTTTTGGGAAAAGTCTTTCTGTTTGTTCTGAAAGTTTCGTGCAAAAAAAAAAAAAAACAGAAGAAGAAGAAAAAGTGAACACGTGGAGAGAAAAGAGGTTCATAATTTTGAGACGATTGAATTAAAGCAGAATGTGAAGAGGGCGCAATTCTTAAAGACATGCGCGAAAAAGAGGGGAAACAAAAAGAACTTCCGAAGACAGGTTTAGTTTTGTTTATTTTGAATTTCGCGCAAAGCTACACGAGGGCTATCTGTGCTAGCCGTCCCTAATTTAACAGTGAAAGACTAGAGGGAAGGCAGCTAGTCATTACCACCCACCGCCAACTCTTGGTTACACTTTTACCAATGAATGGTGCGACTGACTGCCACATTATCAATGCCCTAGGACTGAAAGGGCGAGCATGTTTGGTGTGACGGGGATTCGAACTCGCCACGCTCAGCTGGGTCAGAAACGAAAATCTCGTACTCTTAAAAGCAATCTTGATGTTGGTTCTTGTATTTCAAAAGTTAATTCTGACAACGATGGGGTTACGCCTGGTAATGTTCAATCTCTTCACGTCGAACGTGCCTTTGGTTGCTGAAAATAATTACTGTGAAAAGAAAAACAACCTAAAAATATAATCATACAAACGTGGAAAATAAGTAGCAGCAAAAAAAACTATTTTGGACAATGTCTTAAAACAGGTATCAACAAATAGGATATTCAGAGAAACGTTAAAAGAAACTTGAAGGAGGACTGGTTGTTAGCGAACATTATTCGTCGCAGTTTATAAAAGTTTAATTACAAAATGATGGACCTGTCCCCAAAACAAGTAAAACATTGGTTGAGAACTCGAGGCAGTGAGGGTCTTCAGTCATGTTTTATTTTCCACAGGTGATCAAATAAGTAAAGGGACGTAAATAATTTCATGGTCTTCACGTGGATGACGAGATGGCGTGCATGTACCTTTTTTTTCGCCAACATTAATGCAAGAGAAAAGAGAATTGAAGCGGCTGTAAAAACTCCTGAAAATTAGAAAATGGATAAATCTTGGAGTCTGAGAATCCCTTTGGGATTATCCGAGAAAACCTGTGGTCAGAAGTCGAGAAGCTGAAAAGATTTTGTCACGGACAGACGGATCCCAGTCGTTTCAGAACAGAAACGACAGACATGTAAGATGTTTGGTTTCAGTATTTCCTAATAGAAAAAAAAAGTCCAAAACTGTCACCAAAAAAACAAACAGTTTCGATCTGGTTGAGGTAAGAAATCAACGTTTCTGAAAATGCAAGTTTTGAAATCGAATTTTACGGCTTAAAATGACAGCGACATCTAAAGAGTTAGCAAATACTTAAGTGAGTAATAATTCGTTGAGAAACAGCCATATTGGGTCTGTATCCATGTTGACATGGTTATAAATATATGTATACATATATAGATTTTCTGACTAACGTTACAATGATAAAGGGTCCTTCTGATGCACTGTATGTTTTTTTTTTCTTTTCTTAAAACTCAATTTACCTAAATTGCTTGCTAGTCATTTATCTAGCTGCTGTCTATTTGTATCTTTCCAAACTTCAAGCTGTATTTTGTATTATCGGTTAAACTACATGTCCACCTACTATCTTTGTTTATCTATCAGTTTGCTCGAATTTCACATAATTCATCTATCTTTGTTTTTCTCATAACTTTTTAACTCTTCTGCTATCAATCTACCTTCCCTCTCTCTCTGTATATTTTGTCTATAGAGAAAATTTGGAATTGTCCGTTTTCCTATGGCCTCAATTCTTCCTTCATCCATTTTTCCCTCACTCGTTTGTGTTAATCTTTAAAACACTGTCAAAAACACACTATGTTATTATATTATTCCAATATTTCTTCACTAAGAACACAAATTCGTTTCTACTAGAATACTTCCGACTGTGCATAATGATAGACAACTAAGTTTGCTTAGGAATTTAAACATTATGAAACAGGATGAGTTTCTCCCGTGCATGTGAAATGCCTACACACACACATATATATATATATATATATATATATATCGAAAAACAGTCTGTGTATTACGACATAATATCAAGTAATTAATGAAACGTATTCACGAAGTTCCATACTGTTGCCATAGGGTTAAATTAAACAGAGTAATTTTCTAGTAATTTCTAACAAATACTGTAGAGGTAATATATATAACTTGACAGTTGTAATCTGGAAAATGCATACACTAGCATATTGTATTCGTCAAACGTCAACTCTTTAGAGCAAGTCAGTTGCTAGAGTTATTCTCGAGATTACTATAAATGGATCTAAGTTTTCATTAAATGATCTATCCAAGAAAAGACTACAAAAGCAAATATCATAACGTATATACGTGTGGTTTCCACATCAACAACGTTTCGTTTGCAATGGAATTTGCCATTTTGACTTGAATTGTATGAGAGTCAAAGGTCCTAAATCTAAAGTTTTGTTTGTTTTTGAATTTTCGTGCAAAGCTACACAAGTGTTATTTGCGTTAGCCATCCCTAAATTAGCAGTATAAGGCTAAAGGGAAAGTAGTTAGTATCATCACCCATTGCCAACTCTTGGGTTACTCTTATACCAACGAATAGTAGGATTGGCCGAAACTTTATAACGCCCTCAGGCTGAAAGGACGAGTATATTTGGTGTGAAGGCGATTCGAGCCCGCGAAAATCGAAAGTAAACATTTAATTGTATATGTGACATATAAAAATAACAGTCTTAGACTAACGCATGCTATCTGTTAAGAGATAAAATTCAATAATAAAATTGTTTGTTTCGAATTTGTCGCAAAGCTACATGAGGGCTATCTGCGCTAGCCGTCCCTAATTCAGCAGTGTAAGACTAGAGGGAGGGCAGCTAGTCTTCACCACCCACCGCCAACTCTTGGGCTACTCTTTTACCAACGAAGAGTAGGATTGACCAGCACTTTATAACGCTCCCACGACTGAAATGACGAGCATGTTTGATGTGATGGGGATTCGAACCCGTGAACCACGGATTACGAGTCGAGTACCTTAACCACCTGGCCATGCCAGGCCAATAATGAAATACATTTATTTTTTATGCACGTGCTTTTCAGAGAACTTAAAACAACAAACAGATTAGAGAGTAAAAATACGCATGCGCCACGTGCTACTTGAAGCTTATCGTATGGATCTGAGGAAGAAACCGATAGTTTTCAGAACAACAAGTGACATTATTCCGCAATACAGATTAGCTTGCAATTCTTTCTCATTATCAGTATTTCAGATAATTAATAGGTCCCTTAATATACGGTCCACTGCATCAATACATCATTTACAAAAGAATGGAGTTACGAGTTCGAACAATTATTTCTCATACAGATTACAACACGACACTGGTGCCGTCTATAAGGATTTTGCAAATGAAGACGCTGAGTGCCTCAACTCCTAGAATTTGGCAAGCCTTGAATCAATTTCATATGTTCACGTATTCGAAAAGACAGCCTTACATTTAGAGGGATAACAGCTTCAAACCCCATTATGTTCAGCACTACTTTATACCCAGGTCTTTAATTATATTGTTATAATTAGTGACGTCATGACTGGAAGGCTATTAAACAAAAAAACAAACTTCCTTACTCATTCTGATAAATAATTTACTAACGTTTCACTAATCATAAACACACACATATAATTTCATCACATTCACATCTAAAGATGTGATTTGTTGTTTTCATTACCTGACGCATACAGCTAATGGTGACACACTCTGGAGGTTAATAAAATTATAAATGTGAGGATGAAGAAATGTGTACACTTATTGTTACGAACAACAGGAATAAACCAGAGAAGTGGGTCGTATTTGAAGAATCGACCACACGATGTTCTATTCATGTCGGACAAACAGTGTATATATATATTATTATCCAATAGCATTTCAGGATCAGTAATTGATATGTTCGGAGAAAATGAAGTTTCTGAATAAAACGGATAACGATACTTAAGATAAACAACATTGCTAATTATAACAGAACGGAACACAAATAAACGTTTCGGAATTCTACATATTCCAACTTCAGAACTTAAAGTAAAATAAAATAATTACATTATTTCTCAGTAAATAACTAAAATACATTGACTGTAATAACGATAATTTAATAAAAACTAAAACATATAGAAAGTGTTGTTTGTTTGGCAGTATGAATTTCGCGCAAAACTACACGAGAGCTACATGCGCTAGACGTCGCTAGTTTAGCAGTGAAAGAACTGGAGGGAAGGCAGCTAGTCATTACCACCTACCACCAACTCTTGGGCTACTCTTTTATCAAAGAATAGTGGGATTAACAGTAACCCTATAATGTCCTCCAAGGATGTTTGACAGGACGAGGATTTGAACCCGCGACTTTTAGGTTGCGAGTTGAGTGTCCCCTAACCTCCTGGCCATTGTAACAAATAAAAGTATTGCACATATTAAAAATATGCGGTTTGAAAGAAGACTGCCTGCTGTTCAGTATTGATGAAAGTTGTTGATGTAACATGTTCAGCGGCATTACGTCTCCGACCATATGATACGCAGCCCGAGACACGAATCACTACAAGCCTCACTCAGCTATATTTTCGGTTTACGGAAACACGAGATGCTGTGAAAAACTATAGCAAACTAACTGCTTATTTGTTTATGTAGTTCATACCCGAATCACAACATAAAATAAAACACAAGGCAACTATTGATACTTTCAAAGATTTTTACGACAAAGCTGCGTTGTAATAAAAAGCAATTCTAGAGGTGTCGCGTGCTATGAAATCGTCAGGCTTTGTTTAAGGGTTAACGGGCCAGGCTGGTTTAACTGGTTAATGTGCACGCGGTAATACAAATTAGTTTTCTTGTTTGTAATTGTTATTTTAAGTTCGTTTTCGTAAATTAAATAAGGAATTCAATCACCACAGTATAGTAATGCAAAAGAGAAAATGTTAAACAATAGTGATTCCAAGGTTATGACAAAAGTAAGTGAAAAAATTCCGGAATCGATGACAGAGTTAATTTCTCCCCTTCTGTCACTTTTTTTTCTCTCTCTCCGTAAACTGCAGATAAAAATATGAAACGTTGCTCAAATCTACCACTTGACTTTCGACCAATTGCAAGTAAACAACTTTATATTTTGACCAATCAGATTTTACGATTAGCTGTAGCCACTGTTGGCCATGGTTGTGAATCGCATCAGTATCATGGTTGTACACCAAAAAAAGATTAAAGTTTTTTTTTCTACCCATGGAAACGTATCATAACATTAAATTAGAGCACTAAATGTGACTAAAAACCTTGTTTGTGTTTGTTGGACTTTATTCAAGTCTCTTCAAGAGATATTCACTTTAACCATGAGTAACTCTGAATTCCTAGACTACAGAGAAGGCATCTGGTCAACACCATTCATCTAAATGAACAGTGGGATTTGGCCGTCACTCTCATAAAGCATCCAGGGCCCAAAAGTCTTTAATTTTTGTTATTTGGGTTATTAGTTATCACAAAAGAAAAATATAAGTGCTTGAAATCGTTTCCAGCAGCACGAATTGTAAACTGCATTGAGTAGCACTAAAGTACTTTTTTGAAGAATTCTCATCTTTGACACATTTTTTTCTTTTTATATGGTCATTGCTTATATCGTCATGACAATTGGACTTAGGAGGAAGTGACTTGTATTAGATTTTGGATTTCCTGCAGACGGTGTAGCCTCACGTTCTGCAGAGCGAGAGAGCAACTGTTAAACGGCCTCTAGGTAAAACAATTGAACGCCAGAGAACATTGATTTCTGACATCTGCAGTTCTTCTACTTATCAGTGAAGTCACGTTGCAACAACATAACTTGTACCCGTGTTCATTCCACCAATGTTCGAAACAGACATTATTCTTTTAAAGCGAAAACATATTTCTTTCAGTTGTTGATTTTAGGAAATACTGAACTTAAGAATTATCCATTCTTCTATCCTTTCATCTAGGGACCCGGGATGGCCACATGGTTAGGGCGCTTGACTCGCAGTCTGAGGGTCGCGGTTTCGAATCCCAGTCTCATCAAACATGCTTGTCATTCACTCCCGTGAATGTGTTACACTGTTTCGATCAATCCAACTATTTATTGGTAAAATAGTATCCTAAGAGTTAGCGGCGTGTAGTGATGATTAGCTGCCTTCCCTCTAGTCTTACATTGCTAACTTTGGGGCGGCTGGCGCAGATAACTCTATCTATCTATGTGTAGATTTGCGTGCAATTAAAAAAACAACAACAAAAATTCTCCATCCACGGTTCGTCAAAAATTATTCTTGAATACAGACGAACATTTAAAATTCTTCCCCACCACACACACACATATATATATATATTTATTTTCTTTATGTTTACTTTAAGACAGCCCTGATTATATGTCATTACTGTCTGTATTTTATCAACTTAAAATGGTGTATTTATTATTTAAAAATTATTAAAGTTTCTACATTATTTACTACTTTTTTTCTTATTTTCTGCAAAGGGAGTCCGATTCTGAGTTGCAAAACGTGTATGCTTTTCCCGAGGAAAGGGTCATTCTCACCACAATTCCTTTTACCATCCCCCCATTCAATTTACTGCCCCTTGTAACTTAGCGCTCTAGGCTGTTGCCTACATTGCCTACTCCATTTTGAGCGGAACATGATGATAGAAAAAAAAAGAATCAAGTTTGAAATGGACAAAACAATTAAAAGTTTACATTTACTGGGTCAGCAGACAACTGACCTTTACAGCGGCATCCATCCAGACTCAGCAGTTTACCCTCTACATAGCTAAAAGATAATGATTTCCCATTTGTTTTCTATATGACTTCTCTTCGGCAATTGAGGCCTGACATGACCTGGTGATTAGAGATCTCGACTCGCAATCTGCCGATCGCGGGTTCAAATCCCCCTCACCAAACATACCAACCCTTTAAGCTGAAATAACATTCTCATGTGATGGTCTATCCCTTATTCGATAGTAACTGAGTAGCCCAAGAGATGGCGGTGGGTGATGCTTATTGCCTTCCCTCTTGTCTATCGGTTCTAAATTAGTGACAGGTTGCGCAGGTAATTCTAGAGTAGTTTTGCGCGAAATTCAAAACAAATTCAACTCTTTAGAAAGTTCCAGAGTCAATTTATCATCGTGTAAGAAAACCATAAGAACTTCTGTGGCCCACCCTCTCTCTCACACATACACAACATGTTTTAAAAATGGAAACATAAAGCTTGAATCTACTGAGGTACGTTAAAGTTCATACCAATTTGTACATGATTCCGTTCCACTGTTATATGTGACCGTATAAAATACCAAGTACGAACTACCATTTCTGTTAAATAGTCATGATGGTAGTGGTTTGGTTTGAATTTCGCGCAAAGCTTCAAGAGGGCTATCTGCGCTAGCCGTTCCTAATTTAGCACTTTAAGACTAGAGGGAAGGCAGCTAGTCATCACCACCCACTACCAATTCTTAGGCTACTTTTTTACCAACGAATAGTGGGACTAACCGCACATTATAACGTTCTCACGGCTGAAAGAGCGACCACGTTTTCTGTGAGGGGAATTTGAACGCGCGACTCTCAGATTTCGAGTAAAGCCGCTATAACCACTTGGCCATGTTCTTACAATGCTCCCATGACCCCAAAATGAAGACAGCGACTTCTTTTTTTCCCGGTAAGAACACGAACCATGGATTTAAAATTTGGAACATCTGGATAAAATACCTGATAGTTCTTTAACTTTTCATTACAATAAGGGCTAAATATTTTAAGATTCAAAATTTCTTGGCTTTTTTCCTGTGGGGAGGGGATAGCGTAAACCTTGCCAAATGCTATTTGAGAGAGTGGTCCCCAATTTTTAACTGAAGGATTACAGTGAGAGGGCAGCTAGTTAAGATCACCTACCATCAACGCTTGAGCTCATCTTGTGTAGCCGAAGATTGGAACCTGACTGCCACTACTATAATGTCTCCACGGCCCCAAAGTCCGGAGAACGATTTTTGTTTTCGGCGGTAACGGGACGCGAGCCACGGAACATCAACCGTACAGTTAGTTTAGTTAACAACTGGGCCACATTCGGCTCTCGAGATATATATAAAAATTAATGCGGTTAAACCTTACCCAAGATACCGACATACGATTTATTGAAGAGAAAAATCACTAGTTGGTTAAAGCAACTGCTAGAAAATTATGTCTAGCTGATATGACTTTATGTAAAGTACGAGTTCGACCACAGGTATTCATTACAGAAAATTATAAAAATTCAGTTATAAAGCTGTATTTGTTATTTCGGATTGAAGTTTTAAACCTATAATGCCCCTCATTCAATGCATGGGCACCTACGATTGTGTACGAGACCCAGCCATAACAACTGTTACCACGAAAGAGGTCAAGTGCTCACCGGGACCCGCCACCTAGATGACTGTTATGGACATAAATTATTCACAAAAGAAAGTGCCAAACGCGTTCAGTAGAATATGGCAACTCGTACCTTGGACCTTTCGAACCGCTTCCTGACGAGTTAACCACAAAGTTGTACTATTTTAATAAAGACAGCCGTTTTGTATTACGTGGAAAGTTGTGCACTCTTTCATTGTAACTCCTCAATACTTACACGTGGTTGATTTATGTAATATAGTTTTTCTCCAATTAAGAATACAATCCCGCACACTCTCTCAAATATCGTCACTCCAGAAGTAATACAAAAGAAAGAACCACTAAAACAAGCAAAATTAAAGCAGGTGGAATGATAAAAAAGTTATGACGAAGTTGGTTCTATTTTCGTTTCGTGAGATATCTATCAAAGCACGTTTCTCTATGTAAATACCGAAATGTGTTTCATCAGTACCTTCAGCTCTCTTGAGTTCAATAAAAGGATTTGTCCATACACAGAATGTTTGAAGGAGTGCTACAAGAATATAATGAACATTTCGTGGATGTTCATCACAAGGGTTTGTGTAACTGAGTCAGATTTCAGAGCTCATTAGTTGGCTTACTTAACAAATACAATCTGAACGGTTCGCACGTGGTTACGGACTGTTAGACAACCCTGGGTAAAAGACTTAATGACACACACTTAGAGAGATTCTTGGCACTTAAAGCTTTAATTTGAGTCATACCGAGCCGTCCTTTTTTCCAGTTTAATAAGCAGACGGTGTATGCATCCCCAAGGAAAAAAAAAGGACCGTTTAAAACAACTGGTGTCATTTCTCCGAAACGTAATTTAAGTCAGCAGAAAACTGCACGAGAAAATACGTTTTAAATTCAACTATGATACTTTAGAAATACCACACAAAGTCTACAATTTATTTATTTGCCTTCTTCACTGATCTGATTTGATTTAATGTTCTTCTTTAATGAGGGCTTCTAAGGATGTGTGATTTAACAACCAATAAACAAATATCGTATGGCTATATATGAGGATATTCTTAATTAATAACCTAGTAAAAATAGAACCAAAACTTGCTCTGTAATAGCGATACCTCTAATATTTCACTTTGAGTCCTGTCATAACTTGGTGGTTTATTTATTCTAACGTGTTGACGTGTAGGCCCGGCATGGTCAGGAGGTTAGGGCGTTCGACTCGTTGTCTGAAGATCGCAGTTTTCAAACACCGTTACACAAGATATGCTCGTCCTTTCAGTCGTGAGGGTGTTATAATGTTACGGCCAATCCCACTATTCATTGGTAAAAGAGCAGTTCAAGAGTTGGCGGTGAGTGGTGACGACTAGTTGTCTTCCATCTACACTGTTAAATTAGGGACGGCTAAAGCAGATAGCCCTCGTGTAGATTTGCGCGAAATTGAAAAACAAAATATTTTGAGGTGTATATGTCAAAACTTGTATATTTATAGTATTTATATATCTATATTTATAGCGAAACTACTTATGTTATTTGCCGTCAACCCTAAATTTGGAGTACTGACCAGAGGGAACATAGTCAGCCAGCCAGCCCCAGCCTAGCTCTCACCACACACCTATAGCTCATCCATAGTTTAAAACTCAAAGAATATTTCGTGGTATTACAAAGATTCAAACTCGCCTCGCCAACTCTAATATCCAACACGATACGACAAGTCAAATCCTTGCCCTTTTCTGCTGAGTATGACTATCTTTAAGACAGATTATTAGCCAAGCCTATAATAAGTATAAAACTTTTATGTTAATAGTTCCAAAAGGTTTATGTAGCACGTTTGTTTATCTTTATAATTTGTTGAGGAGATTGACAAAACTGCATTTAACACGTTATGAAGGATATAAATATTAGAAAATATTATGGCACATTGGCGTATTTGAACAGCGTTTACGACAGTATCTACTATAAATTGCGGGTCCCAGGAACATCATGGAGACTTAGTGAAAGTCATAAACAAATACAGGGTACCACAGCTATATAACCATGTTAAATCTTTTCCATATCATCTATTATTTTCGAAATGTGTTTCTCAATTACAGATCTGGTGCCACTGATGTTCACTACAAAACTACATCACTGCTGATGGCTTGAATTACTAAGACAACAGGTGAATGATTAAATTATAGTCATAGTATCTAGTGAAAACCAAAAAGCTAATTTTGGTAATTTACTTAATAAAGCAAGCATACTGTAGGAGTTACTGTAGAAATCATTACAGATGAATGTTTGTTTGTTGATAAGTGCAAGGCTGCACAATCTGCTGTCTAAAGCTGTGTTGTCCACCGCAGGGATCGAACTACGAACTTGTACTTTACAATCCATCACCACTGAGCAACAGGGTATCTGTCATTATATTGATTGTAACTACAGCACACGATTGAAACGTTTGTTTGTACATATAGTTTCACTTGCATTTACTTGTAGAACTCTGTGGGGCCTGCAACGGAGACAACATTCATAAATTAGAGCGAATGCATTTGGTCTTCCTAAGTAACCAGAACACATTTTAGATCATTAAAACTGGGTGCATAGGAACCGTTCATTATGCCCCAATAAAGTACGACGGTGCAATTTCATATTTTATAAGTTAAACAGTTCCATTGGACGCAAAAAAAAGTCTATATAACGAAGTCAAAGCAAAGTGGTGTGAAAATAAATTCTATTTTACAACTTAAGTTTGTTTAAGCCTAACTTTGAAAGCCTTAACGTGTTCAAATGTTACACGAACTTGAGAAATGCGATACTAAGTACTGGTACTAATTGAATCCAGCATAGCATGACGGATAAAGAATGAATAAAAAGATAAAAAATGAAACAGAATTATTGAGAAAGAAAGCAAGAATAACTGAGAAAAAAGAAAAGGGATCTTTTTTCCCGGGAAAGCAAAAACAACACAAAGCCAGAAGTGAAAACAAAAACAACACAAAGCCAGAAGTGAAAACAAAAATAACACAAAGCCGGAAGTGAAAACAAAAACAACACAAAGCCGGAAATGAAAACAAAAACAACACAAAGCCGGAAATGAAAACAAAAACAACACAAAGCCGGAAGTGAAAACAAAAACAACACAAAGCCAGAAGTGAAAACAAAAACAACACAAAGCCAGAAGTGAAAACAAAAACAACACAAAGCCGGAAGTGAAAACAAAAATTTCCCCAGTTATCTTTATTTTTTGCAAGTTCTGTTTTTTTTTAATATTCACACAAAGATACACAACGAATATCTGCGCATGTGTATCCTGAATTTTGAACTGACATACTAAAGAAGCCTCCCAACTCTAAATGAGCCACTATAGTCTGAAAGATTTGACCTTTATTCTTATAACGCATCTACGGCTCCAAATGCAGCAAGAGGAATATAAACACGTAACTAACTAAGTGATACAAAGTCCGATCACGCTAACAACTAGGTCACTTTCCGATCTCTTCAAATGTGCAAAAATAACAACACTAAAAAACTCTCTTACTTGAAAGAACGATTTTTTACGTTAATACTATTAAATAATGAGAAACTTCATTGTTCATTTTCCCCTGTAATTAGTGTGTTAAACGTGTGAAAAACGAATGCATTAAATCACCACATTACTACTGTTTAACAACGAGAAACTTTATTATACTTGTTTCTCCTGTAATTATTGTGTTAAACGTGTGAAAAACGAATGCATTAAATCATTACATTACTACTGTTTAACAACGAGAAACTTTATTATACTTGTTTTCCTGTAATTAGTGTGTTAAACGTGTGAAAAACGAATGCATTAAATCATTACATTACTACTGTTTAACAACGAGAAACTTTATTATACTTGTTTTCCCGTGTAATTAGTGTGTTAAACGTGTGAAAAACGAATGCATTAAATCATTACATTACTACTGTTTAACAACGAGAAACTTTATTATACTTGTTTCTCCTGTAATTATTGTGTTAAACGTGTGAAAAACGAATGCATTAAATCATTACATTACTACTGTTTAACAATGAGAAACTTTATTATACTTGTTTCTCCTATAATTATTGCGTTGAATGCGTGAAAAAAACAAATGCATTAAATAATTTTTGATATTCATTTTACCTTTGTTTGATTCTATTGTTACAGTTATCACTGTTGACTGTATTTACAAAACAAGCGTCTGAATAAAAATAGAAGACAGTTCCAACTTAAATGACAATACTGTCTTCACCCTCGACTGTATCTATATTCTCTGATTACTGATTCTGTGAACGAAGAAATTTGCTCAAAGTCACCTACTAACACTGATTTTATCCTCACTGTTACCGTTTTTAATGAATGTTAATTAATTATCTTTTTTAACTTACATTCGTCCTTGTCTTTGGCCGTCACTGTTATCACCGTGTGCTGAATATCCTCGTCTTCGTTCACCTCTGCCTCATACAAGACCTGGTCAAAGTAAGGCGGATTGTCGTTCTTGTCGCCTATGCCAATTCGAATGTATTTGGTAACTGTAATTAAACAGGCAATTAAAAACATGACAGAACCTGAACAACAGATAAAAAGATGTGACAAACAAAGAAGCAACTGTTAATGAAAATTTGATGTTTGTTTAACAAAGATTTCAAGACAAAGATCAACTCCAAAGGATCTCTCTCTTTCTTAAACATCAGGTTCCTGGTTTGGCTTCTGTTGACTTGTTTTATTTTAATATGTTACTGAGATAACGTACAGTTTACGTATTGTATCTAAAATAACGACCAAACATTTAACACAACCAATCAGAACTAAACATTCAAATTAATTGTATAATTAGCAGAAAAACATACAATACTGCACGTTAAAATCACAAAGTGATCACCAAAATTCTTATAACTTTGTTGAATTATTCCATAAAGATAATATATACATGTACTAGAGAAGTCCACTAATTTAATGGTAATATATACATATACTAAAGAAATCCACTGAGTTAATGTTAATATATACATATACTACACAAGCCCATTGAGTTAATAGTAATACATACATATACTAGACGAAGTCCAGTAAGTGAAAGGTAGTGTGTACATATGATAGAAGAAATTCAATAAATTGAAAGGTAATACATAATTATACTAATAAATGGACATACTAGTATAAATCCATCAATTTAAAGGTAATACACGTATATATTAAAAGATATCGAGTAAATTAATGGTAATATACACTACAAGAAATCCAATTAGTTAAAGGTAATGCATAATTATATCAGCAAATAGATATAGTAGTATAAATCCACCAATTTAAAGGTAATATACACATGTAATAGAAGAAATCCACTAAGATGTAATTTGAAATGTTATTATTTAAGTTTTTGTTTGCAAAAAAACATTTGGCACACGCTATTTTCCGGTTCAACACAGTATCGAACTTCAGCCTTTTTAATAATGTATGAGAGATAACGTTATTTGTTGAACCATAATATAATGTTCGTGTGTTGATATAGATACTGTAAATAACAAAATAAGAAATTTTGTTACGTTGGTATATTCAACCCAGGATTAAAGCATAGCCAAGTTGAAGTCCAGGGTTTCACACTAAATAGGGGACCTCAAGCTATGACAATAAATGTATTGCACGTAGAGGTTCTATCTCGAGGGGGCCTCTTATAAGTTGAAAAGCCTAAAGCAAAAATATAAACAAACTTTAATCCGGCATTGGGTATATTTAATTCTTAATCATAAGTTAGGAATATGTCTATCTTGTTTCTTACAGGTATTTTAAACTTAAAATACGCCTTATGAAGCAAGATGACTAAACGACCATGTCAGAAACAACAATAAAGAAGTCCATAGAGTCATATAGTCGTTCGTCCCTATATTTTAAATACTGAGATAGTTTATTTGTTTTGAATTTTGCACAAAGGCTATCTGCGCTAGCCGTCCCTAATTTAGCAGTGTAAGACTAGAGAGAAGGCAGCTGCTCATCACCATCCACTGCCAACTCTTGAGCTATTCTTTTACAAACGAACAGTGAAATTGACTGTCATATTATTACGCCACCATGGCTGAAAAGGCGAGTACGTTTGGTTGACGGGGATTCGAACCTACGATCCTGAGATTACGAGTCGAACGCGCTAACAACCTGGTCATGCCGGGCCTGCTGACAACCAGTTACAAGTACTACATGATTACTCTTATCCAAATAGCGAAGTTTGTAGGCGGCGTACAGAGGTACAAACTTGGAATTTCTGTTCCACATCCGCTGTTGCAATCTCACCCCCCTCGCCGAAAAAAAAGAAGAAAGGGAAGGTTCTGTCGAGTAAAGACGTTTATTAAAATAATAATAAAAAAATAACAAAAGTGTCTTTCTTTTCTATTTTGTGATAACAATAAGATGTTTGTTGTGTAATGTTTATATCTATGGAAACTGAAGCACTTCGTTTATTTACACACACACAGTTGTCCTCTCGCCACAGTTTCGTTTACGCAACTTTTAGCCCCCACCCCTAATGAGTCAGCAGTAACGTTACAGACTTATAAAGTCAAGATAAGGGGTTCGAATCTCTGCAGTGGACAGCAGGGAATTATTCTATTGCGTAGCTTTACTTTAAGAACAAACAAGCAAACCATAAATTTTTAATCGATTTTTTCAAATTTTTAGCATGAATATTTTACTTTTAACTTGATATATATATATATACATACATACACACACCTGCGTACACAACGTCTGGTCAAGCTACATATACAGGAGTTTACACCGTTCTGTTTAATTTACCCATAGCAACTTTTATGTACACAAATAAGTGGGGTTTTAATTACGTGATTTTTGTTTTGTTTTTACTTTTCATTATGCACGCGGAAGATAAACATTTCAGTAAAGATAACTGTGTACTATATATATATATATATATATATATATATATATATAAAGGTGAAATTGTTTTTTGCATCCTAACTCCTTCAAGCCTTTTGGATGTAAACGCTAAAAACTATAGAGAATGTCCTAAGGGATTAACATTAAACTTAACCCTACTTATATTTTGTAAAACCTGTTGGTTAATTTATTTTAGTCTATTTAATTAATCTCCAACATTCTTGGTAGGTTGATAATTTGGATAATGTTAAATAGTCTAAAGCGGTTGAGGCTCAAAATATGAAAGTTACTGTACTGATTCTCAAACAACCATGATTATCATGGTCAGTTAGATGTAGGATGGTCAAGGGAAGGATCACTTCAAAATCTTTATTTTTGGTGGATGGAAAGTAAACTGTAAAAGTTGTTTGTGAATAATCTTTGTTATTATTTTAAAATGTTGAGGTAAAGTTTATATTCAATTTATTGCTTTGAAATATTCAATTGATGTTAAACTTACGTTGCTTTAATTAAGTTCAAACATTCCTTGTCAGGTGACGGGTATTTCAGCTTGTTATTGATATAAGGAAAATAACTGAAGGAGGTTTTAATGATGGAGATGTCAGATTTACTTAGCTTTCGGCCGAACTCCCTAGCGACAAAATTAATGTTCAGTTGAAGCTTTTGAGAAAATTATTTCTATATACGAACACAAACAAGCACGCTCAACAGAATGATTCTCATTTGTTACAAACACTAAAACTAATAATTATAAACACATATATCTAATTAGCTTGATTCCTTTTCATTCAAATAGCTGGAAGATAAATAAGTATGAAACAAACACGAATTCTCCTAACCTGAATAACCATAAATCGCGAAACAAGAAAAACTTCTATATTGGCTAATTTACTTACACTCGTGAAACAAGACATCCCTATTGGTTCAACGACTTATAAATATCAAACACGAAAAACATTCACATTGGCTTAATGACTTATATTCATGAAACAAAAACGTCTCCATTGGTTGAACAATTTATAATCGTGAAACAAGAAAAATTAAATCCGTTGGTTGATTGACTCATGATTGTGAAACAAACCATATCCCCATTGGTTATATGAATTATAATTGTTAAACAAAGCAAAAAAAAAACATCCCCATTGGTTAATTGACTCAAAGCTGTAGAACAAAAAAAATCAATCTCATTAGCTGAACGACCTACATTCTTGAAACAAAAACCATCCGCATTGGTTGAATGATTTATAATCATCAAACAAGGAAACAACTCTCATTGGTTAAATAATGTATAATCGTGAATGGAAGAAACTCGTCCCAACTCATTTTCACTAAACAAAACTCTGTCGACATGTTCAGAGTTTACCCATCAAATACCACTCAATAACAACGACAGTTTCCTCGACCAGACGCACGTTATTTAAGCTAGATAACTTGGTAAAGGTTCTGTTAAATAGCAGATGTAGATCAAGAGAAGACGAGGGCATATGATAAGTGATGAAAGTCGCACATAGAGTACGAACAGTTTCATCTCTACAACCGTGTGACTTAATAGGAAGTAAGCTATTCTATACCACTCATTTGTTAAACGTTTGTTCAAGCTTTTTCATGTAGACTACGATATTTGACCTTTTATTGGATATTTCTACACTCATTAATTACGTGCGAATTCTGAGATAAAAAACAAAACAAAACACAATGACATCACATATAACACAAGTTTATATCTTCTGGTAGAATATCCTCGAGAAACATATCCTGTTAATGTCTCTTTTCATACCCGAAGTAAGAAAGTTTCCTCCAAAGAACCCTCGGGTTATCAAGTTTAGTATTTCACAGGGAACTCAAATGGACATCTTGACACATGTCACCAATTATCACTCGCTTGAAATCGTTGCGCGTTTAATAAAAAAAAAAGTGTTTTGACATATAATGCGAAAGATGGGTCACCAAGACCAGGTGAGCAAAACTATTCCTGGGTTAACTTCAGTGATAAACATACCCGTACGATGTACAACTTAGTGAAAATAATCCATTTACGTCAAATTGTAATCCAACTCTAGGTATACTTCCAGGAGTCTCAATCCGAACATTTTAAGGTACAGAATAAATAGTGTAAATATACACACAATATTAACACCATTACTATTACCATTAGTATAAGGTGCCGTTTCGTTCGCAGTATTCCTTCAATTTTGACTCTTAAATAGAAGCACAGTAATACCTCACGTAACTAAGTTAATTAAACTGCACTACCATAACTTCAACATTGATTTAACTCAACGTAATGCTTGAGTCACTCCTACGTCAGTAATGAACACTACAACAATGTATCATAATTATCTTGAACCTTAACAAACACCACCACAATAATCATGAATTGAAAAGAAAACTGACTGTTTACTACAATATTACTGACTGAAAAAATAGTTACTTGAACCTTAATAATAATTTGACACCATAATAATAACAAAGCCGTTTCACTTTTAATTGTGAATAATGCAACTATAATTGTTAACTCGCTTAAAAGTTGATGTTTAAAGAGCTCATAACTCAACTGTTTTACTAATTTGTTCAAGAGCTAACAATAAAACATTTGTCTTAATGTTAGAACTTAATCAAATACATTTTACTGGCAAAAAATAGGTCTTTATTAGCATTACACATAACTTCAATTGTTGGTCTTAAATAACTTTGCTAAAATACAGTGATCCTCTTTGAAAGCAATACATAAATTATGAATTACCTCAATAATTATCTTAGATCATTGTTTTTAACCATATGTCCGTCACAATCAACTTTCAGGTTCGTAGAATTCCACAAAAACAAACAAACAAATAAAGAAAACAACAACAATGAAAACACAAAATATCCACATGTAAATAGTAATGTTCTTCCTATGACAGGTCTAGAAGGCAGCGAACCAGCCCTTGGGGTCAACGAGCTTGAGAAACGTCTTCTTAGAGGACTCCTACTTATGTTTTAACCAAATCGATTCAGCACCTGGCCATTTGTACACTAAATCGTATTTAACAGGTTCTGAAGCGCACTATATATATGGATAAGATATAACATTTCACAAATTACAAACACATTGTTACAATGAGGTGCAGTTTACCACAAGTCTCGTTACACAAACGTTTCTGGGAACCTCACTGTTTCACTGGTTATGTGATTGTATAAGAAGAAATCATTGCTTTTTGCTTTCATAACATACATTCTAGAATCTAGACAATCTCCTGTCAGTAACTAAATATACAAAGTCTGTTTCTCTATAAAAGGAATAAGACTCAAACAAATGTATTCAAATAGTCAAGGTTCATTCATACAAAAATTGTGAACAACAAATCTATCTACAGCTGGTTCCAGCTAAATTCAATAAAACTCAAGAACTATTACTATATAGTTCTAATACTCTAACATGATTAATTCAACATGAAATCTTTCCATTGGCAATTAACTCAATTATGATAACCTAACACTATAGTGTCTATAATATAATCATAGTACTTAAGTGTGGAAAATTTATCTCATGAAGCGAGAATTTATATTAAAATGTTAATAATCGGGTATTAGCAAAACAAAATTGTACTTAAAGTCTAACATTCCATTAAAACAAAACTTAACACAGATGGCTGATCTAGTTCACTCTATTACTAGTTAAGAATAATTCACTGAACATTGTAATACACAAGGATGATGAATCTATAGTATTATTACTCAAGAACAATCAATTTAACATACTAATACAGAACAGTGGTTAATGTACAGTATTATTACTCAACAACAACTCACTTAACATACTAATACAGAACAGTGGTTAATGTACAGTATTATTACTCAACAACAACTCACTTAACATACTAACTCAGACACACTTTCTTACATAAAACTCAAATAGTGGAATGTTCTATAATCTAGCTATCTGTTTCAGAGGCTTGTGTAAAGTTACTACAGAAGGGCTGTATTCGCTGGCTGTTTTGAAATTTGTACTGACAGAGAAGGCGTTACGCCATCGCATTCGTCGCCAGATCTTGTGCTACATTAACGGAATAGTTGAATTTGACTCTAATAACGCACTCATGATTCCAAAGTATAAATAACGATTTTGAGGGAACGGAGCCCGAACCACGAATCTTAAGAACCATAGTTCTGAAAGGTAAACAGTAAGTTACGTTACATATCTATATAGCAAAAAAAAAAAAGAAATATTCGTGTTCCAAAACAAGTGTAAGTGACACTAACTGGATAAATGCTTTTCTGTACAGGTGTTAGGCCTTATTCTTGCTCTGGTACTATATATAAGTATCGTTTTATGTTAATTTATTTTAGGATTCAAATCAGTCTACCACCGCAGATAAAAATAAGAAAATTCCTTATTTAATTGCTATGGTGCTACTTGTGTATAGAAGATATTTTAATAGTAGTAATTGACGATCTAATAACGCTTGATGTTTTTCACACCGGACACTCAATGCTACGGTTTGTTTTTTCATTGAAACGCTCTTGAAGAAACTGTTATAAATTCGTTTATTTCTGGTATTAAGAATAAGAAAATGCTGAAACTAATTGAGTTTATAGGTAAGGTTGTGTAGTTTGACTTAGTTCATTTATCAAACGAATATTTTTATTAACATAGAAAAGTTTAGGACACAACAAACTACTTAGTGGAACGAACTCGTGATAAGTAGAACGTAATTAAGTTACATCAATTCACTTCGAGTATCCTCGCAACTAAAGTACCCTGTCTTAGTTTGTTTACTTCATACCATCATCTTCTCGCTGCTAAGGTGTTCCATTTACTTAGTATTGTCATGTTATCGCTGATAAGGTATTTCGTTTAGATGTATTGCTTAGTTTTGTCGTGTTATCGCTGCTAAGGCATTTCGTTTAGATGTTTTGCTTAGTTTTGTCGTGTTATCGCTGCTGAGGTATTCCGTTTAAATGTATTGTTTAGTATTGTCATATTCTCGCTGCTAAGGGATTTCGTTAAGATACATTGTTTAATATTGTCGTGTTCTCGCTGCTAAGGGATTCAGTTTAGATACATTGTTTAGTATTGTCGTGTTCTCGCTGCTAAGGAATTCCGTTTAGATGCATTGTTTAGTATTACCGTGCTTTTGCTGCTAAGATATTCCGTTTAAATGTATTGTTTAGTATTGTCGTGTTCTCGCTGCTAAGATATTCCGTTTAAATGTATTGTTTAGTATTGTTGTGTTCTCGCTGCTAAGATATCCTACAGAATATCGCCATGCTTTATTATGCGGTCACGTCAAGCAAACGCAAAAGGGATGGTGTGTGTGCGTGTATTTCATACCCCAGAAAAATCACTATTCCTATTGCACACTGATTACCAAGGATAGAGAGAAAATGTAAGAATAAACGTTAGTCGCAAATGGAGAAATGAATAAACAAAATTAAATTAGCATTTAGCAATAAAAAATTTGAATCTTTTTCAAAGTGGAAAATAACTGCGGTTCTATATAGTGAAGTTTATGAGTAGCCGAATTCGGCAAATAATAAATTTTTGTTTTTGTTTTATTGTTGTGACAGACTATTTAACCAGAAGCTCTGTGTTGATATACATACAAATACCCTAATAAATACCCTGAAGTTCTATAAAAAAAAGTTAAAGATCTATTCATAATCAGATATATTTTACAGATGTTATTGATCTGAACAATGGATAGAATGGGATAAACAGCTAGATGAGAGACCCTCATATCTATCTGAGGACCAGAGATAAGGGAACTAGTCGGCAGTACCCATTGTTTGAGGAGGTTACTTTTGACTGAATAGCGAGATTGACTGTCACTCCTATAACTTACTCATTCTAACTGTTGACCAGATGGGAAAGAAACCAGTAGGTAGCACTCACTGCCTGAAAAGGTTACTCATAAACAATTACTAAGATTGGCTTTCATTCGTATAATTTACCCATGACACCATGTCTCGAACCTGTAACCCTCGGAACCCCCTTTTTCAATCGCTACAAAAAAAGAGAAAATGTACTTGGTTCTAAATAAAATGTGAACGTAGATAATCTTCTAAAACAAGTTTACATCGGTAGCTCAATAAATAAGAAGTCATCGTTGAACTTTCGCATGACTTTATGAAATATCTGTTTACTACACCCTTAATGCTCGTAAATAGAATAACGAACCTAAAGAAAAAAAAATTACGCGGAAAAAAAGTAATGTTACTAAACCATCTGATCTCTTCAACCCTTCTGTAAGCCTATTCATCTTCCAAATGTGAGGTTTGTATTGATTGATATCAGCACTTCATGACTGGGATACCACGTACTCACACTACTTTAATAAACTATAAACCACTATTACCAAACATTAAATTATTTAGTATTAAAAGGCTTGGAGTTTACCTTAAGTATTTAAAACCTTCTTTTATTGCTGCAAATCTGGGAAAGCTATTGAGTGTCATATATTCTGTGTCTTGAACTACTGGTGAAGTTACTGAGTACCATGAATTTGCTGTCATGAAATGATGGCAAAACTCTCGAGTACTATATACTTGCTGTCCTAAACTATTGGTGAAGCTACCTAATTCAAATATTTGTTTTCCTGAACTACTGACGAAGTTAACCAGTATTAAATATTTGTTGTCTTGAACTACTGGTAAAGCTACCGAGTACCATATATTTGCTGTCCTGAACTAGTGACGAAGCTACTGAGTACCATGTATTTGCTGCCCTGAACTACTGACGAAGCTACTGAGAACCGAATATTTGCTGTCCTGAACTACTGATGAAGTTACTGAGTACTATATATTTGCTGTCCTGAACTAGTGACGAAGCTACTGAGAACCGAATGTATGCTGTCCAGAACACAGGCGAAAGTTTTGAAAACCAAATGTAATTAAGTCTTGCTGCGTTCGTCAAAATAAATGTTTATAACAAACAGATTGCATTTTAGGAACGTGCTTCTGGTGTAGATTTAACGCCAGATTGTTTCTTCGAAAGCAAAATTTTCACAAATACTTTAAATCCACTTAGTGTGAATGCCACGCTGACAAAATCTCTTACTACTCATTGCGGGATGTATTTTATTTTTTTACCATGTTCAACGTCTTACACCTCTTTCAAGTGTATAAAGTTTAAAGTATTAGTTCTAAGTATTGTACGGTCCAACTTCTTAATAGATAAACATTTTTGTTAAAAGATATAACTATCTCAACACGCCGTGAAAAACAGCAGCTGAAAAATAAAAATCCTGTCTATCCATCTGAACGATATTTCGATCAATAGTGGACATGAACATCTACTATCGTATAAGTACATACACGTGTACCGAAAACTGACTGTTCTCCTAAGAAGCTGACTAATCGATTCCAAATCAATTTGTTGAAAAGCTCTATCACTTCAATCTTGACACACTGTTTTAGTGAAGCCCATGTATGCACACCTTCTCGGAGTATTTCATGCCACATTGAAGCTCAGATCAGCCAGTTTATTTAGAAGTATATACGTTTTCAATGAAAATAAAAAAAAGTAAAATGAAAATAAAAACCATCGAAACAAAAAGTTTATTAATAAGAAACATTGGAACGTCCTCTAATAGGCCCGTAGACGTACACTGTTTAATAGCTCCGAATTTACACTGATTTCAATTGAACAATTTCTGTTTTTTGTTATCATTCAGATTTGCTCTTATCTTGAGAAAAACCTTCAATGTCATCAATAGTTAGTAAAGTTTTATTCTTAGTCGAATAATAGTGAATAAACTGGTTGTTTATTATTATTATATATAAAAAAAATTGACGCCCGTTTTGGACAAACATGAATCAAACCGTCACTAATACAAACAGGATTCTTCTGTTTGGTAGAAACTTTACTCCATCATTTTCAACTTTTTTTCAAGGTATTATAACTAGAGATTAGAGCAACAACTGTGTTGAAAATGTTATTACGAATCGCCGTAGATACAAGGTTTTTAGTTTGGGATAAGTAGAAAACTCTTTACCTTGCAAAATGATTGAAAAAAAAGCCAGAGACAATAACAAAAAAAACGATTTCTCGTTTTAGTTTGTTGCCAGTAAAAATACTATATCCTCTATGATAGAAGCTCGATAAGACGGAGACGTAGGTATGGTTGGTGATTCTGGAGCGAGAAGTTACTTCAAGCTGACAGAAGAGAAGTACTAGTGCTATTAATAAGAATTATAACAAAAATACATCGGACCTGAAAATCATTTGTGATAACCATCAAATAAAACTTCCAACAAACACGCATCTGAACTAATAATTATTTGTGATGTGATGAACGTCTAACTGAACTTCCAACAAACACACATCTGAACTAATAATTATTTGTGATGTGATGAACGTCTAACTGAACTTCCAACAAACACACATCTGATGATAATTGGTTTAGAATAGAAGGAAGTAATCAAAGAGAAGTTATGAAATATCGAACAAACTTTCACTGTAAACTTAAGAATTAGCTATAATCAACGCTGATTTTGTTTTATTCGTATAATTATGCACTTAGTATAAATTGTTACGATTTGAACGTCTTTTGTGAGCTGATAAAGCACGATATTGACCAATTATATTTGTCATAAAATATTAGTATTATCCTTATTGTAATCTTAGGATCTATAATGTAACAAATAACTTACATATATATATTGTTTCGACCACTACTGTGGTCTCTAATATTCCAACCGCCCTGATGAGATCTGAATTGAGCAAATCGCGTCGTCGGCAATAGAAGTGATGAATATAGTGTGGTCGGAATACAATTATTATTTCCTCTTCTAATTCTCGAAAATTCTCAGGGGGCTAAATATAGAATTTAGTGTTTAAAAGTATAGTAACTCTAATACTAATTAATGTCTTATGACAAGTATAATCGTTTAGTACAAATGTTAGCTGCTGTCTTGCAAGACAATTTCTCATTCTGCAGTTCAGGATTCTTCTTTATATTCAATATTAAATTATATTCTGGTCAGTTACGCATTTTCTCTAATGAAATAAACAAAAATACTCTTCAGTAATACTTCTGATGGTATTTGTAAAAAACAACTAATAGATGTTATTTCATTCTCACACAAGACTGATAACAGGTACTCATTATAAGATATACCCGGTGTGCGGATATTTCGTGCTAGCACGAATAATACGTACATATAGATGCTAAGCAGATATAACCGACTATTTCAATTGTATATTCATTATTATTACCATTATCAAGAGTACCTATATAGATCAGAACTAAAAAATAACCATTTAATTAGCAAATATTATTTGATATGTCGCTTGTTTTGTTTGTTTTGGAATTTCGCACAAGGCTACTCGAGGGCTATCTGTGCTAGCCGTCCCTAATTTAGCAGTGTAAGACTAGAGGGAAGGCAGCTAGTCATCACCACCCACCGCCAACTCTTGGGCTACTCTTTTACCAACGAATAGTGGGATTAACCGCCACATTATAACGCGCCCACGGCTGAAAGGGCGAGCATGTTTGGCACGACCGGGATGCGAACCCGCGACCCTCAGATTACGAGTCGCACGCCTTAACACGCTTGGCCATGCCGGGCCAGTGATATGTCGCTCTAAGAAGGTGTATGCTACACTATCATCAGATGGGTGTATTTTCTCTATTGTTTGTTTATCTATTATTACTGAGCCGTCGTACAGTTAAAACATTTTTACAGGGGCTCATCGCAATCATTGTCATCTTTAAAAAGATAAATAAATTACAGCTACCACTTTCTTCTTTTCAGATTCTCGTTGTAATCTTCAAAAAAATCTGCCAGCATCTCAATACATCTGGGATCTAGTAAATTAAAGTTTGAAAAATAACAATATAGTTTTGATTAACGATTATTGGCAAAAATATGGCTAAAAGCAAGCAGTGCCCAACTGATGCAACATCGCATTATAACCTTTCTATTAGGAAGAATAATATATTTAATTAGTAATACTCTTTGCAACAGTCTAAAACGCACACGCTACTACAATTAAGGTTCAACAACAACAATTTATTCCCAATAACAACACTTGGAAATAAATTCAACAATTATCAAAACACAATCAACAAACAAGTGCTCAGCCAGGCCTTTACACCAATATTAATAAACAATATGTCATAAATATTATTACAAATAATGGAATGAGGAAAAATAACCAGGAAGACAAAACATAATCCCTTCTTCCAATTAAAAATACAACAAATACAATATTCCAAAAAGACGTTTCAATATCAATATCAAGTGACAGACAGCAAAATCGATGTCCTTCAAAAACTATCTCGTGACTCTCTCTATTAGTAAAGCTTCTTGGCGGGATATTTATTCACTGAGTAGATCACGAGATTACATCCTAATGTGACCATAAATTTACATAGTCTTCTGATACATTAACAGTATCTGTACGTCATCGCTTGGGAAGCTGGTGTCAGTTTCATTATACACACATATATGTTTACTTAAAATACAGTTGATTAAGTAGAAGGTGAGTTAGCGTTTAAATGCAATTAAGAATTTGTAGATAAACTAAACGATAAAATGAAATAATAAATGAACGATAAACACAACCATAATCATAAAAACAACAGATTAGCTATCTCACATCTTATTAGATTGATTTTAGTTGTGATCTATGTGAGCAATTTTCTTTTTATCATAAGACTAAGTTAACAATTTAAAGTAACTCTAATGACATTTAATATAATTATATAACTTGATATAAACATTCTAACCAATACCGTGGATATATTAAACTTACACCATTTCCGAGATATACTTCAATTTATATAATCTGCGCTCGACTCACAACTTGAGGGTCGTGGGTTCGAATTCCCGTCACACCAAACATGCTCGCCCTTTCAGCCATGTGGGCGTTATAATGTTACGATCAATCCCACTATTTGTTGGTAAAAGAGCGGTCTAAGAGTTGGCAGTGGGTGGTGATGACTAGCTGCCATCCTTCTAATCTACCATTGGAAAATTAGGGACGGCTGGCAGAGATAGCAAATTCAAACAAACAAAAACAAAAATATACTCCATTATACATCTTTAACAGGGTACATTTGAGGTACTTTAGTTTAGATGTAGCCCTTCATTCGATTTATTAAGCACAAAGGTACATAAAGGGCGAGCTGTGTTCTAACCACCATGGGTATCGAAACCTGGTTTGTTGCAGTATAAATCTGTAGACATACCACTATATCACTGGGAAAATTAAACATTTTGGATCACATGTAATGTAACATCTAAATTAAAAATCCATTATAACAAAGCAGACTAACTGGCTATTTATTTGTTAATAAATATATTTAAAAACTCAAACTTGTTACATTCCACCACTATATTAGGCTTACTGAATTCATTTGGTTCGTTCTTCAAAGTGCTTTGTTTGTTTGATTTTTAAATGGTTTTACCAGTAGCACGGCAAGAAAAAAAAACTGATGTAAGGTAACCACAGTCTTACATACATAATAACAAATTGTTTATGAAGGCAACACAGCGCGACTTTAAAACGTCCTGTTCGATGAAAGAACCCCTGCTGGTTCGCAGCAATATCAGTGTTGCGTTACACATCTGCAACAAATTAAAACAGAAGCAAATTAATGGCTCGCTTTACTGCGACTAAATATTAGATCGATATTGAAAACTATGTTTTTTAAATCTCGAGCAAAGCTGCACGAGGACTATCTGTGCTAGCCACCTTTCATTAATTTAGCAGTGTAAGAATACAGGGAAGGCAGCTAGTCATCACCACCCACCGTCAACCATTGGGCTAATCTTTAACCAACGAATAGTGGGATTGATCGTACATTACAACGACCCCACGGCTGAACGGGTGAGCATGTTTGGTGTGATGGAGATTCGAACCCGCGACCCTCAGATTACAAGTCGAGTACCTTAGCCATCCTGCCATGCCGAAGAGAGCAAGGAAGGCTTGGTTTGTTTTGAATTTCGCACAAACCTTCACGTGAGATCTCAGCGCTCGCTGTCCACAATTTAGCAGTATAAGAACACAGGGAAGAAAGTTAGTCATTACCACCCATCGCCAACTATTGAGCTAATATTTTGCCAACGAATAATGGGATTGTCAGTCACATTATAAAGTTCCCACGGCTGAAAGGGCGAGCATGATTGGTGTGACGGGGATTCGAACCCACGACTCTCAGATTGCGTGTCGATGCCGGGCCATTATGTAATGGATAAGGGAAAGTTATGATTAAGTTTCAAACTCAAAATGTTTATAGAGTGAAAACAATATTTCTATTAATCCTTTTTTAAATTCTAATTTTAATTTAAAAGTTTTATTGACTTCAGTCTTTCAAAGACTTCCTTTGGATAAACGCATGCTTATTTGATAAGCACTGAGATTCTTTTTCCTTTTACATGTTAGTAACAATCCTAAATGATTGATTTTGCGCCATGTAACATTACTGAGTTTTTGAAATTGCTTATAAAAAGTGTGTGTATATGTACATACACATGCAATTTGTGCGAACAGATTGGAAAGTGAAATATTTCCAAAAGCTAAAAGAAAATAGCATCTCAACAACATGACTAAAAAACATATTTGATTCGTAGATTAAATACGTTTAATATGAAACTTTTGGCGTTTTTTAAAATCAATCAAGCGATATAGTTAATATCCAGGTTGATAAAAACAACAAGAATCCCAAAATACCGATTAAGAAGCATCCTCTTTTTAAGACATAATAAATTCCGTATGTATCAATACATTTAATTAATAATTAAATTAATAACTCCAAATCAAACCTTGAATTTTGACACATCACAAAAATTTATTAAATATCAAAACAGCAATGTTTATAATCTGTTGTTTCGTGATGACTTCAAGCACTATAAACATATCAAAACAGCAATGTTAATAATCTGTTGTTTCGTGATGACTTCAAGCACTATAAACATATCAAAACAGCAATGTTAATAATCTGTTGTTTCGTGATGACTTCAAGCACTATAAACATATCAAAACAGCAATGTTAATAATCTGTTGTTTCGTGATGACTTCAAGCACTATAATATTTCCTATTTACTTAAGAATATTAAGCACAAAGCTATACAATGATTTATCTGGTTTTGTTCCCAACACGGATATTGAAAGGCGGTTTTAAGCGTTAATAAGTCTTGAGACGTTTCGCTGAGCCAGTGCGACCATAGCAAAATTTGATGTTAGTTGTGGTTATGCACAATAGATGATATGTGCTCTATCCACCACTGCCATTAGCGAGGAGTTGGGGTTTTCAAGTTATGGTGTTATCTATATTGTCGTTTTAGATGACAAAATTTTTACAGTAGGTGCCTATGATTTGCTGGTGATAAATTTCAACAACAAACAGAATGCACAAAATTCATTTGTCTTAAAATAATGTGTTCAAAAACAAATCAATTTTTTATGTACAAAAATTCGCTATATTATTTGCTATTCCCTTGTATCCAGTTTTAAGTCATTGTCTCATTTTAATCAAAATCCGCACAGGCGGATTCACTTACTTTAGAACACCCTTTAACAAGACAACTTCTTCTTTATCTCTGTTATTATAATACAAGCTGTGATACTTTCAATTTAGAAATCACCGCAATAAGCTCTTTATGGCTGAACTCACAATTATTAAACTTCACTTTTTTTACTTTCACTAATTTACTTAATATTACTTCCTAACTTGATCGCCTACAAATATATATTGCACAACAAAGTTCTAGAACTCAGAGATGCTACTGCGTAACAACACTCACTTAAAACAAAGAGAAAAATTCAGAATCTTCGAGTAACGTGACATTAACTTACAATAAATGAAGGTCGCGGGTTCGAATCCCCGTCACACCAAACATGTTAGTCTTTTCAGCCATGGGGGCGTTATAATGTGAATGTCAATCCCACTATTCATTTGTAAAAAAGTAGCCCAAGAGTTGGTGGTGGGTAGTGATGACTAGTTGCCTTTCCTTTAGTCTTATACTGCTAAATAAGTACGATTAGCGCAAATAGCCCTCGTGTAGCTTTGCGCTAAATTCAAAACAAAACAAACCACAACAAATGATTCATAAACACAAGCAAATCTGCCATAAATTACCGTTTCCAAAAATACTAAATTCAACACTTGCTTTATAACTATCTAAATCATAACTTTCGTATTAGAAATTAAATGAAACATTCATGTATATCTAACACGTACTGAGCCAACTGCAAGGACAGAACTCTCAGATTTGACCATTACAAACTCTTAAGCTTACTATTGAGAAACTAGTTGAGTTTCAAACAGAGATAATAATAACAACAGACTTTTCATTCTGTTTACAACTAACAATACGTTTCTTTGAAAATGCAAAAGGAAGTTCTGGCAATTCTCAAATTTTTAAAGCACCTATAATTTTGATGTAATGAAGAAGTTGCTTACTCAGTTGATGGAATAAAAATATTATCCTCCAAATGTAATGAAATAAAAGCTAAAAAATAGTTCGTTAATTATAGTTGCTTGTTTGCCGTTAAGCACAAACTATACAACGGATTATCGGTGCTCTGACCACCACAGATATTGAAACGAGATTATTTGTTTAGCGTTTTGAGCAACCAGACTTCAGACTAAAAACAAAAGTGCTCAACTGTTTCGGGAGATATTTTTTTATATTTAAAAAATATAAGGGCGTCACTGTTCTTGTCTTTTTAAAGATTTTCACACAAAGCTAAAGCTACAAAGACGCTTATCCATACAACTATCCCTAACTTTGAATTGATGGACAAGAGAAAAGACAGTCACCAGCATCCATTTTCAGTTTACAATTTAGCGTTATAATATACCAGGGTATCTGATAAGCCACCACGGGGAGGGGAGTCGTTAAAAATACTTAAATAACAGTGGCTAATTAACAGTTTTAGTTCATAAAGAATATGAATTATACATATATATATATTGAAACATGCAGACAGATGTCAGTTTCTTTATGAGTAATTTTGTAACATCTTCCAAATATTGTACAGTATTTTCCTCATGTATATTTGATAATTTGTATCTATAGTAAGGCTACTAATTCCATCTGCCGCCTTCCAATAATTTCAAATACTGACCATAGGTGGCCAGTCAGCTAAAGGATCATTGGTTACTCTTATAATGTAGCCTCACCTTAAATTGTGAGGAATATTATGAGACCTTACATGGACTCGAACCACGCTCGTCAGCTCTATCACAGGACCAACTCTCGTTCATCTATGATTAAACGATAAATCACAGATGACGCATCTCAAAAATAGAAAACTGTAAAGTAAGATTGAAAGTATAGAGCCCAAAGAAAACTTCCCAGAGAAGAAACTTTAACAGTATCTTCCTTCCAATGTTTAAATTGTAAATATAATCTTATTACAATGGTTTCTGAAAAACATTCGAAGAACTGGCTTGTTTGTGTGAAATTTTGCAAAAAGCTACTTCACGACTATCAGCGGTAGCCATTTCTAATTTAGAAGTGACAGCCTAGAGTAAGGACAACTGTTCAAAACCCCACACCGCCAACTCTTGAGTTGCTTTTACCAACTAATAGTTGGATTGATCGTCACATTACCAGATCCCCACAGTTGAACGAGTAAGTTGGGTGATGGGATTCGAACCCGTAATTCTCAAAATGTGAGACAAACGCTCTAACAGCCAATTCATGTATGAAAGTAAAGGAGCGTACGGATTATCTTTGATGAATATTTTCTTATATGTCAAGGCTCAAAACCTTCAGGGCTTCCTTTCTCAAGACCTGAACAATTCGATATCTGCTAATATTTTCTTCATCGTGATTAGGATAAATATAAAAGTATTTGTTTTGAATGTTTGTGTGCGACAAACAGCTATCTTATTTTAATTACAAAGTTAATTAAACTTCGGTACATGCTTTCAAATGCGAAGTATTGTGAGAAACTATATAAATGTTTCTTGACTTTTTTTTTTTTTTCAGTTTCTTTATACCGGAAACTAAGGATTCTTAACTAAACCCTGTACAGATTTATATAGAACAACAATCCGGTTGGACGACCGTACCGTATTTGTTACGTCATCATAAGAAAACATATATACACATGATGAACCACGTTTTTATACAACACAATCTGTATAAAGAACTTCTTTGCTTCACAACACAAAAAAAGAGACAAGTTTAGCTGACAAAAAATACTGCTAGGTTTAATCTGTTTACCAAAATGTACATACATTCATCGAAGGACATTGTCGCATGCACGTTCTTAAACTGAAAAGAATGACGACAGGTTTTATATTTGTTAACAAAATGGAATGCCACAGTTAACTAGTAAACAAGCTAACTGATATCAGCTTTAGATCTGTTAATAAAATGGAATGCCACAGTTAACTAGTAAACAGACTAACTGATATCAGCTTTAAATCCATTAACAAAATGGAATGCCACAGTTAACTAATAAACAAGCTAAGTGATATCAGCTTTAGATCTGTTAAAAAAATGGAATGCCACAGTTAACTAGTAAACAGGCTAACTGATATCAGCTTTAGATCTGTTAATAAAATGGATTGCCACAGTTAACTAGGGAAAACTAAGTTATGCTATTTTAAATATCCTAATAAAATCTGTTAATAAAATAGAATGCCATGGTTGAGAGGTATAGAAGCTAAGTAATGCAGGTTTTAGATCTGTTAATAAAATCAAATGGCATTGTTAACTACTAAAAAGTGAGTTTTAAATTTTTTAATATTCTGGATTATGTAAGATTCGATATTTTTTTAAGATAGAAAATATTGTTATTTAAAAAATATGAAAATTTCAAGCCCATGACTCTGCGAATTTTATATTAATCAATAACACAGCCAGCCAGACAGACAAGGACATTAAATTTTATCTCTTACACATCACTACTGATGTGACCATCAACATTCCATAAGTATTCAGTTTAAGGACAATAATGTCATTACTTAGCTCGGACATCATGCGGTTCTACTGTTATATCATAGAACACTAGGTCTATCTCGTCTCGTACAAAGAATGGAGGAATGGCACGTTAGCTCGTGACGACGTGAGCGTTATTATAAAAGTTTTCACAACAGAAGGAATCACACCATGACGATAGGGGGGATAATGCGCAAGATTATAAACGATTTTAGCAGTAGTGCGGCAAGAAAAAAGTTCTGACGTAACATACCACAGCCTTACATACATAATAACGAATTGTTTATGAAGGCAACACAGCGTGACTTTAAAATGTCCTGTTCGATGAAAGAACCCCTTCTGGTTCGCAGCAATACCAAACGTTTCGTTACACATATCCAAGAAATTAAAACAGAAGCAAAAGAATGATTCACCTTACCGCGGTGAAATATTAGATTGGTATTGAAAAGAAGAACTGATAAGGGCGTTGTCTAAAAACAGTGACAAACTAAAACAAACCTTTTGAAAAGATACGTTTCACAAATCATATTCAGAGTCGTGTGCTTTAATGTATAAATAAATAAATTCCAACAACTAACTTGAATCTATAATAATTACTTCTGTTTTACTTGCACACACTTGCAGCCCCAAAATGGTCTTCGTGCATGTATTTATCTTCTGAACCATTTAAATAAATTATCTGTAATTACATGAATCAGATTCGATAATTCAAAGTCCACAAAAATTTCTCAGAGCGTTATCGATATTCCTGTTAGAACAAAACGTCCAATTTGTAATTATTACAGCATTTGACATAACTTACTGTTACACCTATAACTGCTACTGCATGCGTTAGAAGGAAACGTTTCATCTATAATTATTGTAGCATGCGTTAGGACCAAACGCTCCATTTAATCTATAATAGCAGGTGGTAGAACGAAACACTCATCTATATATGCTATATTCTACGTTAAAAATAAACGCTTCATCTAACTATTACAGCCAACGTTGAACGATTTACACTTATTACATCAAAACCAAACGCTCTATGTAAACTTAGTACATCACTTTATAAAACTAAACACTTCCTCTATAACTACTGCAGGGTTAAAACGAAGCGCTCAATTTATAATTATTACAATACAAATTCGATGAAAGCGCATTAAAGCGAAACGCCCAAACAGCAAGTCGTAAACGAAACAATCTATGTTTCATTGTGAAGCACTATTATTATACTACGTAGAACGTAAACATTTTACGAAATTCGTTCTTTTCTAAAGAGAACTTTAAAATATTTCATAGTTCTCCAAGTAGGGGCTTAGCATGCCCTGGTGGTTAGGGCGCTCGACTTGCGACTTGCAGTTATAAGATCAATGCCCGTCACCAAACACGTTTTTCAATCGTAGACGAGTTAAAATGTAACGGTCAATCTCATTTTAGTTGATACACAGCAGCCCAACAGTTGGTGATTCTGGGCATAGGTTAGCTACCATTTTCTCTCTGGTCTCTATCACTCTAAAATTAGGGAAGGCTAGCTAGCACAGATAGCCCGAGGGTAGCTTTTCGCGAAATTCAAAAACAAACTTCTCCAAGTTAATAATTACCGTTAGTTTTAACTCGCACTGGAATGTTAGCTTATACTCCTCAAGAAAGTTGATACTAGAAACTCACCCACGTCCAGTGACTGACACTACCATAATTACCACACGTTCAATAATTGACACTACCATAGCTAACACACGTTCAATAATTGACACTATCATAACTCACCGACTTTCAATAATTGATACTACTATAACTCACCCACGCCCAGTGATTGACACTACCATAACTCACGCACGTTTGGTAATTGACCGCAGGTTCGACTCCCCGTCACACCAAACATGCTCGCCCTTTCAGCAATGGGGGCGTTATAATGTGACGGTCAATCCCACTATTCATTGGTGAAAAAGTAGCCAAAAAGTTGGCAGTAGATGGTGATGACTAGCTGCCTTCCCTCTAGTCTTACATTACTAAATTAGGGACGGCTAGCGTAGATAGTCCTCGTGTAGCTTTGCGCGAAATTCAAAACAAACCAATCAATAATTGACACTACCATAATTTAATCACGTCCAGTGATTGATACTACCATAACTTACCCTCAATATTACTATAAAATAATGAGTTCAGTCTTAGCGACAACATCATAATGAGAACCCCCAGCCTCACCTGTAACTCATGACTCTCTCAATGTAACTTGAAAAAGATTTCTAATACCTCACTGGACAAAACAAAACAACAACCCTATTTATTGATTTACAATAATATTTTGAACAAACACCAAGGAATTCTTTACAAACTGGAAAACTATCCGGTCATTTTCATACCAACATCTCACAGTCACGATCATCTTTCCAATTTATTTTCTAGAGAAAAAACTAAAAAGAATGACAATAAACTGGAGATTCGGATGCACTGAAGAAGACTGGTTTGAACGAGATCCTGGTAGAATATTTGTAGCTCTCAAACACCCGGAATGTCAACTTATACCTTCCACACGACTTGAATAAATACCCTTATTCTGTAAAGGAATGAACTGGATATATTTCATTTTTGCTTTAGATGTATCTCAACTTGATTATATGGAAAACGAATCTCCGCGCTATTTGTACAAGACTGAGAGAAAATTTAATATTGTATTATCCAAACCAATCCACGTTGTGTCCTGTGTCTGAATGTGATATTTATTACTGTATTCAGTTCACCCTAGCTGTAAAGGAACTGCTTACATTATAAAGGCACGTTGTGATGGAGCAATAATATAAATAATTATTAAAAAACAAACAATTCATGTCGGCTTAATTTTGGTAAAGACTGGTTATGCTTGTTTTATATTACCAATACGATAAGATAATTAATATTCTTTTGGGTGTTATAAAACGTATGTGGTTAGGTTTGGTTACCAATTTGTGCAAGTTAGGGTTCATTAGTTATAATAATCACGAAATGTTTCGCTTATGTAATAATGCTTTTTATGATTCTTCAATACAATTGAAAGTTAACTTTGTGGATTATATATATATAACTGATACACTTCCATAGGGTCCCCGAAAGTTTTCTGTTTCGAGAGTAAAGGAAATTAAAATTAAGATTAACAAATATTTTTGTTTCTTGCTTTTGTAAAGTTCATATGTCGTGATGTGCTCTAGCCTGCAGAGTGCATAATTCTTCTCATGATCAACGGCATGCGTACGTGTTACGTCACAACAATACAATCTGTAGCGTTAAGCGTTCCTTTTGCGACGTCATTTTAGTATCTACTGATTGCCTGACTGACAGACAGCATACTACTGTATTGTAGCGCGAGTGGATAAAACGGGTGATCTCTCCAGGCAGCCTTGGTCCCCTTTTGGAGAAATTATATGGTTCAGACGTGGTTAAGCCAATACTATATTTCAGCTTCGTGAGTGCAAAATGCTGCTAAACTTTCTTTGCACTTTCAATTTTGAGCTCGTTTTAAAAGTAGAAGTTAACCACTGTGGTCAGCAGTTTGAGCTAAGATATGGCTACGGCTGAAACTTCGGGTCTCAGACTATGGCGATTTTTTCCAACACACAAAAACATGAATAATTAAGTGTTGACGCTATAACTTCAAGCATGTAGCGTCATTATTTCGGCTATAAAGGATTTAGAACGTTAAAACGACTTTGAATATTTGAACATGGATCTGCCAACAAGTCAACCTTATCTGTGGAAAGCACAATGTGGTGTTTTCTAACAGACGAGAATCCACAAACATAAAGTGTCCACGTACCACAGGCATCATAATGCACTGCAATTAAAAAGAATCTCCGTCTGTAAACGAAGCCACCAAGTTATGCGTTCACCATTACAAGATTTCCAGTCATACTTAAGTTTTAACCATTGCATACCTCACACAGCTGTAAATAGAACGGATATTCATACTATTCCCAACTAAGATATACCAGTAAAGACGCCACAAGTAACGTCTATGGATATCTGTGTGATCTCGTTATTAAAACTAGTGTACTCGTACACGAGATGGATTATAAAAAGAATGCAAGAACGGGTGACGTATGTTGGACAAGCAGCCTAACAACGGAGCCTTTTACGATGGAAACTACGCTACAGAACTATTTGCAAATGATATAGTTGTCAATTACAGCGTGGTCAGATGTGGTAACGTGTACTTTAACGAAGTGGTGAGGCTTCCACATCGTTTTAACACACACTCAATGCTGTGTACTGTTGAAGCTCTCTGTAATTTTACCTCAAACTGAGAAAAAAAAATAATTATGTTTTAAAATGTTGTAGTCTACTCTTTAGAATACATGGTACACGTGTACGAAAAAGACATCACATTAATTACCTCATATTGCACTGCTCATACGAGTCACATTGCATTATGAGCCCCGTTTACAATAGCTTTTCTAACAAACGAGTAAGACTAAACGAATAAACATTTATCATAACATTACATGGTTTAAACAAACGTATCTGATGGAAGATAAACAGAATAAAATACTTTGAAATATCCGATTAAAAGAGCCAACAGCAACAGAAGATGACTGTAAAGACGTTCAGTGTAAGCTCGGTTAATATACTTCTTACCTATTTGTCGTTAAGCGCAAAGCTACATAATGGGGCATCTGTGTTCTGCCCACTGAGGGTATCTAAACCTGGTTCTCAGTGATATAAATCCTCAGACTTACTGCAAAACAACCGGAAAACAATAAGACTTCCATACTTATTAACACAACTAACAACTTTAAACCAGATGAAGTTTTGTATTTCTCTAATAACAAGTTAGCAATTTCTTTAATGTGTGTATTGATAGCGATGTATATGAACTGTAGTCATAGAGAGGTGGGTGCGTACGAATGACACAAACACCGCCGAATATTTCAGAATTTCACGAGGAGATAAACAAGGGATTTCTATCCTTAATGTTGAACTAACAAGCTACATGAATGGCAGCTAATCTATAGCACCCTCTCCAACTCTTTCATGGGCTACTTTAGCCTGACCACCACTCTTATAAATCACCCATGGTAATGGGGTTACGAACCACGAATCTATGGATTCACAATCCGAGCACACTAACCACTATCAAACAATTGTCTTTGAAAACTCGAAACGACTGATGCTCTATCCAAGTACCTTGATACGTAATTACATAGCTAAACGCATTTCTAACAGTGAATATGAAAACATTTACGTCTCTCTGTATATATACATGTATGACCATAAACATAACATCAAATACATTCGAACAATGCTACTTAACATGGCTAATAATGCGTATAATGCCTGATTATACACTTATCTGTAAATCACCATATGAACGGGATCAGGCCCGGCGTGGCCAGGTGGTTAAGGCACTCGACTCGTAATCTGAAAGTCGCGGGTTCGAATCCTCGTCACACCAAACATGCTCGCCCTTTGAGCCGTGGGGGTGTTATAATGTGACGTATAATCTCCCTATTCGTTGGTAAAAGAGTAGTCCAAGAGTTGGCGATTGGTGGTGATGACTAGCTGCCTTCCCTCTAAGTCTTACACTGCTAAGTTTAGGGCGGCTAGCGCAGATAGCCCTCGTGTAGCTTTGCGCAAATTAAAAAAACAAACAAACAAACATCAATGGAATTATGTTTATAATAAAACATACCGAAAGAGATATAAGAACACATTGTGCATTGTTAGGGTTAAGAAGGGTAGCATATATAAAAACAAAACGATCGGAAAAAAAGAAGAAAACGGTAAAGCGTAAAAAAACAAAAAACAAAAACAAGTGTATTTAAACGTGTTTTATACGATACCAGGGAAGACAGAAAATACCAAGAACGCACTTTTACCAAATTTTCAGTGAAATGCATTTATTCTTTGAATATGATCTTGGTTTCAGTTGTTTGTTTTAAATTCCGTGCATAACTACACCAGGGCTATCTGCGCTGGCCGTCCCTGATTTAGTAGTGTAAAACTAGAGGGAAGACAGTTAGTCATCACCATCCACTGCTAATTCTTGGGCTACTCTTATACCAACTAACAGTGGAATTGACCGAACATTATAACGCCCCCACGGCTGAAAGGACGAGCATGTTTGGTGCGACGAGGATCCGAACCCACGACCCTCGGATTACGAGTCGAGTGCCTTAACCACCTGGCTATACTGGGCCTATCCAGTTCTTTTCTTTCTTGTTATTTAGCACACATCTACACAGTAGGTTATATGTGTAGTGTAGGAATCGAACCCTCAAATCTTAGTGTTATACAGTAATCCTAAGTTAAACACTTCGTTTCTTTTTCTTTATAATTCCTGTAAACATTCAGTAAGAAAAATGTTTCATATCACAAGCATGTCTCTAATACTTTTTAAATATACTTGTGTTTCAAAGAAACACTTGCCAAATTATTTCTTTCACTCATGAACTAACTTAATCTTTCAGTCTGTACACTTAGCATCGGATATAATCAGCTGATCACTAAATCATTAACCTCCGAAGACAGCTTCTTTCGATTAAACTAAAATGTTTAATGTTTCTTTTAAACGCCAAGCTGCACAAAGAGCTATCTTCGTTGTGTCCTTCGCAGATTACATTCAAGAGTTTTAGCAATACAAATCCTGAAGCTTAGTCAAAAACAACTAATGCACTTCACGAAAAGAAAAATAAAACCCAGTACGAAGTCAATAGTTTTTACGCTCCAAAGAAATCTCTATCAAAAACCTAAACAAAGTACCAGTGTTTGTAAAATACACAAAACCTTAAATGGAAACAATGAAATGGCATTGTTCTACTACAGAAATGTCGAACAAAACATAAATAACTTGAAATTCCATAAACGCTAAGACGATTGTTTGTTTCAGAAATTCGCGCAAAGCTACACGAGGGCTATCCGTGCTAGCTGTCGCTAATTTAAAAGAGTAATACCATAGGGAAAGCAGCTAGTCATCACCACCCACCGCCAACTATTGGGCAACTCTTTTGCCAACGAATAGTGAGATTGACCGAAACATTTTAACGTCCTCACGGCTGAAAGGGAGAGCATGTTTGGTGCAACGGGGATTCGAACCCGCATTCCTCAGATTACGAGTCGAGCGCCTTTAACACCTGGTCATGCTGGGCCAAATTTTATTTTATTATACTTTATGGAGTAGGATGGAAAAAGTGTGGTGTTAGCTAACTGAAGAAGAATCTTACGTGTCAGTTAATTAGTAACTTCAGTCAAGTTTTTGTATAAGTTTGTGATACAGTTAATTATTTAAGTATGAATAACATACAACTCATATACATATACACGCGTGTCTGTTTATGCATCTCTGCTAAATTAGGGCGGTATGAAGCACAGCTGCTATATTTGTACTGCAACATCAGTACAATACAAAATGCTTAAGTAATTCCTACCATCAAGTCCCCAACTCTATTTATAATGAGAGACTCTGAACAACACCTTATGTGCACCTGGGCTAAACAGCTTGTTCAAAAACTGTGTAGAGTTCGGGCAAAGCCTTGCCAAACATGTAATAACTATCGGAGGAAAGAAATCTTGGGAATGAACTGACTGTCACTTTCATAACGCATCAACAGCTGTAAGTATGAAGCATATTGCCCGGCATTGCCAGGTGGTTAAGGCACTCGACTCGTAATCCGAGGATCGCGGGTTCGAATCCCCATCACACTAAATATACTCGCCTTTTCAGACATAAGGGCGTTGTGATGTGATGATGGTAAAAGAGTAGCCCAAGACTTGGCGGTGGGCTGTGATTACTAGCTGCCTTCCCTCTAGTCTTACACTGCTAAATTAGGGAGGGCTCTTGTAGTTTTGCGCGAAATTCAAAACAAACAAACGAAGCGTATTTGGAGACATCTCGTGTCCAAAATTGAACCTTACGATCAACAGACGAATGCACTTCATTATAGGCTACTAATGAGCATTACATCTGCAAGGCTTTGTGGTAAATATTTCTGCAATTTATACTTTTAAAGAAATTATACCTTTGTTAGTTTTTACAAGTAATATAACGTTTTTTTTTCTCTTTCTCCTTGCCTGTAATGTCGGTGAAGGAATATATAACTTTTATAACCTTCTAACGCTGATGGCACAAATGCTATCAAAAAATCGAACGACGCTGTATAGTTTTACGTGGGCTTTGTATAACGTTGAGTTGTTTTACGGCATCTGTAAGACCCTACGCAAAGTACTTTTAAAATGAGGAAAAAAAGAAAAAGAAAAAAACGTAAACATTTTCTTTCTAAATCTCTGATGCATACTTTTGTAATCCTCTGTTTGCACAGCGAAATAAAAATACACGAATCCCCCAGCGGTAGTCATTTGAATCTAATGGCTGCCTAGATTTTTTTTATTCTTATAAAATTAAATGCAACTATGCAATAAAACGTGAAAAGCCTATTTGATAAACAAATATATATATTCACACTATGATTACTGCTACTAATGTGATAAAACTTTAAAACCTTAAAACTTTTGTTAACGTCACTTATAAGCACTGACTTTCTTTAACATTAACGTGAAATGTCACGTGCTTTTTTCCCTCAAACTCAAACTCAAACAATTTTAAAATATGCAGACAAACTCGAAAATAAACTAAAGAAAGTTTGAATTTCGTGCAAAGCAACACGATGGCTATCTATGCTAGTCATTCCAAATTTGGTTGTGAAAGACTTAAGAAAGCAGCTAGTCAGTAGCACCCACCGCCTGCCTTTTGGCTACTATTTTACCAACATATTGTGGAATTGACCGCCATATTATAACGCCCCCATGACTGACACGACAAACCCATTACCTGCAGACTGCAAGTCGAGCGCCCAAACCAACAGACCATGCCAGGTTCTAATAACTAGGCCTATTAATGCCAGATATCAAGTCATCTCATAAGTAATGTCCGAAAATTTAATACAGAAAGGGCATCATCATTTCTGTTTTTGTAGAAGGTTTTAATGACTAAAATATGTAGTAGGACGTGTATAAAAATGTTCAGACAAATAAAAAAAACTAACCCAAATCTACTTTTTCAGATCATTAATCAAATAAACTCTTATAAAGATGGATGTGTCTGAGGAACACATTAGGTATATAATAGTTTATGAGTATAAAAAAGGCAATAGAGCAGCAGAAACTACACGAAATATTCAAGGTGTTTATGGTGCGGAGTCTCTCAATGAAAGAAAATGTCGAGGTCATCCTGTTGTGTTTAATGATGACTTGCTGCCGGCTGCACTTGATGAAGATAATGCTGTAACAATTTAAGAACTAACACAGAAGCTTATTTCAACCCATTCAACAGTTCACCGCCATATGCATAGTTTGGAAAGGTATTAAAACTTGGAAAATGGGTCTCCCATGATTTGACAGAAACCGATCTTAGAGCAAGAGTAGACACTTTCACTTCTCTGCACTCTCATGAACGTGATAGGCTGAAAAGGTTAGTGACTGGAGATGAAAAATGGATATTTTATTAGTGTTAAATGCCGCTCAGTGCAGGTAAACTGGCTAAAGCACAGCCCAAAATGGACCTCCACCCTAGGAAAGTCTTGTTAAGTGTTTGGTGGGATATTGTTGGTGTGATCTAGTTTGAGTTGCTGTCACTCAATCAATGTAACGATTACATCAGATTTATATTGTCAACAGTTAGAGCGTTTGAATGTTGCACTGAAAGAAAAGAGGCCTGTTTTGATCAATTGTAAAGGTCTTGTGTTACACCAGGATAATGCACGGCCCCATACAGCAAGGATCACATCTGTAAAGATTGAAGAGCTAGACTGGAAAAACTTCCACATCCTCCTTATTTTCCAGATCTTGTCCCATATGACTATCATCTATTCCAAAGTTTGCAGAACTATCTTGATAGGAAAAAGCTTGGTACACATGAAGTTGTCAAAACTACCCTCTCTACATTCTTTTCTTCCAAACCCCATGAATTTTATAGAAGTGGCATTCAGAAGCTTGTGAATCGTTGGCAGGAAGTAATTAATAATAATGGAACATACATTATTGATTAAATAACATTAAAAGCGTTTAAAATCCTTTCTCTTTTTCTGGACCTAAAATCAGACATTACTTAATAGATAACCTGATATATATTATAAAAGGAAAAAGAGACACTTAAATTTTAATTTATGCCTGTTTATCAAATACATCTTTGTTTATCTATTTATTAATGTGAGTTTGCAATGTTTGTTCGAGAGTTTCGTCCAAAGAGCTGTGTAATGACTATCTATAGATGGCTCCTCCTAATTATGACTTAAAGTAAGTAGCAACCATCGAAAACCTTTCGACTCATCTCGTATGACTGAAAAGTAGGATTTGATTCCCACTCTTGTAGCGCAGTCCACAGCCCCAAAGTGCGGAGCGCGTTTTTGGAGGCAACGGATCGCGAATATTTAATCCCACGACTTACGGTCCAAACACGCTATTCACTCGATCACAGTCGATCCTAACGTGTCAAATAACACGTGCACTGATACCAGTGATCACCTGTTGCATGCACTAACATTAAACGTCACTCCAGTTCACATGACTAGTACAAAAATATCGCTCATTTATTCCAAAGCAAGCCGCCACAGCAGAATTCTTACAAAAAGTAAATTAAAAGTTAAAAGTATTTTACGTACACAGAAAGGTAGATGGTTGTTACAAAGTGATGAGACGGAGGGTTAACAATAGGTTTTGTTGATAGTTAGTTACGAAAGGTGTTAAAATTTTTGGAACAAATATACCACTTCAGGTAAAAAAGTTGCGACCTACTTAGGTCATCTTCAGGTTAACAAAGGTTCTGTACTTTATTTTAATACCCATACCAGCCGTCTTGAGAATACATAAATATCATACCAGATCTTTTATCCCTGAAGAAGAAAGGTAACCTCTCGAAAGCGCTCGAGTTATTAGGTTTTTATCGTTTGATATTACGACTTCTTGAACCTTTGTGCTTTTCTGACATCATGATTGTGGGTTACGAAAGGGAGGGGGGTGATGAAGTTATTTCTTCCGTTCAAAAATTTCTAATAATAAACAAAAACTTCAAATGCGAAGAGAGAGAATTTTTACGAAAAAAAAGATGATACAGTAAAACCGGAAACTTGACAAGTAACAAAGAAATGTCGTCCGAACATTTGAAATAAGTATTTTACGGGTTCAAAAATCTTTCCAATCTTCTGATACCTCATTCTGAACAGCCTCATTCTACACGTTCACTTGTTTAACTTCCATTAACACATTCATATCTGCACGAGTTGCAGAACAGTCGCTACCCTTAAAAGTTAAAATGCTAGAACTGGAGATGAAAAACAGAAGAACTTAATCTTTCTGTTGTTTCATAAAAAAGTCCTCCATTTGCTTTTGAACTATCGTAGGTGCATGTGTATAATATTTGATAAAAATAGCGCAAGTGTACAGAACATCATGCATTATTAGATAATGAAACTTGTACAGAACATCATGCATTATTAGATAATGAAACTTGTACAGAACATCATGCATTATTAGATAATGAAACTTGTACAGAACATTATGCAATATTAGATAATGAAACTTGTACAGAACATCATACATTATTAGATAATGAAACTTGTACAGAACATCATACATTATTAGATAATGAAACTTGTACAGAACATTATGCAATATTAGATAATGAAACTTGTACAGAACATCATACAATATTAGATAATGAAACTTGTACAGAACATCATGCATTATTAGATAATGAAACTTGTACAGAACTTCATACAATATTAGATAATGAAACTTGTACAGAATATCATACAATATTAGATAATGAAACTTGTACAGAACATCATACAATATTAGATAATGAAACTTATACAGAACATCATGCATTATTAGATAATGAAACTTGTACAGAACTTCATACAATATTAGATAATGAAACTTGTACAGAATATCATGCATTATTAGATAATGAAACTTGTACAGAATATCATGCATTATTAGATAATGAAACTTGTACAGAATATCATACAATGTTAGATAATGAAACTTGTACAGAACATCATACAATATTAGATAATGAAACTTGTACAGAATATCATACAATGTTAGATAATGAAACTTGTACAGAACATCATGCATTATTAGATAATGAAACTTGTACAGAATATCATACAATGTTAGATAATGAAACTTGTACAGAACATCATACAATATTAGATAATGAAACTTGTACAGAATATCATACAATATTAGATAATGAAACTTGTACAGAACATCATGCATTATTAGATAATGAAACTTGTACAGAATATCATACAATGTTAGATAATGAAACTTGTACAGAACATCATACAATATTAGATAATGAAACTTGTACAGAATATCATACAATGTTAGATAATGAAACTTGTACAGAACATCATACAATATTAGATAATGAAACTTGTACAGAATATCATACAATGTTAGATAATGAAACTTGTACAGAACATCATGCATTATTAGATAATGAAACTTGTACAGAATATCATACAATGTTAGATAATGAAACTTGTACAGAACATCATACAATATTAGATAATGAAACTTGTACAGAATATCATACAATATTAGATAATGAAACTTGTACAGAACATCATGCATTATTAGATAATGAAACTTGTACAGAACATCATACAATATTAGATAATGAAACTTGTACAGAATATCATACAATGTTAGATAATGAAACTTGTACAGAACATCATACAATATTAGATAATGAAACTTGTACAGAATATCATGCATTATTAGATAATGAAACTTGTACAGAATATCATACAATGTTAGATAATGAAACTTGTACAGAACATCATGCATTATTAGATAATGAAACTTGTACAGAATATCATACAATATTAGATAATGAAACTTGTAGAGAACATCATACAATGTTAGATAATGAAACTTGTACAGAACATCATGCATTATTAGATAATGAAACTTGTACAGAATATCATACAATATTAGATAATGAAACTTGTAGAGAACCTCATACAATGTTAGATAATGAAACTTGTACAAAATATCATGCATTATTAGATAATGAAACTTGTACAGAATATCATACAATGTTAGATAATGAAACTTGTACAGAACATCATATAGTATTATAGATAACGAAACTTGTACAAGTCTACAAAACAACAACATTTGCATGAAATACCCATAAAATGAAACAGATCAAGAAAGTCTGTTCCCTTGGAAACAATAAAGCTATAGAATAAGGAAAATTTGAGCTGTTAGTGCTTTTATCAGCGGGAGTAAAAACTCATTTAACTAGTTTTGTCAACATGACGCCTGGACAAGATTTAAACACGAGAGACAGCTGGCGCTGAACCTCCTCCCAATGTATTTAACAACACTGTATGTCATCAATACAATTTATATGACAGAATTGTGCTAGGTGTTGTATACAGTCTGTCTTTGTTCTTTGTAAACAACCGCCAAACTTTTAAAACCAACAAGAAAACCAAGGTTATCTAACGGAAATGTAACAGTATTAATCAATGAAATTCAGTCCAACGATTTCACTCAGTATCTTTAAAACTCATCAAATTATTCTTTTTAACAAGAAAAAACATTTTATAAATTAAAAGTCATGAAATGAACAAATACTAAGGTCGCATTGGTTTATCTTGTCGATAGGTTTAGGTTTATATCTAATATGCGTTAGTACGTTTTATTGCATGTTTAGTCCTAGGAGCTTTCAGTTTATTCTTAATATTTTATCAAACTTGAACCTTGGCAGTATTATCAAAATACCTTTACAACTACTATGCAACTTGGACCTTGGCAGTATTATCAAGACACCTTTACAACCACTGTGCAACTTGGACCTTGGCAGTATTATCAAAATACCTTTACAACTACTGTGCAACTTGGACCTTGGCAATATCATCAAAATACCTTTACAACTACTGTGCAACTTGGACCTTGGCAGTATGATTAAAATACTTGTATAATTTTATTTAAACTAGAGCCTTTGCAATGCTGTAAAAATACACCTCTATGATATCTATAGCAAAAAAACCTGTTAATGTGAAAAAACTCCAGTTATAAAAGAGTTGAGCTACATTAATTAGAAATAAGTAGAGATACCAGACATACAAGCCAAGTTGGAAGAAAGAACTAATACAGCCTTGCAATCTATTACTATTTTATTATTATTAGTCGTAGAACTTATATTATAATCAAAATACAGTAGATTGTGCTCCGCCAGTGGCACAACGATATGTCTGTGGATTTCCACTGCTAGAAATCTAGTTTCAATACCATGGTGGGCAGAGCACAGAGAGCCCATTGTGTAGCTTTGTGCTTAATTCGAACCCACCACAGTAGATGGCAACGTTGCCTGAACTATTGCTTCAAACTGTTTTTGTATGTTTGATTCCAGTGGATGAAGAGTTTGTGCCTGTACATTGTTAGACATCTTATATTAAGGTTAATAATTCTACTATTAATAATAAAGGTAACAGTATATTATGGGGTTAGTTCTGTGTCTCGTCTGACTTGCATGTAGGTACTTCAGATATCACCACTTTATATAGCCGGTCACTTTTTATAACTTCAAGTTTGTTTGTCTTTTGTATGTTGACACTATTTTTGTTTTGAATTTCGCGCACAGCTACACGAGGGGTATTTGTGCTAGCCGTCCCTAATTTAGCAGTGGAAGACTAGAGGGAAGACAGCTAGTCATCACCATCCGTGGCCAACTCTTGGGCTACTCTTTCACCAACGAATAGTGGAATTGAACGTCACATATAACGCTACCACGGCTGAAAGGGTGAGCATGTTTGGCGCGACGGGGATGCGAACCCGCGACCCTCAGATTACGAGTCGAGTGCCTTAACCACCTGGCCATGCCGGGACATATATTTTTGTTATGGATATTACTTCCTTTTCACTTGTATATAGTCCTACCTGAACTGTGTGTTCAACGCAATTGGTTGTGGCTATTTTTAGCTGTTGAAGCCACTGTGTAGTTGCACTAACTCTTTGAAAGAAAAAACAACAAAGATAAATAATGAGGTACTATTCAGTTTTAACAAAGTGAATAAAGAATGCGACTGGCAATTCGAACGTCAGCGGTTAATCACGAAATAGTAAAATGCCTGACTGATCATGGATAACAAAGATTAAAGAGAGGGAAGATAACAATGTAGGATACAACTGACGTTAAGTGTGTAACGAATATAAAAACAGTAATAGAAACACACAGAGAGGAACATTTAGTTGTGTCGCAAATAACAAAAAAAGTAGAGGGAAAGTGCACGGACGTTTGATGTCTAGGACAAAGTCTAGTATGGACACAAGAATGTCTAATAGTTTTTTTCATCTGTTCCAGGAATTCATTCTGACTACGACAATAGCTTGTGCATGTGGAATTACAAAGCATCTTAAAATTTGTGAAAAGTTAAGTTTGTCCCTCGGTGGGACAGCGGAATGGTGAGAGACTTACAACCTTGTAATTCGGAATGGACGAAACAACAGCAGAATGTGGTTTTGCTGTAAAACAAACAAAGTGTGACGTAAGTTCAGACACGAAAAGTAACTCAATGGAGTTGTGTAAGAAGTCGTGATTTAGGAAATAAAAAACCACAAGGAAAAAACAGTGGCAAAATACTGGATGACCCAATCCAGTTTTCTTAATGTGGACACCCTAATCTTTGCAACTCTGCAAAACATATCTGTATGACTTCTGTGAAACTTGGACTTTGGTACCACTTTCAAGATACCTGTATGTTATCTGTGACAAAAAAGAACTTCGTGTAAAAATAAAATGACAGTTAAAAAATAGTTCTGCCATAAAAAGTAAAACTATCAGACACAGAAGCCAAGTGAGAAGAAACAACTGAGGCAATTTTGTGATATACTATACTCTTCAAAAAAAGAAATGCAAAAGGCAAAATTTAAGACAAATTGTTAACAAGTTTATTCCGGGTAGTTCTGTATGACATGTGTGAAACTTTGCACATTCACTGCTGAACATCCAAAGTCTGCAAAGCCGAAGTCCACGCTCACTAGTTGAAGTTTAACGTCACTCAACGTCAATAATGAGTATGCCCCCAGTGAGCATCAATAACTGCTTGGCATCTCCTGCCCATGGAAGCAATGAGATGACGAATCACATTCTGTGGAATGGCTGTCCACTCAGCCTGCAAAGCTGCTAGAAGCTGAGGTAAAGTCTGCGGTTGAGGTTGTCGCCGTCGCAGACGTCGGTCCAACTTGTCCCAAAAATGTTAGATGGGGTTTAAATCTGATGATCTGAAGGGCCAGGGAAGAACGTTGATGTTGTGAAGTCGGGCTGTGTGAGGACGGGCGTTGTCATGTTGAAAAACGTCGTCGACGTTCACCATGATGGGTTGCACATGGGGCCTAAGAATCTCATCGGCGGTTGCGTACGGTCTGATCGGAAATCCTACGCATCCCTGGTATGGTTGAGGCAGTAGACGTCGCAGTGGTGGTCCTATCCCGAAGGTGACGTAACGGGATGTAGCGATCTTGTGCGGGCGTGGTCACACGAGGTCTGCCAGATTGTGGACTGTCACGAGTTGATCCATGTTGTTGGTGACGATTCCATAGCCTTGTGATGGTGCTTGGGTGGACATTCACAGCTCTGGCAACATCTGATCGAGATTCGCCTGCTTCCAAGCGACCAATGGCGATGTTGCGTTGTGCTTCAGTCAGTCTTGGCGTAACTGTAATGCGTGTCGGTGGCTTAACACTGATCTATGGAAACTGAGAACCCGTCACTTTTATAGGGATTTTGCACATGTTGCTCTTGCAGAACATGCAGATCTCTCAAACAAATTTATTGGACACAAATGCATTTTGGCGACAAATCCAATGTTTTCCTCCGTTTTCAAAGTGCACAACTTTTATTGTAATTTTGGTCTGACAATCAGTGCCTTAACACGTGTAACATCACATATTCTGAGCTTGTAACGTAATTACATATATTTCTCTTTAAAATAACAAAAATATCCCTTTTGCGTTTCTTTTTTTGAAGAGTATATTATCTTTATTATATTAATTCTACTGCTAATAATAAAAGTAATAGTAAATCACAGAGTTACTTCAGTGTTTTTCCTACGTTGTCTTGTACGTGTTTTGTTTGTTCATTTTAGCTAGTTGATACCTTTTTGGCTTTCATATTCACAATATTTTTCTACAGGTATCATTTACCTTTACACATACATTTAGGGCTACTTGAATAGTGCCTTCAATATCATTGGTTTCGTCTGTCGTCTCTCAATATAATGATAACATTATCTTGTGCAGCTACGACTGCCGACTTCTCTACAAACAAAGCCACATTATACAGATAATGAAGACTATGTTCAGAAGCACGTTTTGTATGCAACTTGAAGTAAGCCTCGTAATAAAGGTCACAATATAATATACATAGGATTAGAGGATCGATTTTACTTTAGGGCACACTGTTTTATATGTTTGTTTTCATTTTGTACGAGCTAATATTTTGTTTCAAAACACAGATAAATAATTTAATATAAATGATGCAAATGCGACAATAGACTGTAATTATTTTGTTTTTGACGAAAAAGTGGAATGCAACGGAAATCTCGATGACGTGTAATGCGCATGCGTTGTTTCAAAAGTAATTGGGGCTCGGCATGGGCAAGTGGTTAGAGTGCTCGACCCCTAATCTGAGGGTCTGGAGTTCGAATCCCCGTCGCACCATACGTACTCGCTATTTCAGCCGTGGAGGCGATATGATGATGCGGTCAATCCAACTGTTCGTTGGTAAAAGAGATGCCCAAGAATTGTCGATGGGTGGTGATGACTAACTGTCTTTTAGTTATTAGTAATGCGTTTAATAAATTGTTATTTTTAAAACATAAAACATGCTTTTGTATCACGTAATATTTTTTCTCATAAAATTACTTAAGGAAGGCAGTAGTAATTTAGGCCCAGTATGGCCAGGTGATTAAGGCACTCGAATCTAAGGGTCACAGGTTTGAATCTCCGTTGCACCAAATATGCTCGCTCTTTCAGTCGTAGGGGGTTATATAATATGACGATCAATCCCACTATTCGTTGGTAAAAGAGTAGCCCAAGAGTTGACGGTGGGTGGCTATGACTAGCTGCCTTCCCTATACTCTTACACTGGTAAGTTAAGGACGGCTAGTGCAGATAGCCCTCGTGTAGCTTTACGCCAAATTAAAAAAATTTGTGCACCAGTCACAAGTATCGTTCCATTGGGTATGCAATTTGAAACTATCTTGGGTCACATGTGCAGTTTAGGTGTGTAAATACCACCAGAAACAGCAAAAACTACGTGTCATCCCTACTGTTAAACAATAAATTTTATTTGAAAACATACTATTCCTTGTAAATGTTTTGACGAGGTGAGTTCCGCACGTAAAGACTGGTTACATCAAGATGGCCGATGAAAGTCTAGTGGTTAAAGAGCCCGTCACGCCACTGTGTGGTTCTATTGACTTTTGGGAAATACGAAGATAAATAATGATATACTATTCAGTTTTAACGAAGTGAATAAAGAATGCGACTGGCAAATCAAACATCAGCGATTAATCACGAAATAGTAAAATGCCTGACTGATCATGGATAACAGACTAAAGAGAGGGAAGATAACAACGTAGGATGCAACAGACGTTGAGTGTGTAACGAATATAAAAACAGTAATAGAAACACACAGAGAGAAACATTTAGTTGTGTCGCAAATAACAGAAAAAAGTGGAGGGAAAGTGCACGCACGTTTGATATCTAGGACAAAGTCTAGTATGGACACAAGTACGTCTAATCGTTTTTCTCATTTCGTTATGATGAGAAACCCACTTGAAATAAAAATATATCTCAGGACGGCTGGTACGGGTATTAACACGTTTACTTATAAAGCAGAGAACAATGTTTCGACCTTCTTAGGTCGTCTTCAGGTGAACAAAAAAAATGTTGTTCTCCGTTGAGATATCATTTTTTCATTTGTTCATAGATTCACACTGACTGCGACTATGGCTTGTACATATAAATTTACAAAGCATCTTAGAATATGTGAAAAGTCAAACGTGTCTGTCGTTGGGATAGCGGAAGTTTAAGGCCTCACAACCTTATAAAACAAAGTTCGCTTCCCAGCGATGGAAAGAGCAGATAGAACAAAATGACTTTACTCTGAAACAAACAAACCAAGTTAGAATAGGTTCAAACAGAAACTCACTGGAGCTGTGTAAGGAGTTTATGACTTCGGAAAAAAACACAACAAGGAATAGAGTAGTAAAATAGTGGACGACACAATCCAGTTTCCATATCCACACTAAGAAATAAACACACCAACTGAAATGTCGATTCTCACATACGAAGAGTACCGACACAGAAACTTTGTTTAATCACTTTATCTTTAGCTCCTGAACATGCTCACAAGACTTTACAATAATATGACGTGTTCCTATCGCAAAATTAGGTGTGAAAATATATACTGCTTAAAGAAAGGTGTGGCAAACGGCCACTTTCACTCTGAATGTTTTTTTTTCTCCAATTAAAACTAATTTCACGAAAAGATAGTAAGTTATGAAAGGGACTCCATTTTATTGTAAATTTCATTTTTAGTTAAAATAAAGAATGGCCAGACACTTATATATATATTGAGAAACGCATTTCATGTCTTTCATCACATTTTACCTTTAAAATTAGATAAAACAGACCCCGTCTAAATTATAGTAAGTGCAATTTAAAATACGTTCGTATTTACAAGTTACAGATGAATCACTTAAATCATTATTTATATGTTCCCGGCAGGTGTCGGAAGGTCGTGCACTTTGCGCAAGATGAACAATATCTTTCACACACAAAAAAAAGAACAATGACGAACATTGCTACAGAAGTTTACGCAAATTGTGTATAAAAATAACAATAAGATGCCACGTGAGGGATCGATCTTAGCTCTTTATTTAAGCTGTTCATAAAGTAATTGTATATTATAAAAAATACAACTGGACCCGGCCGTCACTGTTTATGTAGGGGATCGTGTGGAAAATTAGTTAAACGTCATAACTAATGGCCATTTCACCGAAGGGGGCCCGTCTCATCTCAACTTCCCGCACGTGTTATCACACAATAAATTCATGAAGAAAAAAAAAAAACACAAGAGTGGACGATTAGAACTTAGGTTCAAAATAATTTGAAAATGAAGTTTTCAGAATCTTAATTTACGTGTCTAGCTTGAGAGTTTAAAAAAATTAATACACAGCTTGATACAAACAAAGATTTATAACCGACGATCAAACTGATTAACACCAAGCCTTGTAAATTTATATTATACAACTTTGCTCTGTAATGCGTTACAAGTATCTTAGCCATTACTTTTCCCCCGTAGTTTACAAGGTTACTACAAATAAACATGCTGAAGGCTCGTGGCCATTTCTTTTAATTCATTTCATATTATTGCTTTCTCTTTTTCATATATTTGCAAATAACATTTTTTAAAAATCCTTAGATTGACCATTAGAGTTAAAATGAAAAGCAAAACCACTTTCTTCATACGCTTACACTTTTTCCTTTTCTAAATATATTTAATAAGCTTACAGGTAGAAGAATGCGGTTGTTCATGCTAAAGTGATTATTTTGACAGTTAATAAGGTGAAAACTAAAAACAGCGTAACATGTTATGATATAGTAATGAAACTAAAGTACAAAATAAAACGTGGAAAGAGTAAAATACAGCTCATACAGTAACGTATTTGGTACATAGTGTATCAGATATAATATCTCAATTATCAAGTTTCAAAACATAATACTAGATCAAATACGGATGTTTAGGCCGAAGTCACACATTAAATTATTTCTCACCATCTGCAGTCAGATGTAGGAATTTCTTTTTCATATATTAAGCACAAGGTTACATCATTAGCTGCCTTTGACCATTGTGGGCATCTGAACCAGATTTTTAGCGTTATAAGGACTCAGTCTTACCGTTGAGCCACGGTTGAAAGCATTCGGGTAAAATAGAAGCTGCTACCGAAATAGAATAACATTACAACTACTAGTTGATAAATAAAACAGGTTCCTTCAACTGGTGACTAAGAGTGATTGGTAGATACTTTTCGAAGTTGTCATTCCCGTAATGGTTAACTGCCTATTAATTAATCTGACGGACGCGGGTTCAAATTCCTGTCACACCAAATATGCTCGCCCTTTCAGCCGTGGGGACGTTATAATGTGACGTTCAATCCCACTATTCGTTAGTAAAAGACTAGCCCAAGAGTTGGCGGTGGGTGGTAATGGCTAGCCGCTTTCCCTCTAGTCTTACAACGCAGGTAGCCCTCGTGTAGCTTTGCGCGAAATTCAAGAACAAACCTATTAATCTTATAAACAACATAATAAAGCCTAAGATATTATCTATTAATATTATATAATATTATTATATTATAAAATGAGCAAACATAATTTCCCTTCTAAATTTCATAGATAGTAAAAGAAAGAGAGACACAAAGACAGTTTATTAGTTTTCGCAAAAAGCTATATGAGGACTATGTGTTAGCCGTCCCTAATTTAGGAGTGTAAGACTAGAAAGAAGGCGTATAGTCATTATCAACCACCGCCATCTCTTGGGCTGCTCTGTCTACCAACGAACAATGGATTGACCATCGCGTTATAGTGCCTCCCCCCCCCGCTATAAGAGAGCGAGAATGTGACTGAAATTCGAACCCACGACCCTCAGATTACGAGTCGAGTGCCTGGGCCAAGAGTAAAGGAAAGACAGCTGGACATCACTATCCACCGCTAACTCTTGGGCTATGCTTTTAACAATGAACAGTAGGATTATTCGTAAATTATAACGCATCCACGATTAAAAGATCTAGCATGTTTGATGCGATGGGGATTCGAACCAGCGACCTTCGGATTACGAGTAGAACGCCTTAACCCACCTGGCCATGCCGGGCACTACTAAAACGAAATAATCAATGTTTGTTCATACATAGTAGAATTTAAAGCTCAACAATGGGCCAACTGAACTGTATCCATTCCAAGTATCGAATCTATCTATCCTTTTGGTGTTATGAGCTTTCGAACTTATCGTTGAACCACTAGGGGGACGAAGAATTAATGAAATCTGAGGTGTAAACGACAAACGGCAATTTTTAGATGCTCCCCATGAATGTTTGTTTTTGAATTTCGCACAAAGCTACTCGAGGGCTATCTGTGCTAGCCGTTCCTAATTTAGCAGTGTAAGACTAGAGGGAAGGCAGCTAGTCATCACCACTCACCGCCAACTCTTGGGCTACTCTTTTACCAACGAATAGTGGGATTAACCGTAACATTATAATGCCCCCATGGCTGAAAGGGCGAGCATGTTTGGCGCGACCGGGATGCGAACCCGCAACCCTCAGATTACGAGTCGCACGCCTTAACACGCTTGGCCATGCCGGGCCGCTCCCCATGATATCCACATCTTCTTTTTAATTTCTAATTTTTATACCCCTCATAAATTTGGCAAATAGAGGTTATATCTCATAGACAGCGAGTCCTTGCATCTGCGTGGGTTCTATTTTTGCAGATGCCGCTCTAAGGTATTTTATCTTTCCTAGATTGTCATTTGTATTAATTATCTTATAGGTGTAACAATTTTTGTTTCTGGCCTTACAATCGAGAAAGAAGAGTAAGCAATCTTAAAGTTACATATATAGTACATCAAAACAGTATAGCAACAACTGTAACGTTACATATATGGTACATCAAAACAGTATAGCAACAACTGTAACGTTACATATATAGTACATTAAAACAGTATAGCAACAACTGTAACGTTACATATATAGTACATCAAAACAGTATAGCAACAACTGTAACGTTACATATATGGTACATCAAAACAGTATAGCAACAACTGTAACGTTACATATATAGTACATCAAAACAGTATAGCAACAACTGTAACGTTACATATATGGTACATCAAAACAGTATAGCAACAACTGTAACGTTACATATATGGTACATCAAAACAGTATAGCAACAACTGTAACGTTACATATATAGTACATCAAAACAGTATAGCAACAACTGTAACGTTACAAATATAGTACATCAAAACAGTATAGCAACAACTGTAACGTTACAAATATAGTACATCAAAACAGTATAGCAACAACTGTAACGTTACAAATATGGTACATCAAAACAGTATAGCAACAACTGTAACGTTACAAATATGGTACATCAAAACAGTATAGCAACAACTGTAACGTTACAAATATAGTACATCAAAACAGTATAGCAACAACTGTAACGTTACATATATGGTACATCAAAACAGTATAGCAACAACTGTAACGTTACATATATGGTACATCAAAACAGTATAGCAACAACTGTAACGTTACAAATATAGTACATCAAAACAGTATAGCAACAACTGTAACGTTACAAATATGGAACATCAAAACAGTATAGCAACAAGTGTAACGTTACAAATATGGTACATCAAAACAGTATAGCAACAACTGTAACGTTACATATATGGTACATCAAAACAGTATAGCAACAACTGTAACGTTACATATATAGTACATCAAAACAGTATAGCAACAACTGTAACGTTACATATATAGTACATCAAAACAGTATAGCAACAACTGTAACGTTACATATATGGTACATCAAAACAGTATAGCAACAACTGTAACGTTACAAATATAGTACATCAAAACAGTATGGCAACAACTGTAACGTTACAAATATGGAACATCAAAACAGTATAGCAACAAGTGTAACGTTACAAATATGGTACATCAAAACAGTATAGCAACAACTGTAACGTTACATATATAGTACATCAAAACAGTATAGCAACAACTGTAACGTTACATATATAGTACATCAAAACAGTATAGCAACAACTGTAACGTTACATATATAGTACATCAAAACAGTATAGCAACAACTGTAACGTTACATATATGGTACATCAAAACAGTATAGCAACAACTGTAACGTTACAAATATAGTACATCAAAACAGTATAGCAACAACTGTAACGTTACATATATGGTACATCAAAACAGTATAGCAACAACTGTAACGTTACATATATGGTACATCAAAACAGTATAGCAACAACTGTAACGTTACATATATGGTACATCAAAACAGTATAGCAACAACTGTAACGTTACATATATGGTACATCAAAACAGTATAGCAACAACTGTAACGTTACATATATGGTACATCAATACAGTATAGCAACAACTGTAACGTTACATATATAGTACATCAAAACAGTATAGCAACAACTGTAACGTTACATATATGGTACATCAAAACAGTATGGCAACAACTGTAACGTTACATATATGGTACATCAAAACAGTATAGCAACAACTGTAACGTTACATATATGGTACATCAAAACAGTATAGCAACAACTGTAACGTTACAAATATAGTACATCAAAACAGTATAGCAACAACTGTAACGTTACATATATGGTACATCAAAACAGTATAGCAACAACTGTAACGTTACATATATAGTACATCAAAACAGTATGGCAACAACTGTAACGTTACAAATATGGTACATCAAAACAGTATAGCAACAACTGTAACGTTACAAATATAGTATATCAAAACAGTATAGCAACAACTGTAACGTTACAAATATAGTACATCAAAACAGTATAGCAACAACTGTAACGTTACATATATAGTACATCAAAACAGTATAGCAACAACTGTAACGTTACATATATGGTACATCAAAACAGTATAGCAACAACTGTAACGTTACATATATGGTACATCAAAACAGTATAGCAACAACTGTAACGTTACATATATAGTACATCAAAACAGTATAGCAACAACTGTAACGTTGCATATATAGTACATCAAAACAGTATAGCAACAACTGTAACGTTACAAATATAGTACATCAAAACAGTATAGCAACAACTGTAACGTTACAAATATAGTACATTAAAACAGTATAGCAACAACTGTAACGTTACAAAGATGGTACATCAAAACAGTATAGCAACAACTGTAACGTTACATATATGGTACATCAAAACAGTATAGCAACAACTGTAACGTTACAAATATAGTACATCAAAACAGTATAGCAACAACTGTAACGTTACATATATGGTACATCAAAACAGTATGGCAACAACTGTAACGTTACATATATGGTACATCAAAACAGTATAGCAACAACTGTAACGTTACAAATATAGTACATCAAAACAGTATAGCAACAACTGTAACGTTACAACATCAAAACAGTATAGCAACAACTGTAACGTTACATATATGGTACATCAAAACAGTATAGCAACAACTGTAACGTTACATATATGGTACATCAAAACAGTATGGCAACAACTGTAACGTTACATATATGGTACATCAAAACAGTATAGCAACAACTGTAACGTTACATATATAGTACATCAAAACAGTATAGCAACAACTGTAACGTTACATATATGGTACATCAAAACAGTATAGCAACAACTGTAACGTTACATATATAGTACATCAAAACAGTATGGCAACAACTGTACCGTTACATATATAGTACATCAAAACAGTATAGCAACAACTGTAACGTTACAAATATAGTACATCAAAACAGTATAGCAACAACTGTAACGTTACAAATATAGTACATCAAAACAGTATAGCAACAACTGTAACGTTACAAATATAGTACATCAAAACAGTATAGCAACAACTGTAACGTTACAAAATATAGTACATCAAAACAGTATAACGTTACAAATATGTACATCAAAACAGTATAGCAACAACTGTAACGTTATATAGTACATCAATACAGTATAGCAACAACTGTAACGTTACATATATAGTACATCAAAACAGTATGGCAACAACTGTAACGTTACATATATGGTACATCAAAACAGTATGGCAACAACTGTAACGTTACATATATGGTACATCAAAACAGTATAGCAACAACTGTAACGTTACAAATATAGTACATCAAAACAGTATAGCAACAACTGTAACGTTACATATATGGTACATCAAAACAGTATAGCAACAACTGTAACGTTACATATATAGTACATCAAAACAGTATGGCAACAACTGTACCGTTACATATATAGTACATCATAACAGTATAGCAACAACTGTAACGTTACAAATATAGTACATCAAAACAGTATAGCAACAACTGTAACGTTACATATATAGTACATCAAAACAGTATAGCAACAACTGTAACGTTACAAATATAGTACATCAAAACAGTATAGCAACAACTGTAACGTTACATATATGGTACATCAAAACAGTATGGCAACAACTGTAACGTTACATATATGGTACATCAAAACAGTATAACAACAACTGTAACGTTACATATATAGTATATCAAAACAGTATAGCAACAACTGTAAGTAGACAATCTAAATCAGAAGTATAAACCAATGAAAAGAATGAACTTAAAGTACCTGTTTACCTTTAATTCATTGTTAGTTGCTAACCACCTTGTGTTTGTCTCAATGCTCTTGATGCACTAGTGCAAATACCGCAAAGATTGCACGCCATCTTTAGAACAACGTTATAAATATGGTAGAGGTTGTTTTTTCTTAAATAAAAGATGAATATAAGTTATTTCGTTAAGGGGTTACTGTCATGCCTACAACAAGACACGGGAAGCGAGTTTCTAGTTGGACACTGGACTCTAACTAAAGCACCCATTCTACCACAAAACTGATTGCTGATTGCAAATACCTTCGTTTTGCATCAAAGTGTTCTTGGTAAACAAGTAAAACCAAAGGATATCATCACCAGTGTTTGGATGAGCTTACACAGTTGTCCACAACAACACAAACTGTAGTTTCTATTTGTACAATTGGTATAATCTTTACTTTTTATTAGCGGTATTAAATATTAAATCACAAAGTTATATTGGTATTTGGAAATAAGATAATCTTAGTAAAACAGAATAAAATTAAAATAAACACTTAATGAAAGATATAGTCTCTTTCAACCGGACACTACGAGTTATTAGAAGTACCTTTTCACAGCTGGCAATAATGGTTAAATGAACCTAAATGAACAACATAATAAAGTCCAATTTACTATCCAGGTAAAACACTATTTCTGGGAGAGTTTGTTTGCTTGAAGTTAAGCACAAAGCTACATAGTGGGCTATCTGTGCTCTGTCCACCACGGGTATAAAAATCCGGTTTATAGCGTTGTAAATCCGCGGACATATCACTCTGCCACTGGAGGAGCTCATACGATAAAGAAAGAGTGTATGTGTTTCGTGATGACGAGAAATGCACTTGAAGTAAAAATGTATCTCAAGACAGCTGGTATGGGTATTAAACTTTTATTACAATGAAGTAGAGAGCAATGTTTCGACCTGCTTAGGTCATCTTCAGGTTATCAATGAATGTTAACCTTTTAATGTTACGACCTTCTCAGGTTATCTCCAGGTTAACATTCTTTGTTAACCTGAAGTTGACCTAAGAAGCTCGAAACATTGTTCTTTACTTTATGTTAACAAAGGATTTAATACCCATACCTGCGTACGTGTTTGTGTGTGTCCAGTTAATGAACCACAGCCCGTCAGCCATAATACGTATACAGATATTTGTATATTGATTTAAAGATTAAACGCAGTTTTATTTTAGTAGCTGACCAATCTCAAGACGTTAGCATCAGCCATTGGTATTTCTGAATCGCACGGTTCCAGTTTATTCCTCATTCAATATGGGATTTCTCCATTAATTTTGGTCAAAATAACTCGAAATAGAGAACTTGATTAATATTTACAGATCGTCAACAATCTTAAGTTTGTTTGATCATGCGCACAGGCGTTATAGAAAACAAGCCTACTGGTTGCAAAAAGTTACTTTACGTAATCAATATAGTACGGAAACGCACACATTAGAACGATTCTTCTAGGTTTGATGATGCACAGTTTTACTCTAATAGAAAAACAAAAACAAGAAGGAATACGCTCTAAAGGAATACGACGCTTTCGCTTCGATTAATACGATGAATGTTTTGAATTTCTCACAATGCTTCGGTTGAAGAGATGGATTTGTTGGCACGTGAACAACTCACATATGTGATAGTGAATGAGAAGATGCAAATTATGCTAAGGAAGGTAGATGCACATCTTCGAAGGAAGTTCTTTAGTTGGTAATGGGAGATAGATAATTTAAACTTTATCATTAACACCTAAGATGCCATCGAGGAATTATGGAATTGTTACTTCAAGTGGAGTTGAAAGAGTAACTCCCTTTGATATTAGAAAACAGTCAAAGGATTCATTCAACGCTTGTTACTCAGAATGTCAAAGGTCAGAAACAAGACAGTAGATACTGTCACCCACTGGCTCAGCAATAGCCATGAAGTCTTAAGATGATAAAAACAGAGTGCTAATACATTATATGTAGTTCCGTGCTTAACAACATAAAGTGTTTCAACTGCAAATCTAAAGGCCTGCTCACAAAAGTCTATAATAAATCATTTCTCTAAATTTAACCTCAAAGCCATTAGGAGTCCAATGTATGTTTGTTCAGTTGAATTTTGTGCAAAGCTAGTCGAGGGCTGTCCTCGCTAGTCGTCCTTAATTTAAAGTGATAGACTAGAAGGATGGCACCTAATCAAAGCCATCCACAGCCAACTCTGTGACTGACTGTCGCATTATAAGTACCCATACAACTGAAAGGTTGAGCACGTTCAGTGTTACGGGAATTCGAACCAACGACTCTTAAATTGCGTGTTGAGCGATCTAACCACGAGGTCACGCAGGCCTAACACACGACTACAAGTGTATACAGGAGACAGAAACCGAGAAAAAAAGTATACCAGTTTTAAAGTAAATTTTAATTAGTATGCAAGTTTTATGGTTGTGTTACCCAAACGTACCTCAAATTTTAGCAGTACATTCTGGTCAGGTATAAAGAGAACTCAGAGGATTGTTCAAAATATACACAAGAGAGCGCATCAAAGTTTCTTATCTTGTACATTAGCCCAAGCAGTGTACTAGCAGTACACAATAGTTCGATTGAACGTATTGATTTGTTTTAATCCGACAGTCGGCAGTAGCCAACCCAAAAGTTTTTTCACCTCCGGCTGGGTTGCCGAGAACGTAATTGTTAGAACACAATTATTGTTCACGTTGCTTGAAAATAATAATAATAATAAAAAAGAATAAATTGGATATTCGCTAAAACTTCCAAAAAGAAGTCGCAAAATGAAACTTTCTGAAAGTCAGAGTCAAGTAATCTAATTCACCGGTTCCACACGGCAGTATGTTAGCTTACATTGTTTGTTTTCTATAGTCAGGTAAAGTTATCATAGGCCTATTTACGGTAGCCGTTCCTAATGTTGAACCGATAGACTAAAAGAAACATACCCGTCGCCACCTCCCAATCGAATATTGGGATTTGATTGTCACACTTATAACGCACTCTACGGTCTAAAAATGCGGAACGCTATTTTGTTTTTTTGTAACGGAGTGTGAATTATGGATCTACAGATTCACAGTCCGGCACGCCACTCATTGGACCACACTCGGCCAGTGATACTTAACTTGACATTCGAAAGTTGCTTTTCGTTCTGTGAAAGCAATCAGCTTTGTCTATTATAGCTAATAAGCCTGTGTTGTTTAGTTCTATAAGCGATTAATTACATGTTAACAGCCCACCGAGGGACTCAGCAGCAAGTTTGAAGACTTATAACACTAAAAACTGGGTTTCGATGCATAGACAGTCCATAGTATAACTCTACGTTTAATAATAAAAATAATGTTTGTGCAGAAAAATTATTTTATTTATAGTCTTATTCTAAATCAGAAAAAATGACTTTTTACCAACATACAAACTACAGTGAAGGACAAAACCAGGAATGTGTGAAAAGTATTCCCGAAGTGATTCTGAACCAGGTATGTGTGAACTATACTCCGTAAATGACGCTGAATCAAAAAATGTGTGAACTGTAGTTCCGAAGTGATTCCGAAACGGGAATGTGTGAACTGTACTCCCGAAGTGATTCCGAAACGGAATTGTGTGAACTGTACTCCTGAAGCCATTCTGAACCTGGAATGGTGTGAACAGTACTCCTGAAGCCATTCTGAACCTGGAATGGTGTGAACAGTACTCTCGGTCATTCCTAACCACTTCATACAAATTATACTCCAGAACTCGTGTCTTGGGAAACATTTTCTACTTCGTACCAATTCTGGTCTAGCACCATGTAATTTCCAAGGCCACCTTTATGTAGACCAGATGCATAAATGCACAGGGAGTTGATAGAAAAATCCCCCCCTGAAACTGTTTTTAATTTGTTACATCTTTTATCAGATAAAAGAAAAAATATATAAAACTATATGTTTTCAGAAAACACTGTTAAAATATAATATTAAGTCCTGATTTTAACACTGGCTTTCATAAATACCTGAAAGTTTTATGATTTCAGTTTCATTTTATCATAAAAAGTGTTGTGAACCTGCTGTAGTTTCTTAGATCCTATTATTCCAATTAGTCTATGAAATGATCAAACAAGATTCTCTGCAATAATCGAACGTTAAAAATGAAACTCAAAAGAACACAAATGAGCACAAGTTCATATTTAGTTTGCATTCCCTTGTATTTCAGTACTGCTTCACATAGACGTGGCATGCTTTCAATGAGTTTGTACAGACATTCCTGAGTAATTGACTGCCGTCCTTCTTTGAGTACATCAAAAAGTTCATCTTTCGTGTTTGGCTTGCGATCTCTCATTAATCGGCTTAATTTAGCCCATAGATTTTCAATCAGACTGATATCAGGTGATTGACCTGTCCATTCCCTAATAACACTCATCTTATTTCTAAGATATTTTTAACGACTCTACAATTTGAGTGCGCTCTGCTTTGCGAGTTGTTTTTTTTCTCAATTCTATGGAATATATTAAAGGCTTCCTTCTTCTAAGGCTCGGCATGGGCAGGTGGTTAGGGCGCTCGACTTCTAATTTAAGGGTTGCGGGTTCGAATCTCCGTCACACCAAACATGCTCGCCTTTTCAACCGTGGAGGTGTTATAACGTTACAGTAAATCCGAATATTCGTTGGTAAAGAGTAGCCTAAGAGTTGGTGGTGGGTGGTGATAACTAGCTGCCTTTCCTCCAGTCTTATAATAATAGGGACAGCTGGGGCAGATATCCCTCGTGTAGCTTTGCACGAAATTAAAAAAGCAAACAATCTACACCCTTATTCTTTCTACACAAGTGACATTCGCCAGAAAAGGCATGGCAGGCACCTAGAAACACACACAACACGAAAAGCATCGTACGAGAAGTGCACTAACGCCATATAAAGAATTCTCAGTGTTTAATGCAACAACATGGTAAACATTTGATAAACCAAGGCTTTAAGGGACTTCTGTGCACAAACATTAAAACTCCTAAGTTGGTATAGACTTTTTTCTTAAGTTCCTCATCTCAGTTTCGTGAAGAACTTGAGGGTTCAACACTTGTCTTCACTACTTGAAAAAGTTAGTGAGTAATTCTGGTTGTCTTACTCTGATAGACTATTCGCCAGCTAGTTTGCATACTATCAGAAAAGTTTAACTATCAAGATTATTTTTACGTTAGCGTTACATTCGGATAATTCCACACCGTGTCTTCGATGATGTGCGTGAAATTTCCGATTAAGTAGCACAGAAGTTAAGTCTGCGATTTATAACGCTAGAAACTGGGTTTCGATACCCGTGATGGGCACAGTACAGATAGCCCATTGTGCTTACCTGGAAACAAACAAATTTTTAAACGACAGTTATTCAACATCACTTTTGAACTACTCTAATTACGTAGTTGGATCTGATCGTCACTCTTATAATTCACTCACAGCTACAAAGTGCGAAATTCTAGTTTTATTATTTTCTTCTTTTGCGATAAGGGAATTGAAACCACAGAACTCAGACCAACAGTTTGACACACTAATAGAGCCTGACAATATGGTGCTAAATAGGTATAAAGTAATTGCTTGTTGTGAAGACACAAGTGTGGAGGACGACGTTTCGAAAGTCTTCTGCTTTGTGTCGCCATGACAGGTAGTTGCCGTCCATTCTACAAAGTTTCATCATGAATCCTTTGCCAAAACAATCATCTATCAAAATTATGAAGTACTTCCAATGTAACCTATAATGATAAGTTTTCCTGATAAACACTTATCTGCCTGTCCATTCATCTCTCAGGCTACTTAATACTACAGATTGAAATATTTTGTTATATTTGACAAAATCTCAAGGAAGAAACATCACTAAAGCTGTAAGTCTTGAATGGGCCATGACGAAAATTTTATTACTTGTTTAGTTTGTTTGGTTTAAATTTCGTGGGAAGCTACACTTAGGTTATCTGCCTAGTCGTTCCTAATTTAGCAGTGTAAGACTAGAGGGAAAGCAAGTAGTCATCACCACCCAACGCCAATTCTTGGACTATTCTTTTACCACAACATTATAACGCCACCACGGTTTAAAAGGCGGGAACGTTTGGTACGACTCGGATTCGAACCCACAATCCTAAGATTGCGACTCAAGCGCCCTAACTACTTGTCCATGCCAGGCCCATTTTTGTTACTCCTATAACATAATAACAAAGGTACAACCTTTCGGGTACATGAAAAAAAAACTTTTAAAACTATAACGTTAAACGTATAATAAAGTTTTTTTTTAGTTACCTATTCAAACGATTTATTGTGTATTTGTTTTAAAACAAAGCCACATCGTGCTATCTGCAATATTCATAGGGTGGGGGGGGTGGGGAATGAAACCCCGGATTTTAGTGCTATAAGTTCGTAAATTTACTGCTGTCCTACCGTGGACTTGTTAGCCACTTTTTATTTGGGAAAAAAAAGATCTTAAGAGGTCCCTCCCAAAACAGTGGGGGGACATATTTGTTTTAAAAAAACAGTAAATGCCCAATTCTGTTTTCTTAATTTAAACTCAAATATTTTGGACATGTTTATTGGCTAAAAGGAATGTATTTCCCACGCTCTTTTGGCAATGTGCTGCGAGAAGTGATTTGAAGTGGTGACTGAAATCAAACAGTGCATCTCAAGCTTAACAGCCAACCATAAGAAACATGAAACTCTCTAAATGACGTATAGAGGTATTCAGGAACTGTTTAGAAACACCTTGGTAGGTACTGTGCAGCAAGCTGAGTACAATATTATACCTATAGCTGCTTTCAAAGTGTTTCCGTCTGCTTATCCCACTGCTTACTATCGTGATGCTTCTATCTTCCTTATCGAATCGCAGGTAAAATGGCTGGCATCACAATTGAAAGTTAAACATAAAGAGATGAAAATAGAGGCACAAAATGTTGGCAATTGCTAAGTTAAGATGATGAAAATGTAGCTTTACTGATATATAATGAATTTACTCCCGCGGATAGACTTTATTACTAGCTAGTATGGAGGCTTTAGAATACTGAATTTCACATAAACATTCATCAGTTAACAGACAAATATTGTGTTTAAAAGATAGTCCAAAACCACTTAATTTTCATATTTAACAAACTGTAGTGTAAAGACACCCCTTGCACCTGAGGAACGTTTTAAATGTTATATTAAGGTGGAATTCTGTGTGTTTCCTTATATACCTAGCAAAGCCACATCGGGCTATCTCTGTTGTGTCCACTGGAAGGAGTGGAGTATGGGCTATACACTCCCACTTTTTCTGTTCTATTTTGGAATAGGAGAAGTCATGAAAAAGCGTAATAATTATTGGTCCACTGTCTATCAGTCGATTTTCTTCTAAATATCCAGGGTTTGTTTCCCAGTGGTGAATACAGAAGTTTGTTTTCTGGGATTTCATGCAGCACTACAAGATAGCTATCTGCGCTAGCCACCTCTAATTCAGCAGCGTAAGACTAGAGGGAAAGCAGTTAGTCATCACCACCCACTAACAGCTATTTTTTTTACCAACGAATAGAGGGATTTACAGTCACATTATAATACCCCCACGCTTAAAAGGACGAGCATCTTTGGTGTGAAGGGAATTCGAACCCGCGACCCTCAGATTACGAATCGAGTGCCTGAAACACCTGGCCATGCCGGGCCACACAAAAGTTGGCCGAATGTGGTTATGCTCTAATACGTAAAAACAAACGAAAAACAAAACAAACCTTTTTTTTTTTTCGTAGAAAAATATTTTAAATGTAATATTAAGGCGGAGCTCAGACTAACTCTCTCACTTTCTCTGTTTTATTTTAGAACAGAAGAAGCCACAGATGATAACGCTATCGCTATTGGTCAATCAAAAATCTTAGGATACTTTTGATGTCCAATAAATAAACAATAGTGTTGCCTGTGTGCGAGGTCTTATCGATTTAAGGATATCGGAGAAGTTAATTTTCTCACTTAGAAACATAAGCAAAAAAGTAGTTACTGTGTTTTTTCACGTTACGGAAAATGGCGCGAAATAAATAGATACTGTCCCCCTACTGGAACAGTGGTAACGGTAAGTCTTTGGATTTACAACAGTAAAATCAAGGGTTCGATTCTCCTCAGTGGACAACCCCAAGCAGATAGTCAGATGTTGCTTTGTTATAAGAAAAAAAACACACACATTAAATAGTATCTCGATTTCAAGACAAAAATGAATAAAATCGAAATATATAGTAGCCAGATATATCAGAAAATGTCACCACAACTTATGTTTTAATACACAGTTTGGCTCCTACGATAAACAAGCAGATTATAACTAGTTTGGTTTCTTTTGAATTTCACGAAAATCTACACGAGGGATATCTACGCCAGCCGTTCCAAATTTAGCAGTTTAAAACTAGAGGGAAGGCAGTTAGTCTTCACCACCCATCGCCAATTCTTGGTCTACCCTTTTACCAACGAATAGTGAGATTGACTGTCACATTATAATGCCCCCACTGCTGAAAGGGCGAGCATGTTTGCTGTGACAGGGATTCGAACTCGTTACTTTCGGATTATTAGTCGAGTGCGTCAACCACTGCAGGCCGGCTGGGTGTTGTTGCTGTTATAGTTAACCCTAATCATCGTAACCACGTGCTCATCAGAGCTATATACCAATTACTCTTGCACTAAACTTCTGGTGAAACGTCCACATAGCTTTATCTCATGGCAATTCTATTATGTATAATATTTCAAATTTATTTCTCAGATAAATGAAACATATATATAATGAGTGAATACACAGATTTCGAGAATGTGTGTAAATGCAAGTTGATGGCAAGTAATTTTAGCAAGTATTAAAATAAAGATAAACAGTGAATTCTGTCTGAGTTCTAAACATTAAGATACCCTGTACGTGGCCCGCCATGGCCAGATGGTTAAGGTACTCGACTCGTAATCCGAGAGTCGCGAGTTCGAATCCCCGTCACACTAAACATGCTCGCCCTTTCAGCCGTGGGGGGTTATAATGTGCCAGTCAATCCCACTATTCTTTGGTAAAAGAGCACCCCAAGAGTTGGTGATGACTAACTGCCTTCCCTCTTGTCTTATACTGATAAATTAGGGACGGTTTGCGCAGATAGGCATCGAGTAGCTTTGCGCTAAATTAAAAACAAACCAAACCTTATATGTTAACTATGATCGAACACAAGTGTGCTGCTTGAAATATTAGTTGTTAATAACTTACCATACATTTCACACAAAATAGTATTTCATTGGTAATATCAGTTCACTGTAGACATACAAAATAAGGCAGTAATAAAGTCATATATACTTATACGTACGCATGGTGTGTTTCAGTTGTATTTTTACTCACCACAGCGAACCTATATTTGTATAGGATTTGAACATTATCCTGTACTAATATAATACACACTACAGTATTTGGAACCTAGTCTTGTACTTTCAATTTGCCTCTCCTCAGGTTCTCTGAAGAAGACCGAGATTCCATGACGCTGGTACAAATCGGTGACAAATAGTGAATCAACCGATAGATTGGACTTCATATTTATTTTGACAATTTAAGTAAACTCTTTACACAAACCTAACACAGTACAGCTTTTCAGATAAAACAGTAAATTGCGTGTTCATTTTAGTGCTCTTTCGTGATGTTCAAACAAGTTACTCAGCTAAGTTCTATACGCTAGTCTCCACGTACTCCATTGATCATATAATAATGGTCCGGTTCTTAGGCCTATCGAAGAAACGTTGAAAGCAGTAAAATGAAGAATATATAAGAGCGCAATATGTGACGTCATATAGTTATTATGTTTCATCAATTCCTTTGTATCATTAATTTTTTTTCCATTTATTAAACTATTTTTACATACAATATATTGATGTGAATGATATGACTAACGATATTTCACCAATGTTGTAGTTCAAGAAAAATCTAGAAAAACCACGAAAATTGATAGTAATTATAGATGGATGATTACCTGGTAAAAACAAAATTAATGATTAGTTATTTCCAGTCTTTGTTGTTTTTAACTTTGAGATACCATGTGTACCAAAACGTGGTTCAGTATAACTGGACGAATCACAGTGCTTTACAGAAACCAAGTGTAAATGGTGGATCCTACAAAACTTTAAGGCCCAGCATGTCTAGGTAGTCAGAGTGCTTGACTCGTAATCTGTGGGTCGCGGATTAGAATCCCCGTCGCATCAAATATGCTCGCCCTTTCAGCCGTGGGGGTGTTATAATGTTACGGTTAATCCAACTATTCATTGGTAAAAGTGTAGCCCAAGAGTTGGCGGTGGGTAGTGATGACTAGCTGCCTTCCTCTAGTCTCACACAGCTAAATTAGGAACGGCTAGCGCAGATAGCCTTCGTGTAGCTTTGCACGAAATTCAAAATAAACATACAAACGAAAGTTTAAAGAGTATTTCTCCATTTATGTATACATTTAAATATATAAATGTGGGGAGAGGGAAAGAGATGGGTGTGTGAGTGATATACACCGCAGAAGGTTAGGACTGGCATAGTAAAAGTAAAGCAACACCAGGGATTTTTAGCTAACGGCCAACAGACCTAGGAAAATCCATTAAGGTTTGGTTTGTTTTAAATTTCGCGATACACAAAGAAGCGGAAACAAAGGCTATCTTTCAGTATTAAAATAACCAGTCTATGGTGACAAACAATCACAGTGTGTATCAGACAAAACTTCATGTCTTATATTATGTTTAAACAAATTTTAAATGAGACAAAGGAATAACATTTAAATGAAAGCGTAACACTGTCTAAAAGAAGAAACTACTTTTAGAATGAAGTGTATGTAAAACGTTATAATAGAGGGCTAGTATTACAAGGAAGGGTATACCAAAGAAGGGTTAGTACTAGTTAAATAGAAAAGCGTACACAAAGCTTGTTCCACTGATTTCTATAAGCCACGATTATTAAATTATAAGCTAAGTTGGCCCAGTACAAGATACGGTTCTTTAAATGTGAAATACAAAATTACCAGTCCTCAGCTGCTTATAGAATTCGTAAAACGTTCTCTCCAATTGCTTATCAAATACATACAACGCTCTTGTCAAATGACAACAGAATATAAAACGCACTTATCAAGTGACAACAGAACACACAAAATGTTCTCATCAACTGCCAACATAACACTAAACACGTTCTCGTGAATTGCCAAAAGAATACATAAATGTTTCTCGCCCATAGAATATATGAAACATTTTCGTCAAATGACAATGCAATACATAAACCACTAACAGTATAAATAAAACGTTCTCAGACAATGTCGACAAGACGTATAAAATCAAAACTACTTGAGTTAACAGAAAGTTAATGCTTTGATATTTTAATTAATTGAAAGTCCACAGAACTTTACTAAATTTCAAACAAACGTGATTCGACAGTCGTGTATTTAAACGAAATGTATTCCTTGATGATATTTTCTGAGAGCGAAAATATTTTTGTTCCATTAAATCGGCGGCCCGGCATGGCCAGGTGGTTATGGCACTCGACCCGTAATATGAGGGTTGCAGGTTCGAATCTCCGTCACACCAAACATGCTCGCCCTTTCAGCCGTGGGGCGTTATAAAGTTACGGTCAATTCCACTATTTGCTGGTAAAATAGTAGTCCAAGAGTTGGCAATGACTAACTGCCTTCCCTCTAGTCTTATACTGCTAAATTAGGGACGACTAGCGCAGATAGCCTTCGTGTAGCTTTGCGCAAAATTCAAACGAAACCATTAAATTGGCCGTAATATTAAAATATATTTTTTCCGTTAGGAGATAGATGTTTATATTGTGTGGGATAGCAGAATTCAGTGCTTAATATTAGCGCTTTCTGTATCGAGACAGAAGTGGACGGATGGAATTCATACGAACTATAATAAAAGAAAACATTATTATAGGTTCTTAAGATACATAAAAAAGTCTTCGTACACACATCGCTGCTAGATTTCCGCTGGATTTCAAGTAGAAATTATGTCATTCCATGTCACATATAACGAAAGCGAAAATCCCATCACTTTCCACTTATGCTTCCACTGATAAGGTAAAATGTTCGTTTCAGAACGTCTTAGACTCCCTAGAGCCTCAGGGGTAGGGGAGCTTTTCACTTGTATGAACAATAGCGCTCTGCAGCTAACAAGATAACACACCCACGGTGAATTAAAAAAATGGAATAGCTATTCGCGTCTCTATATTCATATTTCGCATTGATGACAAGGCATATAAGACTATCTGTCGTACTCGCTAAATTTAATTTACTGAATAGATAGAAGGTAGTCAATGAGCAACATTATATCACCCACAATATAGAACTGACTGTCATTCTTGTAACACTTAAACAGCATAAAGTGCGAGGAATACTTTGTGATATCGCACGGATTCGAACCGTCCTCTCCAGTTCCAAAATCAAGAGCTCAACCACAAGGTGTTTCTTACCCTTCCACGATATACTGATGCCATAAAAATGGCTGAAAAACATAAAACAAACTCGAAAAAGTAAGAAACAAACACTTTTCACATAAAAACTAATTTGTAAAAAAATGAACCAGACTTATACGACCATTACAAATAAAAACAACAACAACATTATTATTACTATAAACTGAGCCAGAGTTATACGGCCATTACAAGTAAAACCAACAACATTATTATTACTATAAACTGAGCCAGAGTTATACGGCCATTACAAGTAAAACCAACAACATTATTATTACACAAAACACGTAAAATTAATGTTATTGTTAAATCACTCGTTCATTTGCGATTGTCCGCCAGTCTTCTGGCAAAACTAACCTTGAATTTACTTAAATTTTGCTTTTGTAATCAAACTGAACCTGTGAAAGAGACACGAGTTGCATACAACAATAAACACATTTGAGAGAAATGAAATTTCAGTTGGAACTACAACAGCTGGCACATATCTCTCGTACACGATGTCATGCACACGTATACCATTCACTGAAGTGTTTTTCACCAAAATTAATCCTTCAAAGTTGTTCTTGGTTCAAGCAAGTTAAGACGGATGGTGTTCTATTTCTTCTCTCTCCGAACCAGCTCTTGATGAGAGATGAGAATGATCTTCTAAGAACTTCGCTCTGTGGGGACATATAAGGGGTTGTTTGGTTGTTTTTAAGTTTTACACAGCGGAAATGACGAGCATGTTTGGTGTGACGGGGATTCGAGCTCGCGATTCTCGGACTGAGAATCGAGTGCCCTAGCCACCTGGCCGCGCCAATCCTGAGTCCATAAATATTCCATTTATATGTGATAGCAATGATATTAACGTAGGATGATAAAACAAGCGAAAAAATGTTATTCAAAGATAGTAGTTTTAGCTTAGTTATACATCTTGCAATAAACAAGAATGTTCTAGAAAAACCAGTACAAGCTACACAATATCAAGTATTTAGAGGTATTAGTATTCCCATTTAATTTCCTGCATAGGCAGGGTACGTGTGGACAAGTGGTTAGCAAGCTTTTATAGCAACAGGACGCAAACTATGGATTCTCTATCCACAATCAAGCAATCTAACCACTAGACCAGGCCCCAGCCCGAAAAGAAGTGTTAACAGTCTAACATTCGTCATACAAAACTCATGATAGAGATTTTAAAAAAATTAAATACAATATAATAACAATAATCGTCCCTCAGTGGGATATCAGCAAGACTGTGGACTTGCAACGCTAAAATAAGGTGTTCAATTTCGTGCAATAAGCGAAGTTGGCTTTCGTCACAAACGCAAGTAAATCGATTATTATGTTTTACTTCTACGAACCGTTTTCTCAGATTTGGAGCTTCCCACACCATACTTAGGTAAATAAATCCTACCACTTAATAATGCAAATTTCTATGGTTTATACTCCCCTAGATATTGAAAATAATTTGAGATCGCACTACTATACAGGTTGGATTACACAGCAGAATGTCTATGGACTTACACCGCTAGAAACCGGGTTTCGATACCGGTGGGGATTTAGTTTGAATTTCGCGCAAAGCTACTCGAGGGCTATCTGCGCTAGCCGTCCCTAATTTAGCAGTGTAAGACGAGAGGGAAAGCAGCTGGTCATCACCACCCACCGACAACTCTTGGGCCATTCTTTTACCAACTAATAGTGGAATTGACCGTCACTTATAACGTCCCCACAACTGAAAGGGCGAGCATGTTTGGTGTGATGGGAATTCGAACTCGTTGTCCATGCAGGCCACCCACTGCGTAGTTCTTCGCTTAATTTAAAAAAAACGAAATCACATTTTACGTTTGTAGAACTCGAAGAAAAGTTCCATGAATAAATAAACTGATGAAAGAAATTTAAGTTATTTTAACCTTTAGCGAAATCAAACTAATTTTAATCCTTTTTCAGTTAAACAGTTTTTACTACACTAGCCTAGCGGTTATTATACTTCCTCAGCACAAACCATCCTGACTGACGCCTAATTAATCTAAAGAAACTGTACACCTCATATTACTCCCCCCGAAACTTTCCTTCAGCCCTATCAGAGGTCCGCGGTTCCTTGAAACTATTCTTCCTTCAAAGTGTATGTTAACCTAGAGGTTCAAGCACGAAAAAGAAGTCAAAATCTCATTGCGATGAAATATATAAAAGTTTGGTTCAATGTTCTACGAAGCACCGAAGTTACATGGAAGACGTAAGGAAAAGGACGAATGTTATATCTTTCGTGATGATGAGAAACCAACTTGAAATAAAAATGTATTTCAGGACGGCTGGCATGGGTATTAACACTTTTACTAATAAAGCAGAGAGCAACGTTTCGACCTTCTTTAGGTTAACAAAGAGAACCTGAAGATGACCTAAGAAAGTCGAAACGTTGTTCTCTGCCTTATTCTGGCACAAAAATATCTAAAGCGCAAAATAACAAGGCTCGTTGACCCCGATAAATCGCTTTTCCCGGCAGCTCACGGCATACTGTTAATAAAATGAATCACGATTATTAAAACCTGACTACTGAGATCGCTCAAACAAAATTACACGCGCTGTTTAACAAACAAACTGGTGGTTGCTTTAAAAAAACATCATATTTTCAATCACGGGGAATATTTAACCTTTTCAAAGTGCAATGACACTAAAATAGTTTCATTTGTGTCGGGATTGGCTTGGACAGGTGGTTAAAGTACTCGAATCGTATTCTGTGAGTTGCAGGCTCGAATCCCCATCACACCAAATATGCTCGCCCTTTCAGCCATGAGGACGTTATAATGTTACAGTCAGTTCCGATATTCGTTGGTACAAAAAGTAGCCCAAGAGTTAGCAGTGGGTGATGATGGCTACCTGCCTTCTCTCTAGCCTTACATTGCTAAATTAGGGGCGGCTAGCACAGATAACCCTCGTGTAGCTTTTCGCGAAATTCAAAACAAACCAAAACCATTTGTGCTCAACCCTAGTACTACATAATCGGTTATCTCAGCTGTGCCTATCGTAGGTACTGAACTCTGATTTTTTGCGGTATAATCCCTCAAAATCTTACCATTAAGTTCATGAATTTCGCTAGGGAGAACTTACTGAGACCTACAAAAAGTCTTTCTGACAAAGAATACTCAAACGCACACCGTTATTTCTCCACGTTCCCTGAAAATTCATTTTGTGACGCATGTACATTTTATAAAAAGATAGTTCGGAAGATATGTTTCAAGAAAAGATCAAAAACTGAAATCCATAACGGCTAATACTTCATTCTGAGTTAGAATCAGAACCACGCTTTTGTGTCCATGTGATAACATCGTAAAATAAAAAAAAGAAGAGATAATTAGCGGAAAAAGAATGTAGATGGAGACATTACTGAAAATAAATTAAACCCTTTTGTTTTAGGGCATAATTGTATTTTTGGGCATTTAGCGTAAAATTCCATTTTCTGTGTGTGTGTTTTTTTCCTTCTCTCCGTTAGAGGATCATTCGGACATTATAATGGAATGATTTGTGGGAACTCGGACATATGGCACCTACAACGTCCTCGGAACAGCAAAAATACTTTGTCTCATTCGTTCCTTCTATGTGGTCCAAATATTCATAATCAATAGCTGCTTGTGTTCTCAGGGGCTAATTTAATGTCAAACGAGTACTTGCTTTGTGCAAATTAACCTCAGACAAAATTCACAAAATATTAACCTCATACGGGATACACGAAATATTTTTATACTGATATCTGCATACATAAATTTAATATACTACGGAAATTGGGTGTGAAATACGGAATGTATGCTGAAGACCGTATATATTTAAAACACACTTATATATATATATATATATATATATAATCCTATGCCTTAGCGGCTTCTACACAGCACCGATGTGGAAGCTGATTGGACATTTAACTATATGCACTAATAAATAATTTTCATAAAATATGATAAAGTTGTGTACTTATAAAATGTTATTAATTACATTTACTGTGTTGGTGTTACTTTGTATCATAAGCTGCTACTGCTCGTTCTGTCTGTCTGTTTTTAAATTTCGCGTAAAGCTACACGAGGACTATCTCATCTAGCCATACCTGATTTAGCAATGCAAGACTAGAGAGAAAGCAGATAGTCATCATCACCAACCGTCAACTCTTCAGCTACTCTTTTACCAACGAATAGTTGGATTAACCGTCACATTATATTGTCCCCACGGCTGAAAGAGCGAACACGTTCGGTGCGACGGGGATCCTCAGATTACGATTCGAGTGCCTTAACCACCTGGCCATACCGGGCCTAAATTGCTACTGTCTTGCTTTAAGTAATTTTTATGAGAAAAATATTAAGTAGTTCAAAAACGTGTTTTGTGTTTTAAAAATAACAAATTATTAAACGTATTAATAATAACCAAAATATAACGAAACAAGAAAAAACAAACAAAAACAGATGGATGCGTAGTAGACAAACATACTGATGAAATAATAGATAAACTTGAAATTGTGTATTTATCGCATACCTGAAAGTTATCCGGTGTTGACCCTAGTTTTCAACTACTGACTGCGCTATCTGTGATGTGCCAACTATAGGTATCGAAACCTGGTTTTTATCGCTTTAAGAGGAGCCACTGGTGGTGATGGGGTGGGGGCTGAAGGCAGGAAGAACAGTTCAACAGTTTAGATACTGTTTAAAGATAGAACACATTTTATATTAAAAGTTTTATAATGAAAACTTAGGTGTGGTTCCAATGAAGCCAAAAACGCCCATAAACGCAGAACAATTCCACCCCAAAGAAAAAGTTAATTCTAATTTCTATAAAATAAACTAACATCCGGTTAGTCACCCTTTATTAAAATGACTTGCATGTTATGCTTATCCTGTGGCGCGAGGCTAAGGGCGGCATAATCAGCGCCTATATATTTGGTCGATTTCCTGGCCATTCTCCAGTGCAATACCGCCACGGATAGACCTATGTACAGAGATGAAAGCATTATTTACGAGAAATATTCAAACAAAGAGAAAGAGCGCGTAATTACTCGCTCATTCGCAAAGAGGTTTATAGTTCTGAAAGTCAAAACATTCATTCAAGAAAGCCAATGTGAAGAATCTGGCATATCTCTTGGTAGAGTTCACAAGGTAATCAATCGATGAGGATTTGAAATTGACCAATGAAAGTACGAAAGCCAAACTTTTGCAAGATTCAAGCTGCAATTTGAAATAAACGGTTGTTTTCACGAAAAAGATGAAAGGGTAGTCATGTGCCACAAGAAGTTCCTCGTTATGACTTCAGTGAACATTTGTGGGTTTGGTCTACTGAACTCTTTAACTGCAGTTGACATCATACAATGCGAGGATTTTACGCAAAACATTATGAATGGCCCGCCATAAAAATCTTTACGCATGGTTCAGATTTACACAAGCCACAAATGAAGGGTTAAACATGGTTTTAGAAGACCCTGTGCCACTAGGGGGAATATATTAATCTAGGATACACTAAAACTGATCCTTTTTAAAAGCACCTATTGCAAAAACAAAAACATGAACAAAAACATCCGGTGTTCAGCTTAATAAAACACATTTGTTCCAGAATATGAGCAAAGTTTTCAGTTTAGAATATTTATTGGATTTCATAGATTAAGTCATAACGGAACACTGGTTATTTCACAACCAATTGTGATATATTCAAGTCCCATGAAAAGCAAAATTTTGTTTGTTTAGGATATTTGAGTTGGCAGACTAGATGATTGGCAGTGGTCAACAGCACCCGCCTTCAGAGCTTATGGTACTTTAATCGAATAGTTAGATTTGACTGTAATTTATATAACGTCCCCAAATCGTGAGCACGGTTTTGCGACGAGGTAAAGGAAATCACAGATTCTTAGGTTCACAAACTAGCGTGCTAATCAAAAGCCCACATCCAACCCACACTGCAAAGAATTAAAAAAGAAGAAGAAACAGGGTTCTCAGATATCTTTATACATCTACTCATAATTTCATTGCATCCGGTACACACCTATATATATATATATATATAAATGTATTCATGTACTGATAGAAACATTTGTTTGTTTTGAATTTCGCGCAAAGATACACGAAGGCTATCTGCGCTAGCCGTACCTAATTTAGCAGTGTAAGACAGCTAGTGGAAGGCAGCTCGTCATCACCACCCACCGCCAACTCTTGAGCTACTGTTTTACCAACGAATAATGGTATTGACAGTCACATTATAACGCCCCTGCGACTGAAAGGGCGAGCATGTTTGGTGGGATTCGAACCCGAGACCCTCGGATTATGAGTCGAGTGCCTTAACCACCTGGCCACGCCAGGTGTTCATATTCAAATTATCTAAGTGTATAATTTAACACGAATAATTTTCTAGACTATATTTCTTTTTCTTCAGCATATAGAATATTCAAATTCTCTCTTTTCATAAAATAAGTTTATTTATAATGTAAGGAAGAATATTTCCATTCAGTAATTACTTTTTTCTAATGAAATATTATAACAGAACTGCAAATTACCTCGTTAACAAAATAACAGTCCAAAAAATATAACATCAAGGCAGTCAATTACATATATACCTTAAGACACTAAAAGTCTTAGTACTGTAACCTGACGCTAGCTAGTTGTAACCTTCACTTATTGACTTAGCAACAACCGAGAGCAATGCCATAATAAAACCAAATAGTTGTAATCGTACTCTAACACAATAGCAGTCTAAAAGTAGTTAAAAATGTCATTAACATAAACAATTTGCAACCTCTTTAGTTAACAAAATAGTAGTTAAAAATAATATCTAAGATGTCATCAACACGAACTATTTATAACCGTCGTTTGTTAATATAACAGTATTTAAAAATGTCATTTAACACAAGCCACTCATAACTATTTATTATTGACATATCAGATTAAAATGGCATTTAAAACAAATTGTAACCATTCCATGTTAGCACAATAATATTCCGAAAATTTAATATGATACCAACTAAGTACAACTGTACCTTGTTAAGTAACACAGTAAATCATTTTTTAACTAAACAGTAACAAGTTCTAACCATATCTTTTTAACATAATAATATTTGGTAGAATAACAGTATTCTACCTGATGAAGATGAATTAACCTACACTGAGCAAAGCGTCAGAATGAGGTTTAATACAATCCACTGGCTACCAATTACATTTTTTGTTGATAATACCCATATTGGAGTTTAAACACCAAATACCCAGGTGTACGTGTGTGTATATATTTCTCTTCATAAGAATTTATTTACTTTCTCGTCGGATACAAATATTTTGCTTCTTTGTTTGTGTGTTTTCTTATAGCAAAGCCACATCAGGCTATTTGCTGAGTCTACAGAGGGGAATCGAACCCCTGATTTTAGCGTTGTAAATCCGTAGAGTTACCGCTGTACCAGCGGAAAACTATTTTGTAATTAAGCACAACGGGCTATCTGTGTTCTGTCTCCCATGAACATCGAAACCCGGATTCTGGCGTTGTAAGTTTGCCACTGGGGGGCATATATAAATTTAGTTACTAAAGGAAGAAGTTCCCGGATTTAGAGTGTAGTTAAAATAATCATGTCAGAAATAAACATACACTGTGGTAATTTTAATATCAGTATCTCATAATTCACAAAACAAAAACTACACAAGTTTATTCTCTTCTTTTCCCACTCGACTTCGTTGTTTGCTGTTTACATAATTCTTAGAATGTTCAATTTGAAAATAACACAGATATTTCATCATCTCCTCACAGTTCTACCAAATTTATACCTTTTTATCTTCGGATCAGATTACAAAGGGGTAATGAGAACTCCCGATTTTCAAAAAACATAGAAAATTGACGACATAAAAATTTCAATTGTTACTTTCGAAAACTAATTTGCAATTAACCTATCATAAAATATAATGAAATCGACAATTATCACGTGATAGTAAAACAGAGAGTAAGTGACCAGTATTACACTGAGATCTATATCACTACTGAACAAAAATTCGTGGGCGGGACGTGGTTTGGATCTGAGCTCCTTTCCTATGCTAACTACAGAGGCTACTATGTCTTCCCTCTTTCCAATGCATTGAACAAGCATGCTAGCTAGCATAATTACAACAACTAACACAACTAATTTTCCTCCAACTTTTACAGGCTTTGATGTAATTATTCAACTCACCCCGGTTTCTTTAACACCTATTTTAAAATAATTTAAAACTTTTAAACTGAATATAATTAGTTTTAGAGGAATCAACTAATGCATGCTAAATGTTCGTGTTTTGTTGCATAATTTTGAATAAGGCTACATAGGGCTAATCGCTCTCAGCCACTCCCCATTTTCAATCGATCAAATAGTGGCCAGAAAACAGTCTTGCGCTATTCTAATTGAATATTGAGATATGATCAGAATCCATAACGCACCCATGACCTGGCAGTACGGACGTGAACCATGAATCATATGATTCACAGTCCAATCCATTATTTACTTAAGAGACACGAAGCTACTGCTATTCATATACAATAGACATTAAACAACAACAATAAACGAACGGTACGAAATGGCCAATATACATTAAACAAATAATAATAAACGGAAAATACGAAATGGCCGATAGACATTAAATAAACAGTGCGAAATGGCCGAAAAACATTAAACAATAACACCAAACAAATAATGAAAAACAGCCGTATTACTGTTGTATATTTTCCCCGAATACTGTGTTAATTCGTGGATTTCAAAAGACAATGAACCACATATAATATACCCTTATTGATATTTTCATAGCCAGTATCTACTTCATCGTGGAAACATTATATAGCTGTTCACAAAATGATATATTTTAGGTTTATGTTGTATATGATAAGAGATTCTTTCTCCTCGGAGCAAGCACTTAATGGGAAGATTTTATTGTTAAAGTACTAACGACATATATGATAATACATGAAATACCTTTATGATTTTCTATTATCTTCAAATAAACAGAATTCCATAGATTCAAACAAGAGATGCTACAAACAACAACGTACAATTACGTATTTTACAACTCCTTAAAGTTTACAGTACTATCAGACCTTACCTAAATATGTGCTAGCTTCAGTCAGCACAACACCTTAAAGTTTACAGTACTATCAGACCTTACCTAAATATGTGCTAGCTTCAGTCAGCACAACACCTTAAAGTTTACAGTACTATCAGACCTTACCTAAATATGTGCTAGCTTCAGTCAGCACAACACCTTAAAGTTTACAGTACTATCAGACCTTACCTAAATATGTGCTAGCTTCAGTCAGCACAACACCTTAAAGTTTACAGCACTATCAGACCTTACCTAAATATGTGCTAGCTTCAGTCAGCACAACACCTTAAAGTTTACAGCACTATCAGACCTTACCTAAATATGTGCTAGCTTCAGTCAGCACAACACCTTAAAGTTTACAGTACTATCAGACCTTACCTAAATATGTGCTAGCTTCAGTCAGCACAACACCTTAAAGTTTACAGCACTATCAGACCTTACCTAAATGTGTGCTAGCTTCAGTCAGCACAACACCTTAAAGTTTACAGCACTATCAGACCTTACCTAAATATGTGCTAGCTTCAGTCAGCACAACACCTTAAAGTTTACAGCACTATCAGACCTTACCTAAATATGTGCTAGCTTCAGTCAGCACAACACCTTAAAGTTTACAGCACTATCAGACCTTACCTAAATATGTGCTAGCTTCAGTCAGCACAACACCTTAAAGTTTACAGCACTATCAGACCTTACCTAAATATGTGCTAGCTTCAGTCAGCACAACACCTTAAAGTTTACAGCACTATCAGACCTTACCTAAATATGTGCTAGCTTCAGTCAGCACAACACCTTAAAGTTTACAGCACTATCAGACCTTACCTAAATATGTGCTAGCTTCAGTCAGCACAACACCTTAAAGTTTACAGCACTATCAGACCTTACCTAAATATGTGCTAGCTTCAGTCAGCACAACACCTTAAAGTTTACAGCACTATCAGACCTTACCTAAATATGTGCTAGCTTCAGTCAGCACAACACCTTAAAGTTTACAGCACTATCAGACCTTACCTAAATATGTGCTAGCTTCAGTCAGCACAACACCTTAAAGTTTACAGCACTATCAGACCTTACCTAAATATGTGCTAGCTCCTGTCAGCACGAAAAGTACTTTCAACGCATCTAGCATTGGCAGGCACAACCAAGACCAAAACTTCCACCCGAGAAAGAAGAGATTAGCGAAGAGACTTCACCTCAGGACCATTTCACAGGCGACGCCAGGTTCTCCTGACACAGCAGAAGAGCATATGTCGTTAGGGTCATAGTTCATAAGGCAGCGATTATACCTCAAATGCTTTACACTTCTGTCCACTTTATTTTCTATTATTTTACCGTGTGCTTGGTTAGGCCTGTCCACAGCGTGATACTAATTAGTAAAGAACTGCTTCAACTGAATATTCTCTTATCGTGTGGAAAGAGATAACTTTTCTTTTATCTCCCACGAACGACAGCGAGATCGAAGCGGCTAGAGAAGCCTAATGACAGCCACCGACGAACAAACTGTACGACTGGAGAGAAATCAAATACACTGTTTCATTTACCTTATCTGTTCAGAACTACGGACAATTCGAAGGAACTGAGAAGACAACGTAACTGGCGGGTTGGAGTCCGAGCGTTGTATGTCCAATGCAGGTGCCGGAATGTGAACTTATTCGAGATCAATAGACGGATGATATCCACTCCGGAGCAACCACACAACGTCCAACGCGCGTGCACAAGCCACAGAAATAAAGCAGCCAAACGACCAGCATATTGAAATTGTAAGAACATCGCTCTAGAAAAAAAAAAGACATATCGAACTCCAGGTTTTATAAAGTCCGTAAACTTAACACCGTCTCGCCAGATTTATTAAGATATCTATGGTACACAAATTTATCTAAAATTACACTTTTAATTTGATGCGTATCTTAAAATACTTCTGCATGTTAAGATTCGGAATTCGGCACGTGATCAAAATGAAGTTTCCAACTGCGTCTGAGTGTCAGTTTGTTTTTGAATTTCGCGCAAAGTTACAAGAGCGCTATCTGTACAAGCCGTCCCTAATTTAGCAATGTTAGACTAGAGAGAAAGCAGCTAGTCATCATTCCCCATCGCAAACTCTTGGGCTACTCTTTTAACAACGCACTTGTAACGCCCCCACGGCTGAAAGAGCGAGCATTTTTGGTGGGACGGGTATCCGAACACGAGACCCTCGGTGTACACTGTTTCAAATTTCAACACCCACACAAGATTGAAACTTTAAGTATCATTTTTTGTCCATCTTAACCCATCCTTTAATCAGGTGAATCTCAAAACAAACACTAATTATTCCAAGCCTTAAGCTCTCAAGTAATTTTAAAGTAGTTAAATCAAGCAAGTTTCTTTTAACCACACTGTTATGTAAACAAGGATGATAAGGGGGGCATCCCTCTTTAACAGCCATCAAGTTTTTCCAAATTGTAATCAAAATCACAAAATTTGTACAATGGCATCCAGTATTTAAGCACTGGAAGAGACAGCATCACATTCCCGCCTACGTATACCCCCCAAAAAAAAAAAAAAAAAGAGGCCCTAGACTTGTCTCCGGATGTAAACACATTTTTCATTATTATACGAATGAGTTCAGTTTTGTGTTACTTCATAGAAACTGAAATAAATATTCTCAGCTGCCAAAGTGTTGATGTAATTTCTAGACTGAATTATTGAGCCGCCACTGTACATTGTTTTGAAATACTTTTTTCGAGTTTCTTCGATTCTCATGAGTTATTTTAACGACCAAATTAAAATGGCGTCACTAGGGAATCAGTACGATTACAAATCATTAGGCACTTTAGCTCCTAATGCAAATCTGAAGTAAAAAAAGCTCGAAATGTCACGAAGAAATTAAAAATCAAAACCTTGATACAAAGATTCATACTGTATAAACTGTCTTCCACGCAACGTCCTCCAAGCCAACGATGTTAACTGTGTGATTAAACCCTAAGGTTCAGTCATAGAAATGTAAACTTTGTATAAACATTGTTTCATTCTAATTATTAACAACAGAACAACAAAAATGGCGAACAATAATAATAAGGAAATTAGGAAAATCTGTAATAAGGAAATTCCTACAACATTTACACAACAATAAGTTAATATAAATGTCGAAAACGAACGAATATACGAAATTCTTTTAACATTCATATTGTTTTTTACAGCTATTGTGTTGTATTCGTGTAGATGGAAGATGTATTTCCTTATAGATACATTACATACACACATACATCATATATACAAGACCTTCAACAAATCATTTTAATAACTCTAGGATCTGAATCAGCGATGTGTGTAAACACTATGTTTTATGTTGAACCTTACGTTAAACTATTCTACGACTAATCGCTCTAAGTCCGTTCCCAGGTTTAAAGCCACAGACTAAAGAATTATTTAATATCAGCTGAATGACACCATCAACAATACCTGCCGCCAACTCTTAGGCTACTCTTATGTGATCTAATCAATTTTATGACAACAAGCTGTGAAGTATGAACTCACAGTCTGAGCACCTCTAACCACAAAAACTCGCCTGACCGGTAAGAAATTAATGTAGAAGTTTAAAACTTGCTATGCTGAAGATTAAATAATACCGCAATAGGTTGCTATATAACACATTACAATATTCTCATAGGCTGATATATAATACATTAAAATATTCCAGTGGGTTGGTATATTATACACTACACTACCTTGTCCCAGTGGCTTATATGTCATGCATTACAATATTTTAGTGGGCTAGTTTATTCAGGCTATTTCAAGCCAGCAACTGATAGCGGTGTTTAGAAACAGAATAAGAAGAATCCAGGATCCCTTTCAACATTGTTTATAATTGTCATTCATATTTACCTCCTGCATTCTATATTGAAACATGTCTATTAATAAATATATAAGTGCACAGTGACTTTCCGAACACCCTGTATAATAAATTACAATATTCCACTGGTGTTTCATATTATACATTATTATATTTTAGAGAGCTGGTATATCATGGACATATACATATAACGTATTACTACATTCTAGTGGGCTGGTAAATAACACATTACAATAACTTACTGGACTGGTACGTCATATATTACAATATTCCAGTGTCTTATCATTCATTACTATATTCTAGTGAGCTCGTATATCGTATATTACAATACATATTAATGTATGATGTTAATATTTTAGTTTATCGGTATATATTTAATTATACGATTGCATATATCGATCAGTATATACATATTTAATTGACATGGCCAGGTAGTTAGGGTGCTTGACTCACCATCCGAGTGTTGCGAGTTCGAACCCCCGTCACACAAAACATGCCCATTCTTTCAGCCAGGAGTTACGTCGATCCTACTGTTCGTTTGTAAAAAGAGCGTTGGCGGAGAGTATTTATGACTAACTGCCTTCCCTCTAATCTTAAACTGCTAAATTAGGGACGGTTAGCGCATATAGCCCGTGTGTAGCTTTGCGCGAAATTGAAACCAAACCACTACATTTAATTTTGTTTATTATACAATTAGCTATTAGTGCTGCGCCCTCTACAGGAATCGAAACCTGGTTTGTAATACCATAAACTGCCAGACTTATTGCTTAGCCACTGGGAAAGAATACTTAATTCATATTCCAGTGAGCTAATTTATCATACATTATTATATGTTATACAATACTATATTCTGGTACATAATACTTATTAATATCTATTATCATTTCTATGTGCCTGTACGTAATACTTATTGATATTTCTGTCCGCTATATTATGTTTAGTAATATTTTATTTAGCATTATATAATATCTATTAATATTTCGGTGTTAAGAACTTACGTTTTTATTCTATATATTAAAGTAACTATTAATATACGTGTGTGTTGGACTAAGAATTCTTCTACAGTACACCCTTGTGCAAATTAATTGAAACAAATGGTCATTTTACAATATTTTCAGCATGGCGGCCGGTGTAGGCTCGCTGGACCCGCTGATTTCCTTTAATAGTCATTTTTTTCTCACACAGACGGTATCATTAGCTGTGTTTTGCAGTACGGTCGATCTATTTTTGGGATATATGCCAAAATTTGAGGAATATTACGTCATTCGAAATTGTGTTAGAAGGGCAAGGGACCAGTCAAAAAACAACTTCTTACCAACTCAACGAAGAAAAAACGGTATCAATGGGGTCTGAAATTCAAGAACTGGAAGCAAGAACAATGAAGGAAGTTGTTATTCAGTGATGAGACTCATTTCTTCGTACAGGGTCAAAGAAGTCTGCATGTTCGCAGGTCTCCAGGTGAGAAACTTCGAATATCTCACATCATTCAGTTCGTAAAACATCCCTTGAAGAAGATGTTTTGGGGTTTTTTCAGCTACTATGACATCGTAGGCTTACATATCGTAGAAGGTATGATGCGAGGACCACAGTACATCTCAGTTTTGCAGAGAAGAGTTGTTCCAGAATTGAAAAAGAGATTTCCAGATGGATCTGGCATTTTTCAGCAAGATCTGGCTCCGTGCCACACATCGAAACTTGTGAAGAATTTTATGACTACAACGCGAATAAAGGTGCTGGTCTGGACTGGTAACTATCCGGCTTAAATCCTATTGAAAACCTTTGGGCGATTTGTAAAGAAAGACTTCGGGGAAAAGACTGTACTACGAAAGATAAGCTAATTGAGACCATAATTGGAGGTGTGGTACCGCGATCCAAAAATTAGTAAAGATTGCAGTCAAATCGTGGACTCGATGTCAAAGCGGATTAATGATCTTCTGAAAAATAAAAGCGGTCATATCATGTATTAATTTGCGAGTAATTTTTGGATCCTCAGAAATAACGCAAAAAATTGAAAAAATCGTAATTTTTCGTCTTGTTTCAATTAATTTGCACAAGGGTGTAGGTATCTGTAACTTGTTGGCGATAAATTTTACAATAAACGAACTGCACGCACTCCAGTTTTTTTTTAAAAATTATATATATGTATATAAAACAAGTTAAACGTATATATAAACATTCTTCACATTATGGAGATGGAGATCGTAGTTGTATCTTAAACACTATACAGTTTTCTGCTTGTAAAAAGTCCACTTAGGTCTATTCGTTTATTTCAAAATTCAGTCGACAACCCAAATTATTTTTCTATATATATATCGATATTATCCCTATGAAATTTACTAATGCTGTAGCATTTTATACAGTATTGGTTAATATGCATAATATGTTCATTTGTATTATTTTTCATGTATTTATACTATACATTACTAATTTCAAGTAGTAGCCCTATAGCTTAGACGGTAAATTTATGACTAACATCAGTCGTCTAATATGATATAACCTCGTTAGATATTGTCAGGATTACGACCGAAAACACCAATAACAAAGAGTTCGATTCCTGTATTGGACACAGCAGATAGCTAAACGTGGCTTTGCTTTCAAGAAAAAACAAACAATTAGCGAGAGTACCCACATCTTGAATAAATGCATTCTAATCATTGGAAGTTCTGATATTACGATGAATATATCTGGAAGATAGCTATTTATTATTCTTTATAAATTCAAACTCTTGTCTGAGATGCGTTTTCAACATTGACCTTTATGTTATGTTGTTTAGCAACAAAAGTATAACCTTATATTGTTGTTAGTCTATGTACAGAAAGTATAAAAGGAAATCTTAATTTTTTTCTTTTTCTTTTTTCACCAGAGGTGAAATTCAAGAGAGGATTTGTGACGTAGAAGCTTACTTCATTATCCAATTGGCTGTACCCTCTGTTGCGGATTACAGTTTCGCCTGTTGAACTCTCATCAACACAGCTTGGATCAACAAACTAAAGTAACAGAGCCTCTTATAATGGTGATGTGTATATAATATCTGTGGGGTTAAAACACACCCAGAGCCTCATATATATATTATTAAATGAAATGTCCAGGCAGCAAAAGTGGAAAACGGTTTGTCGTGCGGAGAGGAAACCCGCTATGCATTTTAAATAAAAATGCAGTTATGGTTTTAGAGTGGATTGCTTATTTTAATTTTTTGTTTGACTTTATTACAACGTATGTTGATTTCTTAAGCCAGTGTCTCCGTTGATTAAAAAAGTTCGTCTGTTTTTGTTGTTGTTTTTCATATATATTAAAAAAAACTAGGATTGGTTGAAAAGTAGACTTTAAAAATCCACTTTGGTCAATTAGATATGTTTGTTGTTGCAGTTGCTTTACCTGATCTATCAAAAACATGACAGGTTGAAGTTTTGTGAAGAAACAAAAACCATGACTCCTCCTTTCCTTCAGCACAATATTTAAATTACAAAATAAAAATGTATAGCATTAGGTCGTAGGATAATATTATTAGTTTCTTTATTGGTTGTTTGTTTGTTGTAAATGTCGCCCAAAGCTACACGAGGGACATCTGCACTAGTCGTCCATAATTTAACAATGAAAGATTAGAGAGAAGGCATGTAGTCATCGCCGCTAGCTCTTAGGATACTATTTCACCAACGAATAGTGGGATTAACCAAAACAGTCTAATGCCCTCATGGGGGTAAAGGGCGAGCATGTTTAGTGAAATGGGGATTCGAACCCGCGGCCATCAGACTGCGAGTCGAGTGCCTTAACCACCTGGCCGTACTGTTGCCTATACAGGCGAGAAGCAGGACGGTATAGACATAACAACAATAAAAACAACAATTCATTTCATTAATATCCAAATTTACAAGTTGAATGAACAACAGTCTAATGCGATAATTAGTAAAGATATTAATAGTCTAATTACAATAACCATATTGGATGTTCTAAATATAAAGATAATTTAATAAATGTACTTCGAGTCGTGTCTTACACACTAATTAATTTTTATCCTACGAACACACGTTGTTAATTTACAGAACGGGCAAACAGTAGTAATAAAAACTAGTCGAAATACCTAAGTGATAATAGGCTCAGAATGGTTGTTGTAATAAAAGGACTTGAAAAGAAGTAACAGCAGCGGTAAATATACGAGAAAGTCGAAATACATAAGTGATAACAAGACATGAGGTTTACCAGAGTAATAAAAAGACTCGATCAAACAAAGAAAAAAAAACAATTATGAATAAAACAATGAAAATAATTAACAGAAATTCAAGTAAATTAAACCAAAGATGTAAGGTTATAATCCAGAAAGAGTTGCTATGCAACTCGTATTAACTGAAATTAAAACTATGATCACCTGAAAGCAGCGTTTCCCAAATGTTTGTCATCCACCCACCCCTTTAATAAATATCCTGTACGCGCTCCCTATTTTTTAAAGCATGAAAAATGAATTAACTGACGAAATACGATGGAGGGAGACACATTAAAATGCTATACGCGTTTTAGTAATTACTTATTTTCTTTAATAAAATATATTAAAACAACTAATTCTGCATAACTGCACTACTGACTCTACCCTAAACGTTAACGTCCCAATCCCCCTACTTTGGGAAATTCTGTCTTAAAGAATTAGTTTAAAAAATTAAGGTATAGTTTCAAAAAAGGTCATTGTATTCTGTAAAATTATTAAACCTATAATCAGCGTCAAGACGTTGCCCGGCATGACCAGGTGATTAAGGGCGCTCGTCTAATAATCTGAGGGTCGCGGATTCGAATCCCCATTACACCAAACATATATGCCCTTTCAACCATGGGGGCGTTAGTATTTAACATTCAATCCCACTATTTGTTGGTAAAAGAGTAGCCCAAGAGTTGGCGGTGGATGGTGCTGACTGGCTGCCTTCCCTTTAGTCTTAGGCTGCTAAATTAGGGAAAATTAGCGCAGATAATTCTCGTGTAGTTTTGCGCGATATTTTACGAAAGAGAGCCAAGACCTCTATTGAATTTTGCCACAAAACCGAATCAATTTAATGTTCGCTAAGAAACAGTTTGTGAAAAATTAGAGCGAGCTCATGGGGTCTTTTGCACGATATACCAGCCCACTACAATATTGTAAAGCATGGTGTATGAGCACCATGAAATTTGAAATATATGATAAAATATCAGAATGAAATAGTAATGAACTAAATAATAATAATAAAGAATAATAGCAAGGGATTTTTAAAACGAAAACATACATTACAAACGAAAATGTTCACACTCAAATAGTACAGTAAAAAAGGGTAGAAACTGATTATTCTGCCACAAAGATATTGCACTCATAACTTAATCAAAGCAAATTCTAAAGTAAAACTGCAAGCAGTGCGACTTTCTTAATATTTACTACTAGTAGTATCTGAATGGACCAAATTCGATCGAACTTTGAAATAGAAGACGTGTTTCATATACAACTAGCCTGTGGCGTCAGTGCATTAGATTTAAGTGTAACATATTCTTGACGTCATATCTATATCCTGAGTTGACGAAAAATAAAGTTCTCCGTGGCGGAAAACAGAAAAATCGTAACCCTTATTGCAAATCTACATGCATACATGATAAACATTTCGCGAAGTTGGGTGTGCACATCGCGTAATAAAAATGTTTTTCCAGTAGCATATAAGCAAGAGTTTCATTATAGTTTTATGATGTATCATATATGATACAAAGAAGACGTGAAATACAAAAATATTTTTTTTAATTGGTCGGATTCTCTGTAGTCACAACCACCGAAGACAGTGCCACCTCGACTACACATTGCAAGCACTGACGCTGTTTGGATCAAACGCAGTTTAAGTACGAGAAACCTTATTTTAAAGCTATATTCGAATAAAAACTCTGTCGGCGTTTCCTAAAAAAAAATCAAAAAAATCAGAGTTTCCAGTAACTCTGATAGTGTAAAAAACAAGTAATTATAACTGATATGGTGAATTGGTTACATATACACTTCAACTATTCCTGACCGTCAGTGACCGCCAAGATATCGAATTTAGCACAATTCACAGCTGGATACATCTTGTTAACATAAAGCTTATAATTAAGAGAGGAAAACCTTTATTGAAATCTTTAGAATGTTACAACGAATACTTTCTTCCATAAACATATTTTTACTTACTAAATTATGAAAAGATTACAGCAATGTTATCTGCGTATTACTTGCTTATGTTATTTTAAGTGTGAAAAAAAAAACTGTAGCTCGTTACACAGACTGAGAACTTTCGATTTCTACTTTCAACTATCTCTACTACACTTTATTACTAACCCTATTTTTATACAATAATACTACTTGCAACCTTATCTACTCCAAAGATTTGGCGTGTTTTCAAAAAAGTGCAGCAACTAACTCGATACCATATCATTACCTGACTTTACTTACATCGTTAACTTTACGAATTTTCTCTAACAGTCACAACTAGGAGACGACCATTAAAGAGAAAAACAGCTAAACACAATATGACACTAATTGGCAAGCATAAGGCTTAACAGACGTTAAAAATGCTTTGTTTTAAGCCACCATTTGATTGTGAAAAACAATTCAATTTACAAGCAATCTTAGTACATTCTTCTTTTCTCAATATTTACATAAACACATAAACATTATAGGTATGCACATAAAGATACAAACCCTAAGGCTTAACTGAAAGATATCTGTACACTTTTACACATAATTCATTCTACGTGTTTTTCTCTCTCTCCGTTTTGTAACATGTACAGTCGTCGTTTCAGAAATCAAAATTATCCGTCTCCCCCACCAGTGGCACAGTCTGCGGTCTTATAATGCTAAAAACCGACTTTCATTACCCGTCGTGGGTAGAGCACAGACAGCCCATTGCGTTGTTTTGCGTTTAACTTCAAACAAACAAACTTTTCTTCCCAAAAGTACGCTTTATACTTCAGAGGCAAAACATTTTAGTATAAAAACGTGTAATTTGAAAGGATGTACGTTATAAAGGATTTATTAAGAATTCGTAACTACGTAATTTAAACACACAAGAACCCCTGATAGACTGTGTGAAGTGATGACAGATAATTATAAGATTTGTTATAATTGGGTATGCAAAGTTAAGATTAACAGATAATCAGGGTTTTACTCGACTTCGAATTTTTTGAGATCCAAGAAGTATGTTACGTTTATCATACAAAAAATAAAGAAAAAGGATGGACCATCAGCATTTTAATTAAACTGTATGAAAAAATAAGGGAAAAACAGAAGAAAGAGAAATGATTTGTATACTCGAGAAGAAATAAAAAAGAAACGAAGGAGTTCTTTCGGATTTTCAATAAAAGAAGATTTGGAATAATCTGTAAAAATTTAATTTGGAATTTGCACGTTTTATTTCGTAGCAGCAAGTCAAAACAAATAAAATCCATACTAATCTCATTTATTCCTAAGGACTGGAGTGTATTCACAAATATGTTATACAATCATAGGGGGGGGAAGGCAATTTAAAGCACTTATACGACAAGGAACGTGTACGTTTGTTGGACTTAGAGAAAGAAAAAGTGTACTTAATTATACACAGAACTTGTTCCAGGTGCCTAAAGCTATGCACCACTTTTCGAATTAATTATTTTTCTTTGCAACTGTAAGAAATTAAAACATAACAAATGGGGAAAAAACTACTTCTATGAAAAAGAATTAAAATGTTAAACACATTCTGATGGCAACCAATTAATCCGCTAATTAAAAAAAAAATATATATATATTTAGCTATTTATTAATTTCATTTTTACACTAAAAATACTAGAGCACGCGCATGATCTAATCTTGAACAAAGATTATTAAACAGATTAAAAACTGATATTCAAAAATAAAACTAATCATACAGTAAGTTTGAGTCAAAAGAAAACCTATACTATTTACAAATGTAAAAGTTAAAAAATTTATAATAACGTCAAACATGAGACAGAAAAACTTTAGTGAGTAAAAATTAATCATATGGATTCGAGAAATTTAGACCGCACTTTTACTGTTAACACCCTTCATGTTCATAAGTTGTTACGCCCTTTGTTAACTCAAAATTAGGCTTAATATTCACATGCTGTTAACTTTCTTTTGTAACTTAAAATTAAGCTTAATGTTCCTTTGTGAAAATAAAATTAGGCTGAGTTTTAAAAAACTTTTTTTTTGAATAAAGGCAGATGAGGTAGACATTTTAACACAGTTACAAAATAGGTACAAGTAACTAATATCTAGTTTTAAAGAGCTGCCACAATGTGTCAAAACGCCAATATGGCAGCTTTGTTGTCAATACTAGCTGTTGTTTTGGGCCCGTCTGCATAGCGGCTATAGGTAGGTGATCCTATAGTACGCAGCCGCTACATATATTAGCATCATCTATGTGCAGGTTTACGTTTATTTGGGAATTACATGGCATAAAACCTGCCACCAGGTGACACTCTCCACACATTAAGACCATATTAAACTGTTCTTCAAATGAATACTGTACCATTATCTAAAATCATCAAGGGGTAGCTGTAGCTTATTGTTTGTGAGCTACTTTAAGAGTAGGACTTTTAATATTTTTAAACCTTTTGGGCCCTTCAAAGGTACATTAGCTTGTTTATGAAAAATTCTGACATGGTACCTCATATCTACGTTTGTTTAAGAACCCTTCGTCTGGTCAGTTTTCGAAATTCTGTGACACAACATCATATGAATGGAAGGAGTGCAGTGGTGCTTCTAACTGTTGTTACAGAAGAATGATTTTAGTATATGACTTTTTAAATAAATATGCTTATGACCTTTGATGGCCTCAGTGGTAATGTTGGAGAGTCGACCCACGACACTTCATTTCATATCATTAATATTTACTTTTATATGCCTATCCATATATAAATTGCTTAGCTGTTAATGGGCTTCCATGTAATATGGAAGATCTACTACATATTTATTTTAATATTTTAAACGATTTTCTCAAACTTAAGATATTCTTATAAGGACTTATAGCACTGGTCATCTTTAGAATGGCGAAAGAATGGGTAACCTAAAGCTTCCTTTATCAGCTCTACTGTGCTACTGATTGCCGACGTTTTGCTATTTTAGCTTGAATCTCGGCACATGTTCAGATAGGATAAAAAACCAAGTCAAAAACCCCTACAATTCAGTTATTGTCCTATCTAGTTTTGAAGTACTGACCAAAGGAAAGAGCATCCAGTCAGATACACTAGTCGTTACAACGGTTTTATGCGATTATAAAAAAAAAAGAGAAAATAATGCGATTGGCTGTCACTCTTATCATGCACCACAGCTGAAAGAGCGAAAAACTGTTTCACAGCACTGAGGCTAAGACCTTGGACCTTCTCCCACACATCCCAATACATTAACTTTAAGCTACTCCTGGGCCCGACAGGTGTGAGAAATTGTAGCAATGAGATGACATGATAGTAAACAATGTGTCTTTATAACATAACTGAAGAAAACATATACAAAATTATATAAAATATTTTTTTAAAAAGTTGCTGTCAATAACGACTGACGTGAGTCACTGATTCTAAATCTTATATGAGACAAAATTGAGTCAGATTTCTTTGTTCTGAATTTTGCCTGATAACTGTGCTTGCAGTCCTAAATCCTAGAGGGAAAGCAGCTAATCAATACTACCCACCCACAGTCCACTTCAGAGCTATCCTAATTGTTATAACTGTGACAGTCAATCTCGCTGTTTGGTTAAGAGTAGCTGGATGTCACTGACTAGTTACCCATCCTCTGTTCAGTAGTTCTAGCCTAACCATTCAGCCCACGTGTCACAAAAGGTGGCGTTTAAGTTGAAAAATACCTTTATATACACGCATTCAAACATCAATAAATATATTTTCCTCACATATACACTAATTCTAGTAAATATTCGACAAAATATATAAAGTTGGTGTATTTCACTCAATTTTTCTTAGTTACCCACAAAAAGTCAAATATTTCTCATACAAAACAAGCTATTTCTAAAAGTTCTTTTAAAATTAAAAGCTATTTCTGACTTTTATTTTTCATCTCTATTCATGCCCTTGTTAAATAATACAACAACTTCAAACCAATCCTCCTACAAAGTCCTGAATTTACCATCTATATCTTTGAACTTAATTTTTATAACTCAACAAAACAATGAATTTGTAACATGTTTTAAAAATTATGCGGTAAATCCATTCACAACACACAGAGCCCGACATGGCCAAGTGGTTAAGGCACTCGACTCGTAATCTGAGGGTCGCGGGCTCGAATCCCTGTCACACAAAACATGTTCGCACTTTCAGTCGTGGGAGCTTCATAATGTGACGGTCAATCCCACTGTTCGTTGGTAAAAAAGTAGCTCAAGAGTTGGCGGTAGGTGGTGATGACTAGCTCCCTTCCCACTAGACTTACACTGCAAATTTAGGGACGGCTAAGGCAGATAGTCCTCGTGTAGCTTTGCGCGAATTTCAAAACAAACGAAATCAAAACACACATGCACACAAAATATGTTCTAACGCGCTTACTGCGTGCGTAATTTTTTAGAATATAAAAATGTGACATATGTTTTAGATAAAACAACTTAAACGATACTCCGAAAGTTGGACTTAAAAAAACAAAACAATTCTGTTACAGCATTAAATGAAAATGATCGTCTAAAAATCACGCAAAAAATCAGTAAAAGATTTCTTGCTACACGCCAGAAAAATATGCATCCATAACAGTTGTTCTTAGAGAACTATCGAATTAATATAAGAAAAGTTGTCTACGAAACTTTCTTGTGAGCATAGTTTTCAATATTTTTACCTTCAGGGACATTTTTAAGCGATCAAACGATCGTTCCCTGAACGGAGGTACGTAAAGCTAACCGCGAGAAACAATTTGGCTCAGCTGAGTGCAACTCCAAAGGACAGATATTCGTTTTCCCATATTATATGTAAGATACATAAAACATGCTCATTGCTAGATATAAATTCACTTACGTGTGAGTAAGTAATAAAGGGAGAGCTTTGTAAATTACTACAATTCAGTGAATCTAAGATGTCATACAAAAATATAAATCGTCGAAACTGTTTGCTACAGGCCGGCATGAATGAATAAAAACTCGATTTTTCAAATTTTATTATTTCCACCATCAAATTTTTAACTTTAATCCTATTTAGTAAAATAAATTTTGGAATACAGCCTTTCAAACTCTCCTCCAATAAACGGTTCCTCTACCGTTTACTCTTGTCGAATGGGGTAACAATAAGATTTTTTTTCTGCTGTTTTACACAATGTGTACCGAGATCAGTTTGTCGTGGAAATCGACGTCTTATGACGTGGCAGTGAAAGCGACAAATAAATCAGGTTCTAGAGATGATATAAAAAAAATTCTACTGTGATGGTAATGACACACGTATTTATTTCATAAAAATACAGATATCCAGCAAGGTATCCTCTGTGATGGTAATGACGCATGTATTTATTTCATAAGAATACAGATATCCAGGAAGGATCCCACTGTGATGGTAATGATGCATGTATTTATTTCTTAAGAATACAGATATCCAGCAAGGATCCCACTGTGATGGCAATGATGCATGTATTTATTTCATAAGAATACAGATATCCAGCAAGGATCCCACTGTGATGGTAATGATGCATGTATTTATTTCATAAGAATACGGATATCCAGCAAGAATTCCTTTGTGATGGTAATGACGCATGTATTTATTTCACAAGAATACAGATATCCAGCAAGGATCCCTCTGTGATGGTATTGACGCATGTATTTATTTCATAAGAATACAGATATCCAGCAAAGAACCCATTGTGGTGGTAATGGCACACGTATTTATTTCACAAGAATACAGATGTCCAGCACAATGCTGCACTGGACCCAAACTTCAGTGTTGTAAAGACTGTAGTTCATTTATATGACGTATGTGAGGGCAGTGGCGTTGCCGCAGTGTGTGACATAACGCTGGAGTACTAACGATCATCAACTGTCCACTTTCATCCTTGTTCCGGTTGGAAAGCAATTTTACACACACAGAAATAAATATAGACACAAAAACTACGCGAACAGGATAATCAACTAACTTACGAAACTATAACGTATACAGAATAATCAACCTTGGTTGAATTAATTTATGAGATTGTATAGCCTAAAGGATAATCAACCTTGGTTGACTTAATTTATGAGATTGTATAGCCTAAAGGATAATCAACCTTGGTTGACTTAATTTATGAGATTGTATAGTCTAAAGAATAGTCTATCTCGGTTGACTTAATTTATGAGATTGTACAGCCTAAAGGATAGCCTACCTTGGTTGACTTAATTTATGAGATTGTATAGTCTAAAGAATAGTCTATCTCGGTTGACTTAATTTATGAGATTGTATAGCCTAAAGGATAGCCTACCTCGGTTGACTTAATTTATGAGATTGTATAGCCTAAAGGATAATCTACCTTGGTTGACTTAATTTATGAGATTGTATAGCCTAAAGGATAATCTACCTTGGTTGACTTAATTTTTGAGATTGTATAGTCTAAAGGATAATCAATCTTGGTTAAATAACTTATGAGATTGTATAGTCTAAAGGATAATCAACCTTGATTAAATACCTTATAAGATTGTATAGTATAAAGGATAATCAACCTTCGTCGAATAACTTATAAGATTGTATAGTCTAAAGCATAATCAATCTTGATTAAATAACTTATGAGATTGCATAGTCTAAAGGATAATCAATCTTGGTTAAATAACTCATGAGATTGTATAGTCTAAAGGATAATCTACCTCGGTTGACTTAATTTATGAGATTGTATAGTCTAAAGCATAATCAATCTTGGTTAAATAACTTATGAGATTGCATAGTCTAAAGGATAATCAATCTTGGTTAAATAACTTGAGATTGCATAGTCTAAAGGATAATCAACCTTGATTAAATAACTTATGAGATTGCATAGTCTAAAGGATAATCAATCTTGGTTAAATAACTCATGAGATTGTATAGTCTAAAGGATAATCTACCTCGGTTGACTTAATTTATGAGATTGTATAGTCTAAAGCATAATCAATTTTGGTTAAATAACTTATGAGATTGCATAGTCTAAAGGATAATCAATCTTGGTTAAATAACTTGAGATTGCATAGTCTAAAGGATAATCAACCTTGATTAAATAACTTATGAGATTGCATAGTCTAAAGGATAATCAATCTTGGTTAAATAACTCATGAGATTGTATAGTCTAAAGGATAATCTACCTCGGTTGACTTAATTTATGAGATTGTATAGTCTAAAGGATAATCTACCTCGGTTGACTTAATTTATGAGATTGTATAGTCTAAAGCATAATCAATCTTGGTTAAATAACTTATGAGATTGCATAGTCTAAAGGATAATCAATCTTGGTTAAATAACTTGAGATTGTATAGTATAAAGGATAATCAACCTTCGTCGAATAACTTATAAGATTGTATAGTCTAAAGGATAATCAACCTTGGTTGACTGACTTACGAGACTGGTTACTTTAAATTAACGTTAGTAAAGTTACTTTACGACTATATGGTAAATACTGACCAATCAACAATACTGAATTGTTATAGGTGAAACTTCTTCTTTTATGTAAAAAAAAATTAAAATCTGTCTACGATGCTACATAGTTAACTTTTTACAAAGTTAACTGGTATCATGCCAATCACTGTAAATATGAAATATTATTGAAGCAAACACAAAGTTGTGCATTGCAGTTACGTATTAAAACAGCAGTACTATGGTATCTGAATTACATTGTTGTCACGTATTAAAACAATAGTGTTGTGATATCTGAATTTCACCGTTGTTACGTATGAAAACAATAGTGCTATGGTATCAGAATTGTACTGTTGTTAGGTATCAAAACAATAGTTATAATATCCAAATAAACGTTCTAATTATATTCAAAATTATATTTTTCAAAACTGTATATGATCAGGAACCCAGAAGTAATCTGATATGATTCGTTACAGGGCACGTAATTACACAAGTCACAAATAAAATAACAAATACATACTTTACACCGAAAATATGTCCCTTCGCCCATTTTTATCCGTTCTCTCCCTGAATGCTGTAAAAAGCAAAAACAATGTTTCTCAATACGATCCAACATATGGCCGTCACTTGTAGCAAATGGCGTAAAAATGGTCATATACGTGTTAAATATACCCACAAGAGCCACAAAAAAACAATGAAACGGAGACAATCTTGCCAAAGAACAAAGGAAACGCCAAAGTAAAAACACATGTGCCCTTCCCACATTCGGCATTCTCGCCGCTAGTCGTATTTTCGGCCAAGTTCCAAAAATAACTCAAAACGTTTTGACAGCTTAGGAGATTTAGGTAGGTTTTGAAACACCATACAAAACTAGTGATGCTAGATAATCCGTATAACAATAGAATATACATAACAAAATGGTATTAATAGATATACTAAACATTTTAACCAGAAGTGTTTATAAAATCAACAATCAACAAAACTTACTGTACTTGACAACAATTGATTTAAACCTATAATGGAAGTACATCTTAAGTTCGTTGTTAAGTACTACCAACGTCTACTCTTTTCAATAATATCACGTTTCCCGAACACAGTCACTACATTGCTTCGCATAGAACTGGATATTTCTTTAGACAATGAACCAACAGTTTAAAAAATAATACAATACTGCTCATTTTTTCTGTTCCACCATAATTGAAGTTATGGAATATAACGTTCAACAGAATAAATGACTAAGTATATTTGAAAGTTCCTTATCAAAATATTATATAAAAAAGGATTTCTTCCTTTACTCGTCAAATTATTAGAAAACATATCACGTTTCTGCCCACCTCTCAAAGAAAACAACAAGTTCTTCAACGTGGAATTCGTCAATCTTAAAATTCTTTTAATAAAACTATTTCAGCATTTGTTTCTCATAAAACTACCACATTTGACATTAAATAACCCTCACATTTCTTCTTACTTAAAGATAACTTTTTAGTTTCTATTGGAATTGGTTTCTGGATAAGGTTGCTCGATTTAGAGAAATTGTTATTTTTCTGTTGACATACAATAAAGAGCGCCCTTCTAACTGAAGGACTTTTAACCAGGTACGGTGATCGGTTTGTTTGTTTGTTCTTGAATTTCGCACAAAGCTTCTCGAGGGCTATCTGTGCTAGCCGTCCCTAATTTAGCAGTGTAAGACTAGAGGGAAGGCAGATAGTCATCACCACTCACCGCCAACTGTTGGGCTACTTTTTTTACCAACGAACAGTGGGATTGACTACACTTATAACACTCCCACAGCTGATAGGGCAATCATGTTTGATGTGACGGGGGTTCGAATTCGCGACCTTCAGATTACGAATCCAGAGTCCCAACCATCTGACCATCCTTATGTTAGTCAGAGTTATAAAATTCGAATAAAAGGAACACATTTTCGATTAAAGATAATATAAAAACTCCCGTGCAGAGAGAAACATTGTGTTTATAATAGTGTAGTGGAACCTCCATTTTCATTTTAACATTTAGACCCCAACATTTTCTTTTATTTGAAATGAATGATTTTTGAGTAGTTCAAAAATAATAAAATGAAAATTACTGGTTTACTGGTATTTTCATTTGTATTTCATATTTATAGCAACGCTATCTGTAGTTGTCCCTAAATTTGAACTAATGATCAAAGGGAAGGTAGTCATTCAGCGACTTCCAACTACCTACCATCCATATTAAGGAATTTACTGTCACTCTTATAACGAACTCACAGATTAATATGCGGGAGACATTTTGTAGGTATAGCACAGATTCAAATCCGGTTCACCAGCTCCGAAAGCCAGAATTCTACCACAGAAATAATCTGTGCTCTATTTTAGTTTGTGATAGAACACAAAAATCGGAGCGACCTCTCACTCCTTGTCTAATGAATGTGTTTATTTATATACATACATGCGCTGCAACAGTTTCGATGTCTTTCTCAAACTTCAACTAAACATCCCGTATACTTAGTTAAATCTGAAATGACTACCCTAAGCTTTCCAGCACTACATTCCTGAAGCGAATGTAAAAAGATGCTAAATAACTTCCTGTTGTGTATTTATATAAATATACATGTCTGTGAATTATTCGTAAAAGGAACTTGTTTTTTTTTTGCTTTATGTGCAATACATTACTTCGAACGACTCTGCCTGTTAACAGCAAACACAAAGAAACGTAAAATCAATTTGAATACTGGTTTGGCACATGACATATAACCCTAAGAAGCAAATTCATCGGAACAAAAACTAAAACCAGTGTTTCCTCTAATGCCCACACCAAAGTCTTAAACGTAATTGTTCAAGCATACTATGAAATGCCAAGTTCACAAAGAAGCGAATACTGTCATTAACGTGAAATCTAACAACTGGAATAATTGTTTAATTAGAGTCTTCGCCCTTAAGTGTAGCATCAGACCATTCTTTAATTAACACTTACAGAAGCGAACATTTAGGACTAATTGATATTTAAGTGAAGCTACATCTATCATATGATTTCATTATCAAATCACAGGAAACACAGTCATAAGACATGTTCATTAGGTTTACAACATATATTCTCGTATAAAAAAACACTGCATCGGGTATCTCGCACTATTTTGTAAACATGGTCAGTTATATAATAAAGTACTGACTGCTGATTTTGTAAATGGGTCATAAACACGTCCAATTATTGATCAAATATATTACTGTTTGTCAATCTACAATTATAAACCTGACCTATGACAATGCTTAGAAGAAACTATGTTATTTAAAACATTTTAAAGTACATAACCAGCGAGGTTTTGTAAAAAGTCAAGATCAACCATTTCATATCTAGAATGTTAATGCGATATTTTAACTTTGCTGACATTTAAGTCTTATTAAATATATTGTACTTTTTTCTAACATGTTATGCTCTTCACTGAAAAATATCTACAATAAAACAGCTGGTAAATAAAAGAGGCCTCACCTTGAGTTCTCTATGACGCAACATCTACCATGAAACTGCGTTTGGTAGATATATAGGCCTTGAGTTCTCCAATGAAATAATATATAAACAGAAATTGCATTTAGTAGTTGTATATATATATATATATATATAGGCTTTATCTCAAGTTCTCCATGGCGCAATACGTAGAAAACAAATTTACATAGTGGGTATAGACATATTTTATATAAAGTTTCCCATAACACTTCTTGATGTTGTTTGTGATTAAGCACAAACCAATACCATTTGCCCACCATGGGTATCGAAATCCGGGTTTTAGCGTTGTAAGTCCGCATGCATGCTGCTGTGCCAATGGGGGGCCCTCCATGACACTGTGTGTATATTTATGCTATATACAAAAACTTGCACGATACAAACAAGATAAAGGGCTAAATGCAGAATTCTAATAATAAAAAAAGCACATTTGATGGAGTTTTAAACTATTCTCCCATTTTTTAAAACTCTTATTGAAATTATTTTAATTTTCGATTCTGTTATGGTGTTTCTGTTTCGAGGGGGGTGCATATATTTATATTTTAATTGTGTCACTTTCCAAGATGAGACAGGATATATATAAGAAGTGAGAGAAATAGATACAAGTTATACTTTGCAGAAGAAAAGTATCGACCTGCTAGACGTAGTGACATTAAACTATACGTAGATGCAAGCACTCTGCTTCTCAGGATTACCCTACAAGTCTCTTTGTTTCTAAATTTCGCGCAAAGCTACACGAGAGCTACCTGCGCTAGCCGTTCCTAATTTAGCAGTGTAAGACTAGAGGGAAGGCAGCTGGTTATCACCACCCATCGCCACCTCTTGGGCTGCTCTTTTTCCAAGTTATAGTGGGATTGATCGCAACATCATAATGCCCCCACAGCTGAAAGGGCGAGCATGTTTGGTGCGAAGAGGATTCGAACCCACGACCCTCAGATTGCGAGTCGAGCGCCCTCTAGCCACTTGGCCATTATTCTATAAATACATATTCTTCATGCATAAACATGAGGGGAATGAGGGATTTAATAACATTATTTCAGTCTGCCTTACGAAGTTTTGTCCTACACTCTTTGTCTCAGCGATAGGTTCATCCAAAAAGCTGAGAGGTCCTTGACCCTGAATCAAATGGAGTAGTCATTTTCTTTTTATATCACAGCACATAAACATACATTCTTCATTCTATGTACAAATGAAGGGTGAGAGGTTATTTTGCTTGTTATTAAATTATACGTGAAATTAATAGTTTCGTTATATTATTGATGTTTATTTTGTACTCTGTCGTTGGAATGCGAATGTGTGTTATTCACAATATACATTATACGGCCCAGCATCTAAGTATTGCTTGTGTTATTATTTTGTACGGCCCGGCATAGTTAGGGTCAAGAGTTCAAATTCTATCACATCAGACATGTTCGCCATTTAAGCCGTGAGGGTATTGTAATGTTATAATCAATCCCACTATTAGTTGGTGCAATCTAGTCTTACACAGCTAAATTAGAAATGGCTAGCATAGATAGCCCTCGTGAAGCTTTCGCGATATTAAAAAAACAAAAACAAGAACCAATCAAACAAGCAATTATTTTGTACTGGCCTTCAAGATGCCTTATTTACATCATTTGCAATTATCCCAAACTACTGGAGAAAGGTCTTGTTGTTCTAACGCAAAGCTATACAATGGATTATCTGTGCTCTGTTCACTGTGAAGAATCGAGCCCCGGATTTTAATATTTTTAGTCTGTAAGCTTACCGTGACACACAAGGAAATAAAACGAGACAAAGAAAAAAAAAAGACAAATATGTGAAACCAGAATTGCTAACTGAATCTACGCGACTTATGTTCTTTTCGAAACTTTTTAAAAAATTCTCATATTAATATGAGAATTTGACTTCGCTCAAATCCACAATTTCTTTTCACCCGGAAAATACAACTATCCAATCTAGAGCCAACTTTCTAAGAAAGCAGGATGTAAAACAAATATATTTTGAAGAGTGTTCAATATGAAACATTTAAAACGTATATGTTCTGAACCATTTAAAATGGAAGATTTATTCTGAAACTTTTTGCTTTCCGATGCTTTTACAATAGAGATGTTTTCATGATCTTAACGTAAGAACAATTTTCCCAAGTTGCCGCTAACAGTTTGTTCCTATGCATAAGCAACACAAATTAAGCTTCAATATTTTTTTGTCAATGTGTCTATGTAAAAATAAATACTGCTACACCTAACTTGCGCACGTAGAATGGCTGCACGTGTGCAAGTTTTATAACATCACAGTGTAAACTGCTGCTATTGGTTTGGTCCTGTGCGTAAGCAAGACGTAGGTCGAGCTAACATATTTTTTGTTAATGTATCTGTATCAAAACGTATACTGTTAAGCCTAACTTTGCGCACGTAGAATGGCTGCACAGCTGCAAGTTTTATGACATCACAGTGTTACGTACTACAGAATAAATAAGCTATTGTTAACCATCAGACAGATGTTAGACATGCCTAGTGGTAAAACTTTCAAACTCTGTGTTCTTACTTTAAACCATTTAATGTTAAGATATTCCTGTCCTCGAAAGAATCATCACGAAGTAAGAAACGAATTTCGTCACCACCTGAACTCCCGTGAAGAGTTATGGAAGATAGTGACAGATGGCTACATTCAATTGCTTCATGTCATAGGAGACAGAGGGCCTCGACACAGTTCAATACTCAGTTAAATATAATTGGATGCTCCCTCATCGATGTTTCATCTTATATTAGATCCGGGTATCAATTCACTTAGCTCAAACTTGACAGACGTTAGAGGAAGTAATTTACGTGCATTCTTCTGTCTGATAGCTTTAATTAAACTATATTATAACCTCGGTTTGGTGTGTTTTGAATTTCACGCAAACCTACACGAAGGTTACCTGCGCTAGCCGTCCATGATTTATCATTGATAGACTAGATGGAAGATAGTTAATCAGCATACCACCACCATCAAATCATGAGCAACTCTTTCTACCAGTGAATAGTATGATTGATCGTTACATAACAAGGCTTCCACGGCTGAAAGGGCGAACACAATTAGTGACGTAGATTCGAACCTGCGACCATCAGAGTGCGAGCCGACTACTTTAAAAATGCTAGGCCTATTATAATCACAGATGAAATAAGAAAAAAACAACACGACATCAAGTACTTTGACCCAAAATAAGTTTGGTTTGTTTTGAATTTCGCGCAGAGCTACTTGAGGACTATCTGCGCTAGCCGTCTCTAATTTAGCAGTGTAAGACTAGAGGTGACGCAACTAGTCATAGCCACCCACCGCCAACTCTTGGGCTACTCTATTACCAACGAATAGTGGGACTGACCGTCACATTATAACGCCCCCACGGCTGAGAGAGCGAGCATGTTCGGTGTGACACGGATTCGAACCCGCGACCCTCAGATCCGACCCAAATTAAAAGATCGCTTGAAACTGTAACAGGTTCGAATAACAATGAATATATAAACAAACGATGTTGCGAGAGAGTTCCCTGTTCATTTCGACACAGAATATACACAGATGCGTAGAAATGTGTTTAAAATATTAAACCTGTTTTCTTACTATTTGTAAAAGCTGTCTTTACCATACTACTTCAACCTATATAGAACAGTGTTAATAAAACGTATGAGAAGTTTTTGTGTTTGCTTATTTTCTAAAAGCTTCAAGATTATGATGTATTGGTCAGCTTTATTTTTTGTGTTTATGGAATGGTTTGTGCATTTTCACCAGTTCTCCATACCAGTCACGTGTGTCCCTATAGAGAAGAATCTTAAAAGTTCCCAAGAGTGGTTTTTGGATACTTTCTTGTTTGATATCAATTAAAGGAACGACTCGGTGCAAACACGAACTGGAACTTTATGAACGGGTAATAAAATACCAAACATTTTCATGTGTATTGTATAAAAGTTTAAAGGAGATGAGTGTGTGAACTTTTTAATAGCAAAGCCACATCCGGCCATCTGCTGAGCCCACTAATGGGTATCGAACCCCTGATTTTAGCGTTGTAAATCCGTAGATATACCGCTGTACCAGCAAGGGGCGAAGGAGATGAGCAAGTAAGCTCAGAAGTTTCTTAATATGCTGTCTGCGCACGAGTGTTTTCATTTTTCAACTGCACGTTGAGGAATAAGTCATTACAGATAATCCATCTTCTTCCTCTGACATACCAGCATGTGGTGACAGCTCGAAAGTTGGGCTGCACGTGCGATCTAAATGAGGGGGGGGGGTTGATATATCTTGTAGAGAATCTTCATAAGGTTCACAGTGCACGTGGTTTGTTACACGTTTTATCCGATACGTCCCTAGGGTAAGATTTGACTCAAGGAAGACGTCATGACAATTGGGCACAACAATGACGACGACACAAACAAGTTAAAATCAACCCGTCTCGAATTAGTCAGTGTTGTGAAGCTGCTTTACTATACCTTATTTGGACATTCATATACACTTAGATTAAGATAAATGTATAACATTCATATGCACATCGAGGTAAATGTTTCACATGCACATAAATAAAGGTAAACGAGGAAAAGAAATACAATAACTAACAAATTACCAAAGTGCTAAAGAAACATTCAAAAGTCATATCAGTACGATATTTTGTGAGTTATGCATAGTACTAATAGTATTATGTTTTGAGCTGAGGTTGTTACTAAAACTATAAACTGTCCTAATTAAACCAGGCTCCGTTCAGTCTCTTCCCATCTACACCACGGAGGGAAACAATTAACGTCTACCTACACAAGCAACTGTGGTTGTCCTTCGAGTCAGGAATTACAACCACATATGTTGTTATTATTAATTTTTTTTATATATATTATTGACGCCTACAGTTCCAAAAATACAGTTGACGGTTCGGTCACCCTGACAAGTTATGAGAGGAAAAGTGTGATAACGACTCGACAACTAAACACCTGCAATGACTGATTGATAACCATTCGATAGCTAACAACACGTTCACCAATAATTATAACAAACAGATACATAAACAAAACTTGCATCAAAAATGAAACGACTCAACATCTAAATAACAATAATGACAACGGCCCGTTATTTAAACAAGACGTGTAACAATAATGACAACGACTCGTTATTTAAACAACACGTGTAACAATAATGGTAACGGTTCGTTATTTAAACACGTGTAACAATAATGACAATAATTTAGTACCTAAAAACCCCTACAAAGATAGTAATGGTTTTCAGGAGAAGAAGAATGAATTGTTGAAAAGCACTCAATATTTGGATCTCGTTTTAGAACCATTACAATTTTGTTATGTGATCGTTTGTGCTAACTACTTAATCAGAACTTACACCAGTAAAGTAATAACCATTTAGAGTTATGATAAACCGATGACTAGAAATCACTTGCACTAATCTAGGAAAACGTGCAGAAATGAAGCGATAATAACGCGATACCAACCAACTTGCACCAGCACTATGATGCTACTGACCCAATATCTGAACAACACTTGTCCGAACAGAGAAAGCGAATCGATACCTGAGTAATACTAAAAGCGAAAATGAGTTGATATATACGGAATACCAATATGATTAGGTCTAATAACCAAATAGCACGTGCCAACTTCGAACGAGTCTAATCTCTATGAAAAGATGTTTTTTACTTGTTTTTAAGTAATACCTCAGAGGGAACACCTTGAAGGTTCCGTACTTCAAAATGTTAACCATTTGGTTCTAGGTTACTTAATAAATTCATTGTATACCAACAGCCTCCGTCGTAAAAAAGGCTGTGAGATATTCCTTCACTCAAAGGCGCCTACGCTGACAGCATTACACTGTCGTATGACAATGAATTTACCTCGATTCACGTATACAGATCCTAAACCTATCGCCAATGACACTGCGACACAAACAGTTCGTTCATTTAAACTGTGTTAAATCCTCTGCTATTCTAATTATATATACAGGTATGTTATTTCCCGAAATACTGTGTGTTGTAACGCTGTATCCGCTAATAAAATGTTTATAAGAGTTATGCAACCTATAATACTACCATTTTAAATAATAATAATAATAAAAGAAATTTCACGTCTCTTACTTTTAATTTCTATAAAACCAAATAAAAGCAACATGATAATCACGATGTCTTTCACAAATATGAACTTTCTTTAATTTCACTTCTGTAAACGAAAAAGTCAATGCACATAAATACTGGCCCGGCATGGCCAAGTGTCTTAAGGCGTTCGACTCGTAATCCGAGGGTCGCGGGTTCGAATCCCAGTCGCACCAAACATGTTCACCCTTTCAGCCGTGGGGGCGTTATTATGTGACGGTCAATCCCACTATTCGTTGGTAAAAGAGTAGCCCAAGGGTTGGCGATGGGTGGTGATGACTAGCTGCCTTCCATCTAGTCTTACACTGCTAAATTAGGGACGACTAGCGCAGATAGCCCTGAAGTAGCTTTGCGCGAAATTCACAAAACAAACATATATACAAATCAATATAAGTAGGGCAATTGCCATTATTACTGCTTTTTCGTTATCAGTATAACTGTTATAGATAAGTCTTTCAATACAATACCCGGTAGTTAGGGCGCTTGACTCGCAATTTGAGTGTCGGAGGTTCGAGTCCCCGTCCCACCAAACATGATTGCCCTTTAACTGTGGGGATGTTATTATGAAACGATCATCCCACTATTTCTTGGTAAAATAATTGTCCATGTGTTGGCGGTAGGTGATGTGTTGACTAGCTGTTTTCCATCTAGTCTATCAATGTTAAATTCGGGACTGCAAGCGCAAAAAACCATCGTCTAGTTTTGCGCGAAATTCAAAACTAACTCTCGTTAGTGAATATTTTCTAATTAGATTTCAATACATGTTACTGACTGTTGCAAATATTACTTTTTCAGTGTTTCATATTGTTACATATTCTGTAAAACGTTTGACGGACGTCAAAGGTTTGTATGAAATCTAAACTTTGTATTTCGTAAGCAGGCCCAACAACGAGATTCTTTCTTGTTTCTATTACTCAGATGTCTCTGAGAGTTAGACATGATAAAATTTAAGAGCTAGCTCATCTTACAAGTTTCAGTTTAAGAAAAAGGAATCGCTTTCAAATGATGATCCCTTGGAAGAGTGAAAATAAACTATTTGAAGAAAAAGCATTGAATCCCTAGGTAAATTTTGATACAAAATTGAAGTTCTACGACGAAAAGGCTTTGTCGGTTCGCACATCCCATCAACTTTATTGATTAAGAGAAAGAACTTCAAAATATCTCAAGTGAAAAGCCTAAAAATTCCAACAGGCCGATATTCAAACGATTTGGTTTTATATGTTAGGGAAGGAAATTGGTTTCATTCAAATAAGCGCGAAAAACTTTCAGAAGTAAGAAGTATGTTATTTAAAGTGATCGCATCCAGTCCTAAGGGGCAACACTGATAAACTAAAAACTAAATGGAATTATGCCAGTCAAATTATATGAGTTTCACACGCCGTTTAGAATATTTTGATTGATTTAAAAATTTTTATTACTATATACAGTTCTCTCTTATATTAATAATTCGCTACAAGTCTAGAAGTTGTAAACAGGAAAAAACTGCTCACAGTAAGAAGATATAAATAATTTATAGTTGTCCAAAGGAGGTTTCTCCACCTTTTAAACTCTTTTAATTTAATCAAAATTTTTATGATTGGTTTGGTTAGTTTTGAATTTCGCACAAAGCTACACGAAGGCTATCTGCGCGAGCTGTCCTTAATTTAGCAGTGTAAGACTGGAGGAAAGGCAGCTAGACAATACCACCCAATGCCAACTGTTAGGCTACCCTTTTATCAACGAATAGTAGAACTGACCGTAAACTTATAATGCCCCCACGGCTGAAAGGACGAGCATGTTTGGTGTGACGGGGTTTCGAACCCGCGACCCTCGGATTACGAGTCGAGTGCCTTAACCACCTGCCCATGCCGGCCCCAAAAATATTTATGAACCTTGCTGAGACGTTACCACAACTATTTGGTTCCAAAAGTTACTGACAATGCATTTTCACGATTTAGGCCTCTTCAACGTCCTCGTACATAGACTGTTTCCCACGCGAGCCTTGTTTATTACCAAACACTTTATGACTTAAATTATATTCACTCGAATTGTGTACAGGTTTTAAAAAATCCATCAACTTCAAATTCCACTTTGAACCCTGAAAAACTTATCATTATTTTACAATCGAATTATTCTTCCTATTTCTTGAAGGTTCTATTTCTTCATAAGATTCTGACAAAATAACAAATGCCGTTTAAACTAGTCTTTCAGAAATAGCCTAAAGATTTCCTTTTCTTCACTGGTCAAGAAAAAATAATGATTAAACATCATTAACTACACATATTAGTACTTAAATATCACGTTGAATAACTATGTTCTAGTCTTGACAGGTCACCATGAAATCTTGAAGAAATGTCAAGAATCATAAAAATCAGCCCTCAAGGAATACATTAAAACTTTCATAGCCTTGACTAGTCATCAGGATAACTGAACTGGACACAACTATAAATGCAAGTAATTTAATTACAACTTGAAGCTTTTTTCATCATTAACCCTCCCGCTGTAACAGTGGTAAGTCTTCGGGCTTAAAAAGCTAAAATAAGGGGTTCGATTTCCCTTGGTGGACACAGCATATAACCCGATATGATTTTGCTATAAGAAACACCCAAACATTCCTTATCATTATTAGTCAAAATAATATCCAAATGAATATTAACAGCCATACAAACCACTTCTTAGAGCTAAAAATTTCAATCTCAACGGCATTTAATAAACGACCAGACAAAAGAATCATATGCGGTTCAAATAGTTCTTATATATCTGAACAACTGGTTAAGAGGGCAAACAGCCAGCAACATCTGGTGCCAAAAGGTCTTTATCCTGCCTATGGAATGAAAACAAAAATTGCATGTCACTTTTGTAATGCGTCGACAGTTAGTTAAATGTGTGGAACCTGTTCAGCGCCATCACGTCTAAACTCGGAGCCTCTGATCAGCAGCCAGTAATGCTAATCACAAGAGCATTCCGGCTCAAACCGATTTTTAATAATTTAACATACTTGTTCCCTAAAACTATACAAATTCTTCCCATGTCTGATCTGTTCACAAAAGAAGGACTTCTTTATAATTATTAGCTTTGATTTTTCCATGCAATATTTCATATATTATAGTGATATATATATATATACTTTGGTTTCTTTACTACTCCACTCACATTATTTAGCCATATTCTGATAAAATTCATTCATTTCTTAATTAACCAGTAGAAACGCAAGCATGTCTGGAGGCAAATATACGTGAAACAGCCATCAAGTTCATTAGGTTCTTGTCACGTGTTTTCAGTTTCTTTCTTCTTTTTTTTTTTGTCTTTCGTCTTTCCACATGTTCTACAAAAACAATTATTTGAATTTCTTTCTCTTTAATGGATTTAACCTTTCTTGGTACTCGCTTTCTTTTTCAAAACTTAATGAAATGACATTAATGATCTACAATAAACCAAGAGTTGCCAAGGCCTTTTGTTTCTCGCTATTCATTCTCGTCGAATCAAGTATCACTTTCCATCTAATATCTTCTTTAACAAAGATGTTCCTACACTACAAACGGGCTATGTTTCATCTTAATTTTAGGGTTCACTTTCCCGGGAAGCAGAGTTGTTTGTTATAAGAAATTAATTACACGGAATTATAGACGACAATCACAGTTAAAATAAACAAACGTTTCCAGTTCCCTCTCGAAGTATACTGTTATCGATTATTCTAAACCTTCATTTGTATATCTCTCCTTTATACAAAGTCGACAGGGTTTCAGTTTCAACATGCCCTGTAATTGCTATTTATTATTCTCTCGTTGTTGCCAATAATTCAGCTTCCGACATTGTGGATTGCTTATATCTGAATTCGATTGTTCTAGCGCAGAGCTGCATCCGTTGTGAGGATCAAACCCCGAATTTGAGCGTTATAAGCCGTGAAGCTCAATACTGAGGCGCTGAGGGACAACTGCTTGATAAAAATTACAGTTTTCACATCTCAACATTAAGAACCCACAAACAGCTCTTCCTGGAGCATTCCCTTAGTTCGAATGGCCACACATATCTTACAGATTTTAAAAAACTCAACCAACGTTTTTACTCGGCAAGTATCGTGTCACTATGGTAAGCTTACTATACTTATTTCTGTTTAAACTGAAACATGTCATCAGTTTCAGGTGAATTCTAAAATACTTAACATATAAAAGACGAGGTAGAACCGTTACACTAAGGATTAGCACGTTGTGACCAATTAGCGCTGAAAAAATGCGTATCTTAAAATATAACAACCATTTTTATTGTTTGGTTTATTTTGAATTTGGCTCAAATCTATACGAGAGCTATCTGCGCTAGCTATCCATAATTTATAAGAGTAAGACTAGACGGAAGACAGCTAGTCATCCCTACCTACCACCAACTCTTGGGCTACTCTTTTACAAATGAACAGTAGAATTAGCTGTAATATTATAACGCCCCTACGGCTGAAAAAGCGAGCATATTTTGTGTGACAGGGATTCGAACCCACAACCCTCAGATTACGTGTCGAGTACCTATAACCACCTGGCCATGCCGGGTCTCTGATTTTTATTAACTACAAATAATATTTGGTAAGAAAGGAAGATAGATCTCTTGGTCCACTTCAGAATAACAGACCTGCTTCCCAGGTCCTTCACAATTGTAACTTCATTCTCTAATAGCGTTTAGAAAACAATAATAATAAGTACGGCTGAGGAATAACATACAAGTTTGGGTATGGCCAGGATGGTTTAATCATTTCGCAATATACTGGAATTTTTGCTACATTTTAATTTTTTTGAAAACTTAACTAAAAAGACAATAAAAAATAAACTAAACCATAGCAGAATGAATACCTAAATCCCTAGGATTCCACGAAAGAATAGTTAAAAAATGGCATACGGCTGATATATATAAAATATATACGGCTGAAATAAAGATAACTACGTCTAATGAAAGAGTTTATTCACATCTGAAAATAATCAAAAAGCGTTTAGTTGAATATTAGACAAAAAAAAAAAGCCAGTAACAACAGTTTCACCCTCCATATACCGGAATAAATAGCCCGGTCAGAGACCTCTTGACAGCTGTACCAGTCACCACACGGACTTTGTCCAGATTTCAACCAAAATAACGGTACCAGCTGTCATTTTTGTAGTATGCCTATAACTGATAGCGTAGAGCGTGGTCATACAAGTTCGAATCTTTGCCCTTCTGATTCGCAGTCTTACACGAAAACTAATAGGGCCACACCCGACCCATTAAGATTCGATATTTTCAGTCTCAGAATATCGTGTTAGTTGTTTGAAGTTTTTGAAGCCAGTTCTATGTTAATAAACATTTCAAGCTTAGCTTTAAAATTACACCCAACAGTTTTAAACATTTTGTTTGTTTTTTGAATTTTGTGCAAAGCTACATGAAGGCTATCTTCGCTAGCCATCGCTCATTTAGAAGTGAGACTAAAAGGAAGGCAGCTAATCAACACCACCATCAATTCTTGGGCTACTGGGATTACCGTAATACTTTGAAACCCTCACGGCTGGAAGGTTAAGCACGTTCAACTACGGGTATTCGAACACGCGACTCACATATTGCGAGTCGACAGTCCTAACCACTAGGCCATGCCAGTTTGGGTTGGTTTGAATTTCGCGCAAAGCTACTTGAGGGCTATCTGCGTTAGCCGTCCCTAATTTAGCAGTGTAAGACAAGAGAGAAGGCAGCTAGTCATCACCACCCATCGCCAACGCCTGGAATACTTTTTTTTTTTACTAACGAACAGTTGGATTGGCTGTCACATTATAGCGCCCCCACGGCTGAAAGGGCGAGCATGTTTGGTGTGTCAGGGATTCGAATCCGCGACTCTCACATTACGAATCGAGTACTTTAACCTCCTCTCCGAGCCGGTTCTAATTTCAAATAAAGAAGATAGTTGATTTTAAAACATCATTTCTTTAGGTTTACGTCGCAGAAACTGAAAACCAACAAATCAGTAACTTGGACTTAGAACGTTCTCTGTCCAGTTAAAGCTAATAATTAAACAAGTCATGATCTTGCTATAAGTTTCACAACTCTTTAATTTTTACTTTTAAACCAACCACGCCATTAAGTTGAAAAGTTATCCGTATAACTTCCAAACACTCTGCTTATACAGTTACTAACTTCAGTTAAAACCTGTTAGTAAGGTTAAAAGTTCTCAGTAAAACCGCCAAAAATATCACTTGTGGTTTTTGGTTAAAAATACCACAAATCCTTTGAAAAATGGAAGCTATTTTTTAACAAGGTTGTTAAAATGCAAGTAGATAGAACAATAATAACTAAACAAAACTTATAAAGATAAAACAGATGTCAGTCTTCGTTAAAAGACAGGAATTAATATTAATTGGAATAAAAAAAACCAATAATTTTCGGGTATTATTAGGGCCCACCCCACTTCTAACACTTACCAATTCTTAAATAAAACCAAACAACGTTTTCCGGAATATCGAATATCTGTTAGTATAGAAGACCGACCACTTTCACTTCTAACACTTACTGAGTAATAAACTAAACAACAACAACAAAACCGTTTTCAGAGGTTTCGATTGACAATTATTACTGGAATCGAATTCAACTTTATTACTGATCTAATATTAAATTTAAATGAACAACAAAGCTTTTCTGGGTCTCTCATTTCTAAGGGATCAACGGGGGCCTTCTAAATGATTTTGATATTGTTATTTTCAATCTGAATAGCATTATATGCAACATGCCCGATAACTCTTCAGATCAGTGACCCTTAAAGTTCGGGAAAAGCTGTCTCATCATGAACTTCGAATAACTGTCACAGAACTACTCTTACAATAAATGATAAAATTGAATTTCTAGGTAATAATGCTCCTAAAGCTGAACGTTTATAGCATGTTTATCAGCGTATCATGACTCGAACCTCGGATCTTAGTACAAAGCACCGAACGATAACGACTCAGCCACGACCTGCCTCACAAGTTGTTACACTTATTGAATATTAAATCTACATAATTAACAATAATTCGGAGGTGTAGATCCTACAGGATCAGTGGAGGAGGGCTCATATTTAATACTAACAATACTTCGGAGGTGTAGATCCTACGGGATCAGTGGAGGGGGCTCACATTTACTACTAACAATACTTCGGAGGTGTAGATCCTACGGGATCAGTGGAGGGGGCTCACATTTACTACTAACAATACTTCGGAGGTGTAGATCCTACGGGATCAGTGGAAGGAGCTCACATTTAATACTAACAATATTTAGATACTGGAAACAATACTTACTTCGGAGGTGTAGATCCTACGGGATCAGTGGAAGGAGCTCACATTTAATACTAACAATACTTCGGAGGTGTAGATCCTACGGGATCAGTGGAAGGAGCTCACATTTAATACTAACAATACTTCGGAGGTGTAGATCCTACGAGATCAGTGGAGGGAGCTCACATACTAACAATACTTCGAAGGTGTAGATCCTACGGGATCAGTGGAGGAGGGCTCATATTTAATACTAACAATACTTCGGAGGTGTAGATCCTACGGGATCAGTGGAAGGAGCTCACATTTACTACTAACAATACTTCGGAGGTGTAGATCCTACGGGATCAGTGGAAGGAGCTCACATTTAATACTAACAATACTAACAATACGGAGGTGTAGATCCTACGGGATCAGTGGAAGGAGCTCACATTTAATACTAACAATACTTCGGAGGTGTAGATCCTACGAGATCAGTGGAGGGAGCTCACATACTAACAATACTTCGAAGGTGTAGATCCTACGGGATCAGTGGAGGAGGGCTCATATTTAATACTAACAATACTTCGGAGGTGTACAGTGGAGGGAGCTCACATACTAACAATACTTCGGAGGTGTAGATCCTACGGGATCAGTGGAGGGGGCTCACATTTACTACTAACAATACTTCGGAGGTGTAGATCCTACGGGATCAGTGGAAGGGCTCACATTTAATACTAACAATACTTCGGAGGTGTAGATCCTACGGGATCAGTGGAGGGGGCTCACATTTAATACTAACAAAACATTAAATTAAATCAAGCAATAATGATTTTCGACGTATCATTTATAAGCTGTCAGTGGATGACTTTTCCGCTTTTAACACTGACCAAATATAAAAGCAAATTACATAAATATTTTCGAAATGCTGTTTCTGTAAGTTTAGCGAATAAGATTGAAAGTCAGTTAAATGTGGAATCTTAAATTAGTAATGAAAGAAAAACAAAGCAGAATTCTTATATTTTTCCTGAAATTCGTTTCCCTAACGTTTCAGATGAGATTATTTCCAGACCTGCACACGTGCGTTACGATACAATGGCAGTTTTACTTTTCCTAACAATTCCATCTAATTAACGCCATTTGATCTTGTAATCTAGTTTTAAAATGGTAATAAAACCTTAACAACACACTTACGTACATCAGACTATAGTACTACACAAAAAGGTCTTCAAACAAAGTCACTTGATGGTAGGCAGTAAACCAAGGTTAAAATACACCAACACTGACATCAGTAACCAGGTTAGGTAAAAAGGGGCAACTTTGCCTTTCACGTTTGTGGCTAACTGTTCAACTTGTGTTTTTAACCATTTTGTCTACTATGAAGGTTTTCATTTATCAATTTGATTGAAATGAAAATAAACAAATTTATTTACCCTTAACTAAGTAATGAATTCACATACAAACAGTGTTTACCAGTTTTCGGAGCTAGTGTAGCCCAATGGTTAGCATGCTGCAGAAAAACGTTGCTTCACCCTTTGGGTTGGATTTGCTTTGAATTTCGCGCAAAGCTAAACGAGGGCTATCTGCGCTAGCCGTTCCTAGTTTAGCAGTGTAAGACTAGAGGGAAGACAGCTAGTCATTACTACCCATCGCCAACTCTTGGACTACTCTTTTACCAACGAATAGTGAGATTAACCATCACATTATAACGTCCCAACGGCTGAAATGGAGAGCATGTTTGGTGTGATGGGAATTCGAACTCGAGAACTTCAGATTACGAGTCGAGTGCCTTAACCACCTGGCCATGCCGGGGCCACCTTTGGAGCGAGTAGTGTTGGTTAAGTGCCTCTAATCTATCACTTCAAAATTACGGATTACTAACACATATAACCCTAGAGTAGCTTTGCTTTCAAAGACGCCATACTAACACTAGGGACATATGAGTGAAAGCAAAGATTAATATTACTATAACAAACGTAAGGCACACACACATACATATGTATGTATGTATGTGGCCAAAATAATTAATACAATGTGGCTTAATTTACTGAATGATACCACAAACAAAACTCTATAACGAAATTTCACACTTTGGGTATTCAAAATTCAGACAAGTAGATAAACAACAACCACTTCTTTCTAAAATAATTTTAAACAGAAGTTTTCTCTTCATAACAAGAACACGACTTTCACCGGGCTGTAGTGAGAGTTTGATTACATCTTTACTCATGTAATTTGTAAATATAGTACAAAAAATGGAGTTCTTAAAAAGAAACTGTTATTTTCTCAATAAAGGGTACCACTTTAATACATAAAAAACATTACAGTTTATATCAGCACCATCCGAACACTCTTCCCGTGTAGTACGTCCCAGAAAAATTATATTCTAGAAAATGGTCACTTTTGATCAATTTTTTTTTCAACATAGTATGAATACTACGATTAATAATTACTAGCATAACACAGACACTCTTAGGGCGACGTTTCTACCAGTATGTAGTAATACGTGAACCACACTGTATCTGTCATATTCAGTACTGACGAAGCCTTTTGTCCAATATCAGAACTCATTATTCTGGATGGTTTACGACAGATATAGTATTGGTCTAAAAGCGTTTTTAATAATCAGGTATATGAACAACAAATGTTATGATGTGAACCTGATGAAAATGAAGTGTCATTATTACCATTTTTTATTTAGTCACTTCCAGATCAGTCTCAGGTTAAGTACTGATATTATTATTTATTTTACTTTTAGCACCAATTACTCAGTGTTATTTATTGCTCTGAATAACTTTATTATTATTTAAAAACACAAAAACACCTGAGAAACAGCAAAACAATAAACCAACAAAATTATATTACCAACCAAAGTCTATACATGTACCATTGAATAACACTTATTACGCTTAGTTTGAATTTATTTATCAGAGGCATTTATTCTTTTTTTCTTTTGTTAACGACTCAACAAGTAACACACTTCACTTAGTTTTGTTCTGGGCCATTTTCTCTCTCTTATATTAAATAACTAATTTAAAATTTTGGTAATGCTCTAACATGTCATTGTTGTAGCTGTAATTACAGAGTTACAGGTACTAAGAGAATCACGTTTTTAGCCAAGCTAGAAAACTTTAATTAGATCTGAAACTCAAAAGTTCAGTTAGTCAGCGATAATTATTCGCAGTAAATCCACATTCGACGTGCAATTACAAGAAATGAAAAATGAGACTACATTGTGATACTTATTAAAGACGTCTCAACAGTTTGTCGTGAACTACATTGTAAGCAATGTGATAAGGTAAAAAAAAATTACACTCACTAAATTAGGGTAAATACAAGTGATCTCCAATTACAGATAAAGATTTAAAGTTTGTACAGAACAACGACAACGTATGTTGAGCAAAAGGAAAGTATGCCATAAATCGTATTTTGTAATTCACTAGTATCACAACCACTAGATACATTTAATGTAACTCACTAGCATCACAACCACTAGATATATTTGTCGTAATTCATTAGCATCATAGCCACTAGATACATTTAATGTAACTCACTGGTATCGCAACTACGAAATATATTTATTGAAACCCACTAGCATCACAACCACTAGATACATTTCTTGTAACTTGCTGATGTCACAACCACTAGATACATTTGTTGTAACTTGCTGGTATCACAACCATTAGATACATTTGTTGTAACTTGATAGCATCAGAACTGAGATATATTTATTTCCCATTTGCTTCTTTCTTAGCTTCGCACAAAACAACACAAGATTGTTGAGATTCACAGCACGGAAACGCTAATCAATAAGCCATGATCGGCCCATTTTGTTTGTTATAGCAAAATAGGACATGGCAAAATTCTGAAGTTGACATTTAAAATACAGTATTAACATCTACACCTATATAGAATAACTACACATACATCCATGTGTCAAGTATTAGACTTCAAGGAATAACTATACATATAATTAAGTGTCAGGTATTTCTTGTTTAGAAGTTTAATTACAAATACAAGCCAATTACCCGTGCCGCAAGTGACGGATTCATGGCGTCATATCTAAGCCCTGAGAATTTAGAAAAATAAAGTTCTTTGTACCAGGAAATGGAGATGAAACAGGAAAATCGTGACCCTTTTGCAAATTTACATACACACAGGATAAAAATTTAGCGAAGTTGGGAGTTGCACTTCGCGTAATAAAAACGTTTTTTTCGGTATCATATAAGCAAGAATTCCATTATAGTATGGTAATAATTTGTAAATCATTTATATTTTATCGATAATTTGGAAATCAGATCATTTTATTGAAGTTCTGAAGTTTTGCGATCAACTTAATTAGTACCAAAATTTATATATGAATATCTATTTTATCTTTGTAACCCCTGAATAGGAAGTTGAACGTACGAGAAGTCAGTGGCTGTTTCGCTTATCACAATACCTTGCAAACAATAAAACGCATTAAATGTGCAATTTAAAAACAATTGTTTTTGTTGTGTTTTTTTTTTTAATTTCGAACAGTACAACTTCTATGCTCATTGGTTCATTCTTACACGAAAATCTTCATTTGAAAACAAATTATTTTCTTATTTACGATACATAAAATTATGGTGAAAGTCCGTTGTATTTTAATATATATTTATAGAACTAAAATAGTCAATTTTTATTTGGAGAAAGTGTGAAAGTCACGTTTGCCCTAATTCTAGTTTTTACAACGCTAAAATCAGGGGTTCGATTCCCCTCGGTGGGGTGAGCAGATAGCCCGATGTGGCTTTGCTATTAGAAAAACACACACACTAATTCTTGTTCCAAGTGCAAGAATAGATGTGATGTTTACATGAAATTAAACACGTTGTGGATGCAGCTACGGTTGTACGAGATCGTATTCCTGTTGAAGTGAAACATTCAGAAAGAAGACTTGTCTAAAAATTTTAAATACAAGAGGATGAGAAGAGAAGGAATAGATAGAATAAGATATTTTGTATTTTTCTCTGTTACTAATTTCACTGTTTTAGATCGTAAGGTGATCGACAAACCTAAATAAACTCATAAGAAAGACAATAATATTTATTATTGTTTATACTAAGTCATATACGTCAGGAATATTTTGGAATTAATTATTGTTCAAAGTTGCCACCAAAACATGTAAATACATACATTAAAAAAATTACTCAATGTTTTGTGGTTAACTCATATAATTGTTTGTTTTTTGAATTCCGCGCAAAGCAACATGGGGGCTATCTGCGCTAGACGTCCCTGATTTAGCAATGTTAAGTCTGGAGTGAAGGCAGCTAGTCATCAAAAACAACCGCCAATTCTTGGGCTACTATTTTACCAACGAACAGTGGGATTGACCGTCACACTGTAACGCCTCGACGGCTGAAAGAGCGAGAATGTTTGGTGTGACGGAGATTCGAATCCGCGACCCTCAGATAACAAGTCTAGCGTTCTAACCACCTGAGTATGTCAGGCAAAAATTTACGTTTAGTATGCAGTTAAATATCGAAAATCCCTAAACAGTAGTTGAAATATCGCTTTAAATTAAAAATAAAACGTGTTTAAAAGACTTGACACATAAATTAACTAACCAGTAAAGTTTCAGCTGAATCTGCACTTGTGTAAGTATATTATAAATAAGTATGAGAATGAACATGCAATATATTTACAGTAATAACAAACGTGAATTGGAACCTAGATGGTTAGAGTTAATGATATGGTACAAGATATTATTATAAAAACATTCAAGAAATGAAATAAATATTACATACGCTATTTGTATGATTTCTTTTTGCTTAAACCATTACATATTTTTTTCATGATGCCATATAGTTTATTAATGCATTAATATTACTCAAAACATCTCGTATTATTCTCCACAATTCATTACAAGTGTTTGGTGTGATTTTAGTCTTCTCAATTTTTATAAGAGCCTATATATTCTCAATTGTTTGTGATGACGAGAAACCCACTTGAAGTAAATATGGTATAGATATTAAAATTTTTATTAACATAAAATACAGAACAACGTTTCGACCTTCTTAGGTCTTATTCGGGTTAACAAAGATACATTCTCAACTGCTGTGAAGGTTAAATTGACCTCTTTATCCTCGAAAGATCAATATGGGAATAGCATGTTGGATCAAAATGTATCTGTACCAGTCTGCAGTCAGGTTGCCATCAACCTTGTTTAGTTCGTCGGGATTGTTAGCTCAGATGCAACCACAGTTTTGTACTGTTTCTTCACCATGCTTCTCAGACGATGTTGCACATTGGTTACGATACAGTTTCCTCGTCAAGAGCCGGAGAAATGGTCGTTGATTGTTGCCGAAAATGCGAACATACAGTAATTGGTAAAGAACACGCTTTGCTAGTTTTGCTTTTCCCTCTGTTTGTAATATCATGCTCACTGACACCCTTTGGTTTAGTAACATTTTCTCGAAAAGTTTTTAAGCAGTCACGTGCCCACTAAAACCACTTCTTGCTGAAGTACACTTCAATTATGCTTCGCAAAATCTTCAACCGCCTATCACCCATCTCGTAAACAGCATACACCGAGATATCTAATATTACCACTATTCAAAAGATTCAGTTGTTGTTTTCTCGACTACTTCTATGTTATCAATGTACCAACTGCACTTATTTCTTCAGAGTGTTGCTTACAGCCCATACAAAAACACATAGTTTTGTTACACGATATGGAGTAACCTTCGCTAACTAAAACTTCATTTCTATATACTTGTTAGGCGCTAATTCAGTCCTGGGGTCCATTACTGGATATACTATTACTAATACGCACAGTATGACCACCTGTGTTATTTATAATAGCCTTTACATTGGTGTGGCACTTTCAGATTGATTGAATGACAGCCAATTAGTGTAAACTATCAGCACGTGACTGAATTCTGGTGCAGTTAGTTTCCACAGGATAAAAGATTTACGTTCCCATAATATTTGCTTGTTTATCCTTTTTCATCATCGTTTCCATAATTATTTCTAAGACTTCAAATTTATATTAACGATATGATTTAAATATATCTTCCTAACTGTCCTTGTAAAGAGAACGTTAGGCCTTTTACTCTTGATCTTATTGCTTTTCCTTTCTGATTTTCAGTTCATTGTTTTCATTCAGTACTTTACTCGATTCTCATCTGCCTTTCCATTAAGCTTTAAGTCCCTATTTCCTAATGTAGAACTTTCCTTACTCGTTCTACATGAAGTAATTCAACGCGAAATTCTGTTGAGGTTTGTCCCCAATTTTCTGGGAAATATATTATTCATGTTTACTACAGAAGGGTGACTAAGAGAAATCGATAACGAAATATTTCTCGTGTAATAATGAACATTCTACACGCCTACTCATCAAACGTCGTATTAATTGGATTTTTCTTCCTTTTCCTGTTGTTAGTTGAATTTCGTACAAAGCTACTCGAAGACTAAGAACACTAGTCATCCCTAATTTTGAAATTATAGATTAAAGGGAACTCAGATAGTCAACACAATCCACCGCCAACCCATAGTCCACTCTAATCGCATGGTGGGATTAGAAAGTCACTCTTCTAACGCACTCACAACTCCAAAGTGACGAGCGCGAACCATAGCTCCTCGGATGTACAGCCTAATATACTGTACATTAAAATTATAATGTCAAGTCTCAGCTCTGGTTCGGAATTTATACGTTTACTATTCCTGAGACTCGACATTATGATTTTAACGTGTTATTGTCCTTTTAACGTAAAGCCTAACTGAACTATCTGCGCTCTGCCCACCATGGGGAATCGAACTCCTGAACTTAGAAAATCGTGAACGTATTACTGAACCGGGCAAATTTTAATACAGCAACTGACTTTTGGTAATTCGTTTGCTATAAAAAAAAAAATTCGATTTAGAAAAGATATGTTATTAATTGTTTTTCGTTTGATTCCGCGCAAAGCTACACCAGGGTCATCTCGGCTAGCCGTCTCTAATTTAGCAGTGTAAGGCTAGAGGGAAAGCAGCTAGTCATCACCACCCACCACCAACTCTTGGCTACTCTTTTACCAACGAATAGTGGAATTTACCGTCATATTATAACGTCCCCACGGCTGAAAGGGCGAGCATGTTTGGTGCGACGGTGATTCGAACCCCCGTCCCTCAGATTACGAGTCGAGCGGAGCCAAATTTGTTTTTATTACACAGTAGGTTATATGTGTACTGTAGGAATCGAACCCTCAAATCTCAACGTTATATAGTAATCCTAAGTTAAACACTTCGTTTCTTTTTCTTTATAATTCCTGTAAACATTCAGTAAGAAAAATGTTTCATATCACAAGCATGTCTCTAATACTTTTTAAATATATTTGTGTTTCAAAGAAACACTTGCCAAATTATTTCTTTCACTCATGAACTAACTTAATCTTTCAGTCTGTAGACTTAGCATCGGAGATAATCAGCTGATCACTAAATCATTAATCTCCGAAGACAGCTTCTTTCGATTAAACTAAAATGTTTAAAGTTTCTTTTAAACGCCAAGTTGCACAAAGAGCTATCTTCGTTGTGTCCTTCGCAGATCACACTCAAGAGTTTAAGCAATACAAATCCTAAAGCTTAGTCAAAAACAACTAATGCACTTTACGAAAATAAAAATAAAAACAGGTACGAAGTCAATAGTTTTTATGCTCCAAAGAAAACTCTATCAAAAACCTAAACAAAGTACCAGTGTTTGTAAAATTCACAAAAACTTAAATGAAAACAATGAAATGGCATTGTTCCACTACAGAAATGTCGAACGAAATATAAATAACTTGAAACTCCATAAACGCTAAGACGATTGTTTGTTTCAGAAATTCGCGCAAAGCCACACGAGGACTATCTGCACTAGCCGTCCCTAATTTTGCAGTGTAAGTCTAGAGGGAAAGCAACTAGTCAACACCACTCACCGCCAACTCTTTGGCTACTCTTTCGCCAACGAATATTGGGATTGACCGTCACTTATAATGTCTCCACGGCTGAAAGGGTGAGCATGTTTGGTGTGACGGTGATTCGAACTCACAACCCTCGTATTACGAGTCGAGTGCCTTATCCACCTGGCCATACCGTTATTCATTGTAAAGGAGAGAGAAGGAAACCTGAAAATATGAACTACATATACGTTAGTTATAACTCCTCCCCCCGTTTTACATTTGAACTATAATACAATTACTCAACCTCAGCTGGTGATCTAACCTTGCTGGAAACTTTACTTTTTAATCCTTCTTGACAATGGAATCGAATACAGTTTCCAAGGGAAGAACTCACAAGTCGAAAGGCTATTAAAACAACACCAATATATACTTCAATACGTGACTATACACGAGATGGATACAATAACGTGAATATATACATCAGATGAATACAGTTAGAGAAATATAAACAGAAAGAATACTGTGAGTATACAAAACTAATACCTCAATGTGAAAAAACACGGGATGGATTGATACGGTAAAGTGAATAAGCGCTGGATGGGTAAAGCAACGCGAATATATACATATGGAATGCCCTGCTATATCCATTAAGTAATGTCCGAAAATTTAATACAGAAAGTGCATCATCATTTCTGTCTTTGTAGAAGTTTTTAATGACTAAAATATGTAGTAGGACGTGTATAAAAATGTTCAGACAAATAAAAAAACTAACCCAAATCTACTTTTTCAGATCATTAATCAAATAAACTCTTATAAAGATGGATGTGTCTGAGGAGCACATTAGGCATACAATGCTTTATGAGTTTAAAAAAGGTAATAGTGCAGCAGAAACTACACGAAACATTCAAGGTGTTTATGGTGCGGAGTCACTCAATGAAAGAAAATCTCGAAGGTGATTTCGTAAGTTCAGATCAGATGACTACCGCTTAAGTTTAGGTCGTCATGTGGAGTTTAATGACGACTTGCTGCTGGCTGCACATGATGAAGATTGTGATGTAACAGTTGAATAAGTAGCACAGAAGCTTAATTCAACCCATTCAACAGTTCACCGTCATCTACACCAGTTTGGAAATGTGTCAAAACATGGACAATGGTACCCCATGATTTGACAGATGCCGACCTTAGAGCAAGACTGGACATTTACACTTCTCCGCACTCTCGTGAACGTAACTCACCTTTTTTGGACAGACTAGTGACTGGAGATGAAAAATGGATATTTAATAATAATGTTAAGTGCCGCAGACAATGGCTCAGTGCAGGTAAACTGGCTAAAGAACAGCCCAAAATGGACCTCCACCCAAGGAAAATCTTGTTAAGCGTTTGGTGGGATATTGTTGGTGTGATCTAGTTTGAGTTGCTGTCACTCAATCAATGTAACGATTACATCAGATTTCTATTGTCAACAGTTAGAGTGTTTGAATGTTGCACTGAAAGAAAAGAGGCCTGTTTTGATCAGTTGTAAAGGTGTTGTATTACATCAGGATAATGCACGGCCCCATACAGCAAGGATCACATCTGCAAAGATTGAAGAGCCAGAGTGGAAAAACTTCCACATTCTCCTTATTCTACAGAATTTGCCCCATCTGATTATCATATATTCCGAAGTTTGCAGAACTATCTTGATGGAAAAGAGCTTGGAACACATGAAGATGTCAAAACTACCCTCTCTACATTCTTTTCCTCCAAACCCCAAGAATTTTATAGAAGTGGCATTTAGAAGCTTGCGAATTTAGAAGTAATTAAAACGTTTTAAATCCTTTATCTTTTTCTGAACCTAAAATAGGACATTACTTAAGGGATGACCTGATAGTTAACATAAACACGATGGATACAATTACATCAATATATACATGACGGATATAGTTACGTCAATGTACACAGGACAGACACAGTTACGTGAATGCACACAAGAGGTATATATTTATTTAAGCTGTTTTGTAGGTTTTTAACAAGTAAACGTGAAGACAGCGAGGCCGTCTTTTCGCACTAACTCTCAATAATTCACTTTAGAAAGATGATTTGTCGTAATGGACAATTTTCTATCGTTTTGTTTTCTGATGACATTAAAGGAGTTCTTCTATAATGGCCTTTTCTACAGGAAGAAAAAGAGTCATCGATGACCGGGAGTGTGACCGTCAATTTCCATCCATCAGTATTCGTGGAACAAATTAGAAGCAACAAGGGACTTCATCTGAAACCGAACGTCGGCATAGAAGGACGAGTGAGTCTTACAAACATATTCTAGAATCCATCAAGAACTGATAGACAGACGCATCATTGAATAAACTGATAGACAGACTCATCATTGAATAACCAACCATTTCATGGTTTTTATTCTGTCGTGATGAAAACTGCAATTTTTTTCTTCACGCACAAAAACAGTAGGAAGAAAAAAAAGTCTAAAACAAGTATTTAAAAAAAGGTTAAAAATACTAAATAATTTCGATTTTTTTCTTTAACCCCTGGCTGGATACAATACATTAAAACAACAACTGAAAAATAAACAGCGACTCCTAACGAACGGGCCAATAAAGATGGATGGACAGATGGATGGGTAAATGAAAGCTGAAGATAATTCGAGCTACATCGGGGAAATTGATCGTTACCTTTGTTGACAAATGACAGAAAGCACTAATTGTAGTTCCACAATGACAGTAAAGACTGGATGGACATAAAAGCGTGTACATAACATTAATGAAGTTAAGACATGTGACTTATGGCGTCGGCTAAGGAAAACCATTCTTCTAGCGTGAAACTGACATGCTGATGGAGGAATAATTCGTGTGACTCTTTAGTTCATCAAACACCATACTTTTATTTGTAACTGGCCGGATTACTTTACACGAACACAGCAAGGAAGGTTGTGTAATTAGATTCGTATACAATGAGTAAAAGATGAATTTTCCGCTTTTCTCCATTTAATATTCACACAAACTTGTTACTGCTACTACAACCACTTGGAGAGGAGGGCGATTAACATGACATACGGTCTACGAGGCGCATAAATTAGGTTGCAACTCATCAGAATTTAAATTATGATTTTTTCTTCTTTCAGAAGAGGCTTACACAAAACGACTCTACGCAAATTTCAGCTTGTTTGTTGTTGTTCGTTTTTTTTTTGTTACCTTATTGTCGACGCACCCAGCAAAGCCGGGCTTAAAAATTAATGCTACAAAAGAGGGCGTGAGCCACCTCTTCCCATTATTTTGAGCCGTAGCACACAAACAGTTAAGCTGACTCAAAGTACCCGTAACTACGTGCGGAATTAAATACCACTTTCCTTTGGTGTTGGGTTTTGTGTATTATGCTACCGACTTACTTCCTAATTGAGCCCTCATTAAAAGTACAGTTGATGCATTAAAAATAGCCCCGCGTTGTACTCTCTGTCGAAATAGAATAAGTTCGACTTTGTACCCAACCCTTTCTGTTCACCCAAGTACAATTAATAAAAGTACATTACAGAGAAAAAGTTACCAAATTTAATCAAAGTTGTTTCAGAGAGAGAAATGAGCAAAAAAACTCAACTTTATATATTTTATAGATATGTGTGTGTGTGTGTGTTTAGAGAGAGATACAGACAGTCTGGCCAGTCCTCAATCGCACGGATCTATCTTTTCATTGCGAGACTTTGAGTTACATGGACAAAGACAAGCATCTTTTTTACAACTTATCTACTGCTAAGTTTTATAGATTTCATCCTCGAAGCGGTCGATTATGGTAATGTTATCCTCTTATCATACTTATTATTATTCTATTTCTCTCGCATGGTCGACCAGCTTTTTGTTGTATGTTTTTTAAATCTTATGATGTGTCTTTTTTACCACTCTCTTTATTTTCCACCCGTTTCTTTAGCACTTTTTTTCATCTACCATCTAAAACAACTTAGAACGGGTGACACTCCTTGTTTGTTGATTTAATTGGTTCTTTCAGTTTTTATTTCTAGTCCTTCTGTTTTCCCAACCAAAACTTTTCATCCAAAACTACTTAAATCATTAGCTCTTCCTGCTTCTTTTCAATTTCCTTTGTTTATTTTCTTTTCATCTACTTAATGTATCTTATACACATTTAGAGGCACAGTTATTTTTGCTACTGTCTCAAACTCTCCTTCACGATTTAATATCGTGTAGGTTTCTCAGTTTCAGCTTGTCGTATCTTGAATATTTCTCGTCATGTTTCGTATATGTATTTATATTTACATCACAACTCCTTTAAAAAAGATACGACAACTACACTAAGTGGTTTGCACTTTTTTTTTTTGAATGGTCACTCGCACGTTCTTGTAAGTTTTCAAACAAATCCTGGCAGTTATCTGCCTGACAGCAATTCCCACCTCAAAACAGTACATGTTTCAGTCAATTTTATGGTGAAAGTACAGAAACCTTTACTCTTCATTTGTGGGCTCAATATGAAAATTTATAAAATATAAACGCACACAGCGATTTTGAACAAGACCTAATATGCTTCATGTATCTCGATCCGGCCCAGCACAACCAGGTGCTTAAGACACTCTACTTGTAACCCGAGCGTCGCGGGTTCGAATCCCCGTCGCACCAAAAATACTCGCCCTTTCAGCCATGGGGGCATTATAATGTGACGGTCAATCCTACTATTCGTTGGTAAAAGAGTAAGTAGCCCAAAAGTTGGGGATGGGCAGTGATAACCAGCTAGCTGCCTTCCTTCTAGTCTTACACTGCTAAATTAGGGACGGCCAGAGCAGATAGCTCTCGTGTAGCTTTACGCGAAATTAAAACAAACCAAACTATTATCTCCATCTAGTTCTGAGAGTATTCAAAAGCCCTTGACTTACATTGGGGTGGAGGGGGGAGGGACTCTCAATCTTCAATCTCTCCAGAATCCAAATTTAGATTACAGGTTAACACCAATTTGGACCCCTACTCCCCCTTCTTGATTACCCCCACGATTAAATTACATTTGTCTCTTTCATTTATATCCTGTGGAGCCGTGTGGAATATTCGAACCTATGGAGTTCTATACGCACGTGTGCTAAATGGTCTACGGTCGTACATAGTTCTCTCTAACCTTTAACTACTAGCCAAGGCAGAGACAGCTAGACAGAGGACTCCGTCGTCATAATTGCCTTTATCGATGCTTAGAACCGAACAACAGATTCACTATTACTTTTAAAACATGCCCACAAATAAAAAAGCAAAGCATGTGCAGCAGAACACGAACGTCGGATTTTCTCCCCGCAGCCCCACACGTTAACGCAAAAGGCCACACTTAGCATACAACAACAGAGAAAGGTATAAAAAAAATTTCATCTTTGTGCTTGACAATAAAATTAGTAAGATTAAAGCTACACAACAGTTTATCTGTTTTGTGCCTGGTTTTAGCTATTACTTTGTTACAATGAACTTATTTTACAGTGCCATAAAACTTCTATATGACTCTCACCTTAACACTACTTTACTTCCAAAGACCCCTCCTCATATTGGAAGTAATTTGCACATCTGCATTACATTAATACATCCAACAAATTAAGCTTTACTGTAAAAACAAGAACGGTGAATGCTCCAGACTTACAGTTATTGTGTAGTTGAGCCTAGCAGCTAAGCGTCGTGATACTGGTTTCCTAAAACGTTAATATAAAACAATATCATCTGATATCAATCTCTTATTCGTTACGATGAGATATATTAAGTTTCATACAGAAGATGGTTACGTATTTTCAGAAAAATGAAAAAATAACATTATAGTGAAGTCATAACGGAACAAAACATAACAGACAGAGAATTGTCATTCAAACAAGACATCTAAATTACAGGAGTGCAACTAATTTGCATATTTCTATTAAAAACTAATGAGTACAAAATGAAGTTTAAATTAATTTATCTTCTTTTGGTATGTTTACTTGTTTTGATGAATTTCGCGCAAAGCTAGGGCTGTCTCCGCTAGCCTAACCTAATTTTAACACTCCTACGAAAAGTGGGGCCTAATAGGCCCCAGAGCAACTTGAAAGGTTATTATTAGGCTAATAATTTTGTATTTAAATGAAATTGCCATTTAAATCCATTAATGAATGGATTAACTAGATTTCCACTGTCTCTATCTACTATCTAGCGAAACTACAGCCAGGGGAACGGGCTTGGAGAAATCAGGACTAGAAACATCTTTTCGTGGAAGTGTTAAAGTGATTGGAATGAGGGGAAGAGTTGCCAGTCAGCACCATCTACTGCCAAAAAACAAAACAAAAGAACCAGACAGTATCAGTTATACCGCCAAGTTCGAGTCGAATATGACCAAGCGGTTAGCTTGCTCAGCTGCAATTTCGAGGTACAAGGTTTGGGCTGTGATACTTCGTGACACTCGGGGCTCTTATAACCATGACAATCTCGTCTGTGTAGGTGGTGCTCTCAAACCTCGGATCGTAATATTGTGAGGAGTAGCGGAGGACATAAAAACGGACCGGAAAGAGTTGGAAAGGTGCAAGTAATTGCTCTGATTTATACATATAACCTTATACATTCACAGTGTTGCTTCATCTTTTCAACCTTTTTGCTGTTGGTTGTGCTGGACGGCATCTTTTTTATTATTAATTAATTTCTTTATCATGTTCACACAAAGCAACGAAAGAGTTATCTGTGCATGGTCGGCCCTAATTTGGGCTGACGAATCAAAAGCAATAGTTAATCAACAATGTCCATCCCAACCTCTTCAGCAACTTCGACCTGATTAAATAATGAAATTTGACAGTCATACTTACAGCGAGACCGTGACTCCAACGGGAAGCGAGCCATAAACACTTAGATTCACAAGCTGGACACACTAATCACTGGGCTACCAAAGCCCGCCTTTTTTTTCAATGTTCTACAAGTTTTGTGGTTTTTTTTTTTTAAGATCTCGAATAATTTAACCTTTAAACAGCGGGACTGTTGTAGGTAGAACCATCAACTGATGACATCCGCAGTTTAAGGGTTAAAAGTAAACCTTATGTGTACAGCTGGACTCGTAATCTTAGGGTCGCGAGTTCGAATCCCCGTCCCACCAAACATGGGGGCGTTATTATGTAACAGTCAGTTTCATTATTCCTTGATAAAAAGAGTATCCCAAAAATTGACGGTGGATGGTGATAACTAGCCGCCTTCCCTCTAGTCTTTCACTGCTAAGTGAGAGGATTATAACGCCTCAACGGTTGAAAGGGCGAGCATATTTGGTGTGATGGAGATTCGAACTCGCGACCCTCAGATTACGAGTCGAGTGCCTTAACCACCTGGTCGTGATGATTTTAAAAACTACATATTCTTATTTTACATCACAGAGATATCTATTTTTGGATATTCTACCATTTAATAAGTAAATACACTACATAAGTCTGTTAACCCTAACATTTAAAGCTATATAACGCCCATTAAAAATATTAAAACAATACCTTATGTATTGTGGTAGTGCCCAAAGGTTCTTACATTACACATTAATCACTTTTAACATTTCGTTCTTTTCTTTCTTTTATGCAGTTCTCTCCTTTTATAATCTCGCAACACAATTTGTCGCCCTCATAAAGAGTTAAACATTTTAAACAATTCTGTTTACATCACCACAACTCTAATGTCCCATGGTATACACATAACTAGATCGGGCTGAAGATTTGATGGACTGTATTATGGTCATGTACTTACTGTAAGTGAAGACTTAATATAGAGTATTTAATGTATGTCACGTCAGGACGATGGATTTTAACTGGAATTCAAAAATTTGAAATTTGCACGCGCATTATCCTTTAAAGATAAAGACGATAATATGATTAAGAATGCTGTAGCCCCATGGGGCGGAGGAACATGATTACATCGGAAATTAAACACGTTATGTAAAAATTATGCGCGGGCAGAAATGTAAAAAGAGAAATTGGCTTGGATATTTTCAACATAGTATACAGCATGCATTCAAACCGAGCGGTTCTTCTACAAGTGCTTAATCTCGTTGGTACACGCTTAGTCGAACTCACACTACAATTTACCGGTTCATTTGGTATAGTAATGTATTCTCTTCTTCTACACATGCTACCAGACGGAGCGAGTTTTCTTTATACATTACCATTCCACTTATTCGCGTGTCAGGGAAGTGAGAGTATATGATTATATTCCACAAAAGCCTTTAAATTTGCAAAGACTTTCTTCTCCACAAAACAGTGGAATTCAGAGCAGTCATCCATTCGTCTACTGGCGATTCGCCCAATCATTAAGTACGCGTAGGCTTAATGTTTGTTTCTTTATTATAAAGCACAAAGCTACGCAATGGGCTACTCTGCGATCTAGCCAGAGTGAGTATCTGAACTGAGTTTTTAGACAAGTTAGCTTATAAATTTACTATCGAGCCACTTTAATATTTTAATAGCTTAGTTGAACCTAAAATGTGTTTAACAGATCTGACCATGAGGGTGAAAAGTGATAGTATTTTAAACAAATGTAGCCATAGGGAGAAGGTGTGGTTATTGTTAAAGGATCTGACAATAGGGAGAAGGTGTGGTTATTGTTAAAGGATCTGACAATAGGGAAAAAGTGTGGTTATTGTTAAAGGATCTGACAGTAGGGAGAAGGTGTGGTTATTGTTAAAGGATCTGACAATAGGGTGAAGGGTTTTTTTTCAACGCAACTTTATGATGAATATTATTTTGGGAAGTTATAATAAAAAAATTACCACTTTCTTTCGAGTTCAAATTGAGTTATTTGATAGATGTAATTCATAACGTTGGCTAATTATTTAGTTAATAATATCTATAGCTGGACGATCCAATGGGTTTGTAACCAAGACAACAACAACGACGACGACTGATATTTGATTTCCACAACCTTATCGTAAATACTAAATTAAACAAAAACCTATGACATTTGTTTATTCTATAAGTCAGTATGATGATAGTGCGTCGTTCTTAACAGTTGTCCTAAAGAAGAATGTATTAAAGTAGGTAGAATATCTCTTGCAACAGCGAAAAATTACTCTCCGTTAATATTTTTCAGCTTCAGAAATACACATACATATAACATACTGATCAATATACATCTACCATTCATAATACTCCTTTATGTGAAACAAGTTAGGTATGGACTTTCTGCCCTAAAGGGTATGGTCATTGTTATCACTTCTTCTTGTGTGACACAAACTGTGTTTACAATGGCTTTCAATCACTCTTTTAGGCCGAGTTCCCGGATGGAGTATTGCAATTTGTATATACCATTCCAACATAATACAACTTTCGTGAACTGACGGAGGCTTGCAATGTGCTCTAATTGCATTGTTGGAGGCTTGCAATGTGCTCTAATTGCATTGTTGGAGGCTTGCAATGTGCTCTAATTGCATTGTTGGAGGCTTGCAATGTGCTCTAATTGCATTGTTGGAGGCTTGCGATGTGCTCTAATTGCATTGTTGGAGGCTTGCAATGTGCTCTAATTGCATTGTTGGATGTGCTCTAATTGCATTGTTGGAGGCTTGCGATGTGCTCTAATTGCATTGTTGGAGGCTTGCAATGTGCTCTAATTGCATTGTTGGAGGCTTGCGATGTGCTCTAATTGCATTGTTGGAGGCTTGCAATGTGCTCTAATTGCATTGTTGGAGGCTTGCAATGTGCTCTAATTGCATTGTTGGAGGCTTGCAATGTGCTCTAATTGCATTGTTGGAGGCTTGCAATGTGCTCTAATTGCATTGTTGGAGGCTTGCAATGTGCTCTAATTGCATTGTTGGAGGCTTGCGATGTGCTCTAATTGCATTGTTGGAGGCTTGCGATGTGCTCTAATTGCATTGTTGGAGGCTTGCGATGTGCTCTAATTGCATTGTTGGAGGCTTGCGATGTGCTCTAATTGCATTGTTGGAGGCTTGCAATGTGCTCTAATTGCATTGTTGGAGGCTTGCGATGTGCTCTAATTGCATTGTTGGAGGCTTGCAATGTGCTCTAATTGCATTGTTGGAGGCTTGCAATGTGCTCTAATTGCATTGTTGGAGGCTTGCAATGTGCTCTAATTGCATTGTTGGAGGCTTGCAATGTGCTCTAATTGCATTGTTGGAGGCTTGCGATGTGCTCTAATTGCATTGTTGGAGGCTTGCAATGTGCTCTAATTGCATTGTTGGAGGCTTGCGATGTGCTCTAATTGCATTGTTGGAGGCTTGCGATGTGCTCTAATTGCATTGTTGGAGGCTTGCAATGTGCTCTAATTGCATTGTTGGAGGCTTGCGATGTGTCATAATAGCATAGCTCCTTATTCTGACTTGAAAGTGTCTTTCCTCATTCAAACTAAAGGCGAGACTAGACTAGAACCAGTTTTAGGGCGTTTTTAAACAGACTGCGTTACGAACATAACGGTATTCCACATCAGTATGCGTGGCTTTCATTATGACGCTCACTCTTTCACTCGCGTTTACATAAAATGCCCGAGATGAAAAAGCGAGTATATTAAATGCCATAGAAAAACAACAACAAAAAGTTCATATCTGCAGCAACAAAATCACGACAAGCGGAACCATCCGAGTAAGTATGTTCTTCACACAGTAACTCAATAACAACACGACTAACAACTAATGGTTGACTAGACTTTTAAAATCATACATGTATTTACTTCGGTTGGAAAAAAAGAAGTCCACTACACAGAACACCCGATGACCTTTCAAGTGAAGAATAAAACGACTACGACTCTCAGGAATCGAGGTCATCTGTGCACAAATTATGTCCAAACCTCTTTCCTGAAGTAAACAGGAAACGGTAAAACCTTACACTGCAAAAATAATAAAACAATAATAAATTTACATGTTTATTTGTTTCTTCTTAAGCCCTTTGCCAACGGCGGGCGTCGAACTCGGAATTTAAACGACATAGTAGACTTGTGTACAAAAATGACTTTTTTTTTACATACATTTTCACGAATTTTGTGGTTACCAAATTTTGTATCTGTTTCCAATGTAATGTTTTAAACTGTAGCAGTGACATTCAGTAGATTTAGGAAACAAATTAAATATTTACTTTGTATCAAATGACTTTTAATTGGTCTCATTTTGAACTTACATAATGGGGTTGTTTAAATGTTTTCCATGAAGTGTGATAGATGGAAACTGATGTTAAAAAGTCAAGTTTGCATTTTTATAAGCACCTCAGTAATAATCTTTTATTATTTTTCTCCTGCGTAGTGGTCCCCCGCTGGTAGAGCAGTAAGTCTACAGATTTACAACACTAAAATCAGAGGTATGATTACCCTTGGTGGACTCAGCAGATAGCTTTTATTATTAATTTCTGTAACGGTGTGAAAAGATTGAGGAAATGAATAATAAAACAAAAATCTACATCAATAATTGTTCTAATTTTTTGCATTAAGTTTCCCTCCCCCAGTAATACAGCAGTACAATTACAGACTTACAACGCTAAAATCCGTGGCCCGATTACTGGACACAGTAGATAGCCCATTCAGGCTTTGCAATGAAAGAAACAACCTTCCCACACAAACACTAATATTTGATTGTTTGTTTGTTTGTTTGTTTGGAATTAAGCACAAAGCTACAGAATAGGGTACCTGTGCTCTGCCCACCACTGATATTGAAATCCGGTTTCTAGCGGTGAGAAACCGAAGACTTATTGCTGTGCCACAGGAGGGCACAAACACTAAAGTCGATTTTGTTTCAATACAGCGGTGCGATTAGCCGGTTTGGTTTAATTGTTGTTAAGTGCGGAGCCTCACAAGAGGCTATATGTACTCTTCCCCCCATGGGTATCGAAACCCGTTTTTAGCGTCGTACGTTTGTTTTTGAATTTCGAGCAAAGCTACACAGGGCTATCTACGATAGCTGCTCCTAATTTAGCAGTGTACGACTAGAGAGCAAGCAGCTAGTCATCACCACCCACCACCAACTCTTGGGCTACTCTTTTACCAATGAATAGTGGGACTGAACATAACATTCTAACGCTACCACGTCTGAAAGGGTGAGCATGTTTGGTGTGACAGGGATTGAAACTCCCCCACCCTTAGATTGCGAGTCGAGCGCCCTAACGACCTGGCTATTCCGGGCCTCTCAATTTAATGTACCTCTTAATAAAAACTATTAATAAATTAGTTGTATTTCTTTAACGGAGATTGGTTGAACATGAATGTTTCAGTTAGGGCACCGTTGACACAACTATATGATGTATAATATATATTTAATCTACGACAAAAATTACTAATATCATATCCCGCCGTTCAAACTTTTGAGCTACTGACTAGAGAGAAGTCAGCCAGTCAGTCAGTGGCACCCCCTAGCGACTAAGCTAAAAGACCGACTGTCAGCTTTATAATGCACCCACAGCTTAAAGTGTGGGGAGTATTTTGTGGTTCATGGCAGATTCTAACCGGCTAGATCGTTCCGAAATCTAGAACTCTACTACAGCGTCACCTTACACACAAAGAGCAAACTAAAAATATTCTTGTCTAACAAAATCGAAACATCTCAATATATCTCAATATTATTTTAGGAAAGCTACACTGAGCCTAAATCACTTCACACTGAAGTTGAAGGATATAACTACGATGCTAGGGGATTGCTCCTTTGTTTCTTGACAAGCACAAAACTACACAATGCGCTATTTGTTCTGTGCTCACAGCGGGTATCGAAACCTAATTTTTAGTGTTAATGGCTTTCAGAATTATCGCTGAAGTAATGAACAGCTAAGAGCATGCTACTTTTATAAGTCAAAACAAACGTGATATATCACCATGTAAAAGACCGATATGCAATATCTCCCACAGACTGCCAAAACCACAAAAAAATCAGAAGTCTGTTCTACTGCACAACTACCTTAGGTTTTCTTACAGTAATCCAACGAACAATCTTTGCTCTCCTACAAAAAAATAGGCTTTTTTTCTTGATGCTATTATCTACGAACGGTTTATATCTACAGAGTGCTTCAAGCCTCACGTCCGTATAGAATTCTCTGCGATAATATTGTGTATGTTTATACACACGTGGTGAGAAAGTGCGATAGTAGTTCATGACAAAATTTCACTGTATAAACTGAAATTTTTCAAAGTCTAACAACGCTTTTTCCTTAAGCCTTTTTTTCTTTCATTTTTTTCTAAACTTAAAGCTGTTATCACGAAACACGGTGCAAAATGTACGCGCATGCGTTCTAGTGCAAAACTTGATGTAGAAAGAAGGCAATTATTGATCTCTTTTAAAATTGTGTACATATGCGGCAATATGATTTCCATAATAACCATCTACGCATACATTAGTCTAAAAACAAAGTTAAGAGATTCGCCGCATGTAATTAAGAGTTCTCCCACTAGGCTCTGATGCACTAAAAAGGTGCATTACACCGTTTTTAAACAAACAAATAAAGCGCATTACAGCATCGCATTACAAGAGATAAGAATAAGATGAACAAACGTTAACTATACAGAAGCACTTTTTAAAAGAGCTATGAGATCCCAAGTCTCCCAGCATTTATTCTTTGTTGAGAGGAAATAAACCTCTTTACGAGCGATGATGTATTGAACTCTGTGGTTGTTAATTTTCTGTAGTTTTAAGATGAAATTCGCGGAGTGATACGGCGAAGCAGCAGCGATGATAAATAACTTGGTAGTTAATTTTTGAAATCCAGTCAGTCCTAAGTCATTCTACCCTTTGTGATCAATCACGGAATAATATTACTGTAATTATTACTCAGTTCGTCTTTATCTGTTCGAAAAGAACGGTAACATTTTAAATCATCCATCTAATGTAATGACTGTTTGTTTTTTTATTATGTAAACAAGATAAATAAAAATCGGGAATTTAAAAACCTGCACGTAACGATTACAAAAAGTAAGTACACAAGGCTGGATATACCGCAGACATTATTTATAGCATATCGCTATTTTGGCTCTATGCTGTTATCTAGAATGACATTTGGTGAAACCCAATCAGGGATTTCTAGTTTAAGTAAATAATGCCTACAGTATCCCTAGTGTTGTTCCTTACCTTTTTAGCAGTCCCCCTTCCAGTATAGCGGTACATATACGGATTTACAACGCTAAAATCAGGGATTCGTTCCCCTCGGTGGATTCAGGAGATAACCCAATGTGACTTTGCTATAAGAACACACACACCTTTTTAGCGATACCTATTTGCAGATTTTTAAATTCCCAGTTTTTTATCTTATTTGCTGGCTTTTTTTACGCTAAACTATGGGTAAAGAATTATTTGTTACGGTAGCTAACTGTATACATTGTAATAAACATGGGTAGTAGCTAGATGATACGGTTCATGATGATTTACTATAGCTACTGACTATTTTATCTCATTAGTTCGAGATATAAAATGAGAATGTCGTCGTGGAGATTTGTTTCAAAATATAATGAGCATTTATACTTTCTGCTCAAATAAATTCGCTATATATAATGCATAGCAATGGGCAAATATATGCTCAGATAAAGACACAACCATCACAGAGCGCGTATAAAATTCTATCATTAAAAACTGTTTGGGTTGTTTTGAATTTCGCACAAAGCTACACGTAGGCTATCTGCGCTAGCCGTCCCTAATTTAGCAGTGTAAGACTAGAGGGAAAGCAGCTAGTTATCACTACCCACAGCCTACTCTTGGGCTACTCTTTTACCAACGAACAGTGGGATTGGCCATAAATTATAACGACCCCATGACTGAAAAAGCGAAAATGTTTGGTGTGACAGAAATTCGAATCCGCGACTCTCGGATTACGAGTCGAGTGCCTTAGCCACTTGGCCATGCCGGGCCCTATCATTAGAAAGAAGCCTTTTTTAAATAAAACATATATGTCTAAAACATTACTTTAAACAAACCCTCATATCTTTTAAAATAATTATTCAACAAATGCATGTGGAATGAAATTTAACATTACGTGTATTGATTTCTAACTCCGTCACTTCACACATAATATAGAGGTTGGCTCCCTAAAGACACCGATCATATAGTTTACATAGCATTAAGTACGTATACATTACAGACACCTAATGCTCATCTATTATATGGATCGTAATCCTTATTTCATCGTGTACTTAAGCTTTTTAAATGAGCACCATCTGTGTGTAATAAAGTTAACTTCTAGGAATAATGCTTTTTAGCTTATATCAAATATAGAAGAAACAAAGAAACTTTTCAATACTTCTATGACATCTGTAAAACCTTATTCAGTATACTACAAAATGTTTGTGTACAATATACCAAACCCTGTTTGCTGTAGGCTGGTAAGAGTATAGTAAGAATTACAAACGGGCCATTCTGAGAAGATTTTCTTTTTCTTGTAAGCCTAACATGTAAATTTTAATATGTGTACAGCATTAGCAGTCAACAGTAAAGGTTTTAAAAGTGTTGTTTGAACAGAATCTTTATTGTTTAAGGTACATTCTATTACGCCTTGTTCAATTCCTCGCGATCTTTATTATGAACTACTATCGTGGGCGTGTGATATTAAAATGTGTGTGTTGAGTTCTGTAGAAGTGGACTTTTTCTATATATTGCATGTCAGGACAGCTTCTGATAATCAACCTCGGAAGATTAGATTTTTTAAAGCACATCGTCGGCTAAATGTCTAGAAAAAAAACAACACGGAATACGCTTCTTTAAAAGTAGAACTGTTCGATTGAACACTCCATGGAAAGTGAAAGCAAAGTCTGGTAAATATAATTAAAAATAGAGAAAATAAAATAGTCCAAAAAACGACTTTAACAAACAAGGGATAAGTAGTGTAAAAAAAAAAGTAAAACCAAATGTATACTGTCTGTCTTGTCCGATATACATTGAGATTAACCCACTCAATGATTGTACTCGGATTGATTTTCGAGACGGCGGAGATTTCATCCTCACACAGCGGGGAAGAATGCTAGCAACATTGGGGCGCTAAGGTTCTTTCGGCTACTCAAACACGATATGGTTTTTCGTTGACGATTTATGGCTGGAGAAGTCAAGCCACACGAGACGATACGTCATCTCTCGTCAACTACTTGCATGATGTACGTCGCCATGGGAACTGTTCTTCAAAGTACTTACCCGCAAACGGTCTCGATTTAAACAACAATCTTAAAAAAAGGACCGAGCAAACGGAGTTTTTGGCACTTCCATACATACAGAACTAGTACACAATTGTAACAGCACAAATACATACATACGTATAACAAAATTTGATCTTTTTTTCCCATACAAACTGTTCTTTGTTACATTTATTTTTTAAAATCTATTTCGTTACACCACAGGCTACTCTTCAGAGTGTAAAAGTCAGAATGATTAATAAAATTTAAGTTTAAAAACATATTTTAAAAGTAAAACGTACTCCCTCTATTTTTAAATTTATTTTTAAGCTCTGGTTTTAAAATAAACTATCTTATTACTTTCAATTTAGAATCAAAACCTAATCAAAGTGAATCGTTTAGTTAAAATCAGTATTAAACGATCCGTATCATTAACTGTAAGTTACTACAATACAGTACACAAATTCTGTGCGTTACCGATATACTTATTTAAATATTCCACTCGCTTCGTTATGAGCAAACTAAACGTTTCTTCAAAGTTATTCAGAGTATACTATGGTATATCAAGTACGCGCCCAAATCTCTGGGCTTCCTTTAACGAAAAACTTTACTTCGGCTTAGTGGTTATTACACATGAATTTCAAACTGCGAGTCACGTGATCGAACACCGTCACCAAACAAGCTGCTGGCCTTTTCTGCTATAGCTATTTTATAAGGTAACAAACAAATCCGCTTTTCGTTTCTAAAAGATTAGTTCAAGGGTGGCATTAGGTTTATCCAACTACCTTCCCTTTCATCTACCACTTCAAGATTCGAAACAGCTAGCTCGACTAGCTTTGCGCGAAGTTCAACAAAACAGATGCACATTTGAATTCCTATTGGCAATAAACACATTATTAAGACCAAATAAAACAATAGACTGGAGCACTCATCAACTGATAAAAAATACACCAGTAACGGAAGTACTAATAGCCATCAAAAACACAAAAACAAAGCACCTGGAGAAGATGGTATACAAGCCATCCTCCTAAAAAATGGTACTCAGAAATTATATGAACACCTAACAGTTCTATTTGACATATCATTTACAGATGGATGTACCCCTGTTTCTTGGAAGCAAGCCGTAATTTTAACGTTCCAGAAATAAGAAAAGCCAACAAATAAACCAAACAATTACCCTCCGATTAGTCTAACCAGCTGCATAGGAAAAATATTAGAAAGAATAATTAGAAACCGACTATCTATATACTTAGAAGCAAATTCAAAATTACCCGAAATTCAAAATGGATTTACAAAATATAGATAGACAAACTACAGACCACCTAATCAGATTAACCGAAACAATTACAGACAGTTTTAACAAGAACGAATGCACTGTAGTTTGCTTTCTCGAAATTGAGAAAGCATTCGACACGGTTTAGCATAACGGATTACGTCACCGGTTAACTGAAATGGATTTACCCCAGGGAATTATTCGCTGGCTATCTAACTTTCTGGACAATAGAACGTGTAAAGTAGATGCGAATGGGGCCTATTCAGGGTCTTTTTCACCTGAGGCAGGAGTCCCACAGGGAGGGTTAGTTAGCCCTATCTTATTTATTATGTATATGAGTAATATGCCAATATTAGACCTAAACTTGGTTTAGCATCACGATTTGCTGACGATGTAGCGGTCTGAAAAAGCGCCCCCACTCCTTCAATAGCAGCAACAAACCTCCAACCAGTCCTGAATAATTTAGAAGAATACTGCCAGAAATATAGAATAAAAATAAATATTCCGAAAAACCAAATAATACTACTCACAATTTAAATAAACCGAAAAAAGATCCACCAAAGTTATACATGAACGGATCACTTTTACACACTGCTACTTCTGCTAAATTTTTAGGATTAACTTACGACACCAAATTAATGTGGATAGAGCATACTAACAATATCCTGACTAGAATCTGGAAAAGAGCAAAGTATGCAAGAAGCCTATCGGGTAAAAATCACGGCACATCACCTGATAATATAATAAAGATCTGCAAAACATACATTAGACCTATAACAGAATACGCATGTCCAGCCTGGATAAATATAACACAAAAACAATTATACAAACTACAAAAAATACAAAATTCAATCTTAACTTCAGCCTATAAAGTACCAGGTAGCACATCATCCACATTCATGCACAAGTATGCAAACATAGAGACAGTACCTGATTAGACTCGCATAATGTACTAAATTATTTTAATAAAAATTGGTATAAAAATGATTTATTGTGTGATCTACGTACATGATGTAGATAGTCCTCACCTATGAATATATATTTAAGAATTATAAATCAAGCTGGCCACCTAGCACTAGACTTTTAGAACCAGTATAATATTCATAGCTTATTCTTTTTCTTTTGTTAAATATACATACATACATATATACATACATACATACATATATATATATAGAATTTAAAAAAAATAATAATAAAAAATATAAAAGAATAACATAAAAAATATATATATTAATAAAAAAGGCAACTCACAACAGTATATGGACACATTGTCCTGAAAAGGACCGGAATACTGTGAGATACTCTAGCCCTAAAGCACTACAACATAGTAGTAGATGACATGAAAGTTAGGGATAGAGAAAGAGGCCTTTTGTACCTGACCCTCCTGGGTATCTAAAATCCAACATACCCAAATACCCACATCAAAATGGTAAATAATAGCGCTTTTTAAGTAATTTTTTCATTACAATTCCAAAATGGAGGGGAAAAAAAAACATTGGAAGAAAAAGGTTCATTCCATCCGTTAGAGTAATTACAATTACAGAAATACAAATGTTTATTACCAGTAGGGGATAGTTTTTCAGATTTCTAAGGTAATGCCTATGGAAATTGACTCTTAATCTCATATTATTAGTTCCTCAACACACAATTCTCCACAAATATAATATTTTAAAACGTAACTTACATTTTTAGGATTACGGTCTAAAAAGCCTCTTGCCTTAAACACTTCCTACCCAGCTACATAAAGGGCCATCTGTGATCTGACAACCACGGGTATCCAAACTCGGTTTTTATCGGATACGAAAGTTTGATTGTTTCAAATAAATAAAACAGAACTTAGGCGTTTAATTTTCAACCTTTGATGCAGATAAAAACACAAGAAAAACGAAGGCTGTGTCAAGAGGTAGGTGTGACTTACATTTTTAATTCTGCTTTTCATTAAACTATGCAGCCTGTCGGTAGAATAGCTTTCTCGATAAAATAGATGCTTTACTAACAGACGAATATAAAGATAGATAGATAGAATGTACACGACCAGCAGATTTTAATGAATTCGACAATTAGAACCTGGGATAAACGAAACTACTGCAATACCAATGTACATACGACGTTTTTCTCTGAAAAAAAAAATTCTTCGTTAATATATCAAGCCAAAAGTTGGTGTGTCTTTCCCTAGGTATGGCAAAGTATATTAATTATTTAATGTTATCTCTAATAGCATTGTTGGTTAGACTGTTTAAAATATCTAATATTATAGTTACTTGTTTCATTATAATACTTTCATTGCAAAGACTGTCCCGCATTGCTAGCTAACCTGAATTTCATAAGCTGACTGAAGTAGATATTATTGGGATTGTGGTCGATAATATCGTTAACATCCGAACACCTAACTGGTGTAAGAAGTATTCTAATATCATAAGAAAAAGGAAACATGTATTTAGTTACGAAGTTTGATTGTCAGTCTAAGTAGGTAGCTTACTCTGATCAGAAGTTAATATGAATTACAATTTCGAAATGAAGTGCTGTGAGAAATAAGAAATTCCCATACAGGTTGTGTACTGTGTTCCCTCTCACTTGCGCAACAACCTATCAAAAGCAACGCACCTAATTATTCCAACCGCACATATCCTCAGTAATGGTAAGAAGTCTCAACATGTTGACGGCCTTAATGACCCTGGCAGTCGATAGGCCTAAAGTTCCTAAAATAACCAACTGGTAGGTAGCATTACACAGCATTCTAATGATTCAGTAGGGTCGACGGTTTAAAAATATCACCTATCCCCCCCCACCAAAAAAAAGGTGCACGTGAAAAAATTCATTCCGTATATGGATGAAAAAATCAGAGGGAAGATGGATTGTTTAAGGCAGAATTCAAATTATTTTTTGAGGTATGTGTAGGAAAGCTTCGGTCATTAACAACTTGTTAAAAACAAAGTTCGATAAGACACAACAGTGATCAACTCATAACGGATGACGTCAAAATATTTTCTTGGGGGTAGAGAAAGTTCTGGTTAACAAGTTATCTGCACAAGACAGGATTTCGATCACAGGTTTCGGAAAAGCTAAAAATGCGAACTTCAATAAATTATTTCCATTAACTACGACTTCAGGTTTAATAGTATATTCTGGCTGCATATTTTGAGAATATACGAACAAACCTAACCACCGAAAGATAATAGTATTCATTATCTACGAATTATGGACAAACGAAACGCTGTTAGGTATAGGTTGAAAACACGGCCATCTTTGGTCAGTTGAACTGAAAATCATTTAGGAACAACAGGTTTCTCAACCGAACATATTACTTCATAGTAACAAGTATTGTGTATGGTAATTCATCATAATCCAGAGTCCATAATGTATACACTGTACATAATCAGTGATGACGAGAAACCCACTTGTTGAGAAATTTATATGCAAAAACGGCTCGTTTGGGCTAGAAGGTCGAAACGTTGTTCGCTCTTCAATGTAAAGTGTTTTCTCAGCGCAAACGAGCCGTTTTTGCATATAAAATTATACACTGTACAGTTACTTAAGAATGCTATAATTAGGCCACATATTAAACAGCAGCGCTATCGCTCGTATAAAACAAGTAAATTAAAAAAAAAAAATTACGGACTCAGTAGTTCCATTGTAATAAAAACAAAAGGCCCGTCACACCAAACATGTTCGTCCTTTCAGCCGTGGGGGAGTTATAAAGTTACGCTCAATACCACTATCTTTGGTAAAAGATTAACCCAAGAGTTAGTGGTGGGTGGTGGTGACTAGCTGCCTTCCCTCTAGTCTTGCACTGCTAAATTAGGGACGGCTAGCGCAGATAGTACTCGTGTAGCTTTGCGCGAAATTCCAAACAAATCTACTGAAAATAAGAAAGTCAAGTAAAGGAAGAGTTGCGCTGGGGAACTCTACGTAATAAGCACGTTGTTAGGAATGGTTTCGTATTAAACTAACTACGAACTAAGGAGCGATTATTATTATTCTGTTACTTGCCATAAAACTAACGACGTTTGGAAAAAAATGACAGGCAAACGATATGAACAGTTCACAAGTAATAATAATACACGGGATTTTTTTTACCTTCTTCTCGTTTAGCTTAATCTCATATAAGGTATAACGAATGGTAATAAATCATGTACTACGAGGTATTTTAAAATTACATTTAATTTTAGGGAACGGTTTCGCCCAAAATATCAAAAACCACACACAGTGTTAGTTCAACGTGGAACTAACCCCATCTACGAGTTACTCATAAAATATAATATTTTCATTCAGGTGTACTGAGAACGTACGGTAAATGCATGATAAACCTCATTCGTGAAATACTCAGGTTCCTTAAGGGGTTTGATGGAAGATTTTACCCAGGGGCCGAGACGATTCGCGTGATACCATTTAGAAGTCGGTGCAACCAGCCGTTAATTAAGGTGTTACGTGACACACACAGACACTAAAGTTTTCAGATACAGTGGAGCCCCTCACTAACGACTTCAAAAATGCCTCGACAAAAAGGTCGTTAATGAGGGGGAGTCGTTAGTGAGGGGTAGATACCCAATTCGTTACCAAGATTTAAATTACGTACGCCTTTATAATAGGCAAAGTGTTCAAATACTGACTGGATATACGATCGTAAACTAAAGAAATCATTAATGTTCATGCAGACTTAAAATACGATCATAAAAGACATTTTCTTAAATCACTAATGCTCATGCAGACTTAAAATGCGATGATAAAATACATTTTTATAAAGAAATCACCATAGAAGAAATGCTACACACGCACAAAAATGATCAAATACAGACTTAAAATACGATAAGAAACTACATTTTCTTAAAGAAATCACTAATTTTTGTTTGTTTTTCTTCGAAAATTGTACAGTTTCAATGTCTTTGCTCACTGCTACCATGCAATCTACAATGTCCATTTTGCCGTGTTTGAGACCAAACTGTAAACGTTTTTCTGCATATGACATTGCAGTGGCACAGTCAATTGGCTCGAAAGACTCTACAGTTGTGTCGTCACATTCTTCACCATCATCAGTCTCGATTTCTTCAGGACACGCGATAATATTGTCAGAAACTGAATCATCACAAACTGGAGTTTCGTTGTCGAAGTTGACATATTCGCCAAGAGTTACACCATTCAAGACAGGCCTGAAGTCGGGGTCAGATTGGTTTTCTGAAACATTGTCCTCACTTTCGTTTGACACTTCGCCTAAACAGAAGTTAAAGCAGCATTTCAAGAAACACTTTTGAATTGTGGAAGTCTTAACTCGAAGCCAAGCGATGCGTAACCACACAATTGCGTTCAGAAGAGTGATTTTTTGCACAACTCGGGACCTGTAGCCGTCTGGTCGTTATCCATGTGAAACAAAAGTTGTCTCAAGAATGTTTTGCGATACAGCAGTTTGACGGTTTGTATAACTCCGGCGTCACAAGGCTGTAGCTTAGAAGTTGCATTAGGAGGAAGTAAAACGATTTTTACATTAGATAGAGGGATTGCAACATGGGCAGTGCAGTTGTCGATAAAAAGCAGAACATTGCGTTTCTGAAGTTTCATTTTGTTGTTAAATTTTTTTGCCCATTCGGTAAATATGGGAATTGTCATCCAGGCTTTTCGGTTGTAATAATAATCTACACCCAATGAATTCATATCAGAATTACGAAAGCAACGCGGCTTAGCACTATGACCAATAACAAGTGGCCGAATTTTCTCTCCCGACATGCTACAGCAAAGCATTACTGTAACTCTTTCTTTCGAAACTTTTACACCGGATGTCGTTTCTCCCTTCTTGACCATTGATTTCGTTGGAAGTGATCTGTATTGTATCCCAATCTCATCAGGGGAATAGCCTTCACAGATGGATGGGAGACGATTAGTCCAATCTTCAACTGCTTCTTGAGAAACTTCAGCACTTTCGCCACAGAGAATAGCTGCTTTGATATTATGCCTTTTTACGAATCTATCTAACCATCCATTGCTAGCAGAGAAGCCTTCATTGCCAAGCTGAGACGCCAATATTAATGCTTTTTCTTGAATTAGTTTCCCGGTAATTGGTAGATTCCTGGATCTTGTATTCACAAACCACTGCCACACCTCATCCAACTCGTCGTATAGGCATCTTCTCTTGTTCTGCTTTTTTCTGGATTTTCGCCTGTTAATTTTTTCTTTCTCTTTAATGATTATCTGAATTTGGGTTTTACCAACTCCAAGATCCGTGGCGATTTTTATTGCAGTTTCCCCTTTGTCGTGTCGTTTAATGACGGAAACTCTCTCTTCTAAGTTAAGCAACTTTCTCTTCGACATTCTGGTGAAAAATGAGTCTGTGTTATGAGGAATCTTCATATTATGCACACTAATCCTGTCTGGTAAATAATCCGATTTAGTGTTCATAATTCATTATGTACTATAGAATAAGCGCACTGAGTGCATTGAGAATAAGATTAATTTACCAATGAAAATTAATCTTCTTTTCGATTCGACGCACTGGAAATAGATTTATTGTTGAAGTAGATTACATAATACTGTTTAACTACGGAATAATTAAACTCATTTGTAATATGCCATAAATGAGAAGGCAGACCGCTATGTAACTTCACAGAATATGCCAAATAATAATGTCACTTAGTCGTTAGTGAGAGGTAAAATAATCAAAATTGTTCAATTTGGTAGGTCGTTAGTCGCGTTTGAGGGAAAGTCGTCCACGAGGGATCAATTTAATGCAAACAGGGTACCGTCAAAAATTTTCCGGTCGTATGACAGGGGAAGTCGTTAGTGAGGGGCTCCACTGTACTTGCAAACTTTTGTCAAAACAAAAACTGATACATACAGTACACTGAGCTAACTAACTAATTAGCTGAGAGTAAGAGAAACTGACTGAACCGTGTAATGGCTAATAAATTAGCTATTGAATAGCCATTTCTTAATTTACCCAACTTGAAATATACCATAATATAGTAATACTATCGTTTTTAAAATTAGTAGGTAAATTCGGGATATTTCGGGATATCGAACCGAACACACAAGTTACGATGACCATTTTTATTTCAAAATTTCGCGCAAGGTTGAACGTATAAACTATAGGAAAGGCAGCTGTCACTTAACGTTACCCACTGCCATCTCTCTTAGGTTACACTAATTGAATAGTCGAATATGATCATCACTCTTATAACGCACCAACAGCGATAAAGGGACGTGAGCCAGTAACACTCGGATTCACAGTCCGGGGAGCTTACCACTGGACCACGCTCAGCCCATGAAAACGATGTATTCCACGAATTATAAACTACGTTTTTCTAACTTTTGTGATCTTTAGGGTTCACTAATTAATATGCTACTGCTAATCTAATCTTTTTTAAACTTCTCCATTGATGAAACTCCACTCAAAGAAACTAACTTATAATGGGCTGAGCAGATAGCCCTTTGTGGCTTTGTTATAAGAAAAACACACACTAACTTATAAAATTAAACGATGGAAATAATGTTACATCGACGTAAAAATTCTGTAAATTAAACAGTTGCATCCTTTACAACGCTAAGTACTACAACTAATTATGTCTCCGCAGAGAGACACACTCTTTCTTTTTCCAAATTCGACTGTCATTTATTCATTTCTTTGTGGATTGACTTGAAACTTGGTATATTTTGAATTAATACGCCCAGGAACTTCTCAATTTCTTTTATTTATCCTTTTTTTAAGATTGTACAGGAACAAAGATCGAACAATCCAAAAATTTATATTATGGGCTCACATTTATAGCAATCAAGATGGAACTTGGCACAAACATACATATTCATGCCCTCAAGAAAAAGAAAAAAATGTAGACTTGCCCATTTTTAGTCTTTTCTCCTGGGGAGGGAGGAGATCTCACACGGGATTTGGCACACAGATACTTTTCTACAGATCCCAAACATTGTTATAGAAGTAATGTGGAAAGTGTTTTATTTTACTGTGTATTTCACAACTTTTCTAGTGTCAAAATTGACGATGTTGGTATTATGACGGAGATATGCTGTTTTTTTGTTTGTTTGAATTTCGCGCGAAGCTACACGAGGTCTATCTGCACCAGCCGTCCCTAATTTAGCAGTATAAGACTAGAGGGAAGGCAGTTAGTCATCGCCACCCAGTGCCAACTCTTGACCTACTCTTTTACCAACGAATAGTGGGATTGACCGTAAAATATAATACCACAACGACAGAAGGGGCGAGCAGCATGTTTGGTGTGACAGATATTTGAACCCGTGATCCTCAAATTACGAGCCGAGTTCCTTAATTAACCACCTGGCCATGTCGGCCCGAGACATGTTGCGTTCGCGTATGAACGGTGGCCTCTTTAATTCAATGCTACAACAACATTAAAAATCAGTAAATTAAACTGTTATGCATTCCAAAATAACGTGAATTTATCCTCTGCAACGCCGAATATTATAATCATTGTAACCATTCAATCTTTACGTACACTCGACTCAAATAAAAACTCGTTAATTCTGTGAAAAATTTATTTTCTGCAAATGTTATAACATCTAACAATTGAAGTGCTAATTTGCTCAACATTAAAAAACTCTTTCACAAACATGCACACTTTCATATCTGATACTTCCATTTCAATGCAAGCGTTAGAATGGGTCTAAATTGCGGCAAACATGTTTATATTAACTACAGAGATACGGAAGTGGAAATGGGTTCCTATCGCCATCTATTGGAATACAAAACCACTATTGTTAATTTCTAAACAGTTATACGATAACCTGTATCAAGTAGTCATGATTTTACTATAGCTCGTCTCTTTAATCATTTTGATACAAAGGTATACTGAAGTTAAGCACAAAGTCGTACAAAGGCTATCTGGACTGTTCCTACCACGAGCATCGGAAATCCAGTTGTTATTGTTGTAAACAATCCTTCAGACTTACTGCTGATCTATTGACGAACTTAACTGTAGCCAAAAAAGGGTAGAAGTAGACAGAAAGAAACCAGCATAACTGATGGAAATATACTCAAAGTTAACTTGTTTGTCGCAATTTACCTGAAACTTATGCGACGCTCTCTCTCTATCTCGGGATCTGGGTGATATTATGTACCCTGGAGGGTCAGGTGTGCTTTGACCTCTTCCTCCTTTCTTTACTTTCATGATCATGCAGTATAGGTTGGTATGGCTACTGCTTTAGGGTCAGAGTTTATTCCGACCCTTTTCAAAGCAATGTCCATGTACTAGTTTCGTACATTTATCGATATTATTTGCCCTATCGGTAGGGATCTAGTTTGATGATGGCCTTCCCCGCCCCCCTTATATATATTATTTATTATTAATATTTCATTTTTATTTATTTTTGTGTTTAAAACATGTTGATCGGAGAGAGATGTTTAGAACCATCCTCATCATGTATGTGGTACCTATCTAGTTCGCGTAATAATTCATTTTCATCCAATTTTTAGCAAAGTACGTTATTGTACAATGTAGGAGTCTATCTGGTATGGTTTTGGCATGACGCGTCTTTTTTTTTTTAATTTCGCAACAGTCATCCCTAATTTAGCACTGTAAGACTAGAGAGAAGGCAGCTAGCTAGTCATCACCACCCAGTGCCAACTCTTGAGCTACTCTTATACTGACTAATAGTGGGATTGACCGTAACATTATAACGCACGACTGAAAGGGCAAACATGTTTGGTGTGACGGAGATTCAAACCAGCGACTTTACGAGTCGAGCGCCTTAACCACCTGGCCATGCCGGGCTATTATGAAATGTATTCAACCGTTATTCGATCGGTTTTGTACTCCATCTAACAGACTTGTATTCAACGGTGGATTACACTTTCAGGTAAAACACCCACTGGTCAGGCATGGTCGTTGGTAAGTAAATGTGGCCTGCGAATTAGAAGGTCTAAGGTTCGAGTCTACAATATCCCAATATAAAAAAAAACTTTTTAGCTGAGAGCGCGTTACAAAAGTGACAGTAATTTCCACCACCAAATGAAAAGTAGCCGTCTCACAACTAACCTTTCCTCGAGTTAGGCTTTATTTTCATGTGCACTGAATAAATAAACAAAGCAAGTGTCCATGACTTTTATTAGTGTATAAAACTATTTAGAGAAATAGCATCTTCAGTATATTTACCAGGAAGTGTGGTACGAAACGCCGTCTGTTCCAGGACATTATTTGGATCCAATTAATTTCGTCTGTTCGTAATATCAACCACTGAATAGTTAATAGCTTTACCACGTTCGTACATAAGTAAAAGTCCTACGAGAAATGAGAAGGGCTATCTATAAATTAAATTTTACGCAAATGTTCTTCTGTCAATTTTTGTTTGGGGTGGGGGGGGGAGAGAAGGATAAATAATTACAGTAACATTCAACTCCAGGAATCGTACGGTGGAAATCCACCCACCGCCAACTCTTGGGCTACTTTTTTTTTTAATTAACGAACAGTGGGATTGACCGTTACATTATAACGCTCCCACAGCTGAATGGGCGAGCATGTTTAGTGTGACGGGGATTCGAACCCGCGATCCTCATATTACGAGTTGAGTGCCTGAACCACCTGGCCATGCTGGGACCACTTATTATGAATGCACAACGTCTAACTGTTCGAAATTGTATGAATATTTCACACACCCTTACTCAGTCATGGCTCTTATCAACAAATTTCATTTCACACAGACACATCAACACGTGAAGCGTACAACGAGCTCCTCATTACGCCTTCTTTAAGTAAAATTACAGACAGAAGACTAACATCAGTGATTTAATGATTTGGTGTTAAATGTAATAATAACAAATAAAAAATGCCTTACTTGTTTTGTAAGTGACCTTACACTCAAAGTGTGGCATAAAAATCTTGTGTTGCCAAATTGACGGGCTCCATGTACTACTGAACAAAGTTAAACCTAGAACAGGCAAATGCTGCTACATCAGTTTCATTTTTATCATACGTTTGTAAGCTACTGGCTTGCACTTGGTGGAAGTAATTTATTAAAGTTTAGCCTCTAGATTTCCCACAAGACTGTGATCTGAATCCTTAAGAGTAAATCCTATGGATAACTGTGAAAATTACTAAAAACTAGATGTGAAGATCAATCTATCACTAGATTCCCAATTTGTCATACAGCTTTAGGGATTTCCACTCCACATCAACGTGTCTAGGGTTTGTTAAATAAGTACGTGGACACATACTGTCTGAGAGCCTGGATTCTGTAGAAACCACTGTGTAAAGATCTGAGAAGTAAAAATTTACCATCTTTAGAAACATTCACGTCAAATATTTATAAGTGCATCAGTACTGTCTTAAACAGTATCTGGGTACGGTCTTGACACTGAAAATGTACTGTTTTAAACACTGTCTGGGCACAGTCTTGAGATTGAAAACCTACTGTCTTAAACAGCGTCTGAACACAGTCTTGACATTGAATACGTACTGTCCTAAACAGCGTCTGAACACAGTCTTGACATTGAATACTACCGTCTTAAACAGCGTCTGGGCACAGTCTTGACATTGAATACGTACTGTCTTAAACAGCGTCTGGGCACAGTCTTGACATTGAATACGTACTGTCCTAAACAGCGTCTGGGCACAGTCTTGACATTGAATACGTACTGTCTTAAACAGCGTCTGGGCACAGTCTTGACATTGAATACGTACTGTCTTAAACAGCGTCTGGGAACAGTCTTGACATTGAATACGTACTGTCTTAAACAGCGTCTGGGCACAGTCTTGACATTGAATACGTACTGTCTTAAACAGCGTCTGGGAACAGTCTTGACACTGAATACTAGCGTCATAAACACCGTCTGGGCACAGTCTTGACATTGAATACGTACTGTCTTAAACAGCGTCTGGGAACAGTCTTGACATTGAATACGTACTGTCTTAAACAGCGTCTGGGCACAGTCTTGACATTGAATACGTACTGTCTTAAACAGCGTCTGGGAACAGTCTTGACACTGAATACTAGCGTCATAAACACCGTCTGGGCACAGTCTTGACATTGAATACGTACTGTCTTAAACAGCGTCTGGGCACAGTCTTGACATTGAATACGCACTGTCTTAAACAGCGTCTGAGCACAGTCTTCACACTGAATACGTACTGTCTTAAACAGCGTCTGGGCACAGTCTTGAAACTGAATACGTACTGTCTTAAACAGCGTCTGGGCACAGTCTTGAAACTGAATACGTACTGCCTTAAACAGCGTCTGGGCACAGTCTTGAAACTGAATACGTACTGTCTTAAACAGAGTCTGGGCACAGTCTTGAAACTGAATACGTACTTTCTTAAACAGCGTCTGGGCACAGTCTTGACATTGAATACGTACTGTCTAAAACAGCGTCTGGGCACAGTCTTGACATTGAATACGTACTGTCTTAAACAGAGTCTGGGCACAGTCTTGAAACTGAATACGCACTGTCTTAAACAGCGTCTGGGCACAGTCTTGACATTGAATAAGTACTGTTTTAAACAAAGTCTGGGCACAGTCTTGAAACTGAATACGTACTGTCTTAAACAGCGTCTGGGCACAGTCTTGAAACTGAATACGTACTGCCTTAAACAGCGTCTGCACACAGTCTTGACACTAAATACGTACTTTCTTAAACAGCGTCTGCACACAGTCTTGACACTAAATACGTACTTTCTTAAACAGCGTCTGGGCACAGTCTTGACATTGAATACGTACTGTCTAAAACAGCGTCTGGGCACAGTCTTGACATTGAATACGTACTGTCTTAAACAGAGTCTGGGCACAGTCTTGAAACTGAATACGCACTGTCTTAAACAGCGTCTGGGCACAGTCTTGACATTGAATAAGTACTGTTTTAAACAAAGTCTGGGCACAGTCTTGACACTGAATACGTATTGTCTTAAACAGCGTCTGGGCACAGTCTTGACATTGAATACGTACGGTCTTAAACAGCGTCTGGGCACAGTCTTGACATTGAATACGTACGGTCTTAAACAGCGTCTGGGCACAGTCTTGACATTGAATACTACCGTCTTAAACAGCGTCTGAACATAGTCTTGACACTGAATACGTACGGTCTTAAACAGCGTCTGGGCACAGTCTTGACACTGAATACCTATTGTCTTAAACAGCGTCTGGGCACAGTCTTGACACTGAATACCTATTGTCTTAAACAGCGTCTGGGCACAGTCTTGACACTGAATACTACCGTCTTAAACAGCGTCTGAGCACAGTCTTGACACTGAATACTACCGTCGTAAACAGCGTCTGAGCACAGTCTTGACACTGAATACGTACTGTCTTAAACAGCGTCTGGGCACAGTCTTGAAACTGAATACTACCGTCGTAAACAGCGTCTGGGCACAGTCTTGACACTGAATACTACCGTCGTAAACAGCGTCTGGGCACAGTCGTGACACTGAATACTACCGTCGTAAACAGCGTCTGGGCACAGTCTTGACACTGAATACTACCGTCTTAAACAGCGTCTGGGCACAGTCTTGACACTGAATACTACCGTCGTAAACAGTGTCTGGGCACAGTCTTGACACTGAATACATACTGTCATAAACAGCGTCTGGGCACAGTCTTGACACTGAATACATACTGTCATAAACAGCGTCTGGGCACAGTCTTGACACTGAATACATACTGTCATAAACAGCGTCTGGGCACAGTCTTGACACTGAATACGTACTATCTTAAACAGTGTCTGGGCACAGTCTTGACACTGAATATATACTCTTCTAGAAGAGTCCCTACAATCTTCTGTTATACTTGTTTTCGTCTACAAAAGCGGTTTATGTAACTCTAGTTTAAGCAACCCAAGAGGGTTTCTGCTATAAAACATGTTCAAGCTCTTACAATAAGCCATCTTAGCACAATTTTATAAATTATCAGTGATTACAAATAAACACAGTTAGAAAGAGTTACACAGTCTAAACAGGACAGGAAGCAGGTTGTTTCAAAGTTCTTTGTAATTCACTAATTTTGTATGAGTTACAAATACTTTTTATCATTAAACAAACAACTTACTCATGGAAAAATTAACTGATAATGTCTGTAGAGTTGAAAACAGTTTAGCAATAAACTATGATTGTAATTTACTTCATTCAATTATTTTTATGTGTTTCATGAATCTATCTAAATTTATGGAAACATATATATTTTAAGTAATACAAGTTCATTTACTCTATGGAACATTGAATTAAAATACAAAAGAAAGCACTAATTCTATACTGAAACAATCTCTTCTTCAATTCTGTATAAAAATTCCTTTTCCTTACTTCCAGAAGACAAACATACACATAACCAAACTAATAATTTTCAGACCCAGATCTTTCAAAATTCTTGGAATATGGCGATATATCACTAAGAAGACCATAGACCAGCAGATACACCAGAAATTCACAACAATTTGAAGATGACACACCCAATACTCTCTCCAGGCCATTATAAATATTTAAATAAATGTGGGGCTCATGCCTTTTGGTCGTGTTTTATCACTCTTGTTAACCATGCATGATTGATGTGTTTATAATTTTATCAAATTTCTCATGTGATTACAGGTGAAAATGATATATTTCATATATTCCAATACTATATAGGTTTTTTTTTTTATATCATATATTCCAATGCAATATAATTTTTTTCTGTACCATATATTCCAATTCATTTTTAATGTAATATTTATAATTAATGTTAACTTAGGCCACTCAAGTTACTTAGGAGACCTAGCTTCCATGCACTGGAGATTCAGAAACACTCTGTTACATGTTGGTAAAATTAACGTTTTCTTCTATATACTTGTAAACTTACACTGTCAGTAACTGTATGCCTAACTAGTTTACAGACATTTCCTGTCACACTTAACAAAATGCATTTGTGGATTTGATATCATATATTATTTAGATAATAATACTTTGGAAGGAAAACTTTTTTAGAATGCAACAATCCATTTGAAAATTAGCTTTAACCATGCAGTAGTGTTTCAGTAAAGTTACTTTGTAAACACTGGCACCGCCAGATGGAAGCACATGTTTGTTGTTCTCAGTAGCTTTAGTATATAGCTAGTTTGTATTAAATTATTACACATAGTTTTAAGTGGTAGATAAGAAAAGTTGTACTGTTCAATGTTCATTCATTAATTAATAAAGAAAAATATTTTAAGTGTAGGTGATTTCTATTTCCAAAATTACAGTTTATTGTTACTTAAATATTTTAAAATTAATTGTTTATGCTCAGAGACCAGAGGGAGTGACTATGAAATTTTATTTATATATTTTCTTTTCATTTACAGAAGACTAATGCAGGGTTAATCATAGAGAAAAACCTCACACTGCTAATTTTTATTAATTTATATACTATAAAAATAATATAAATTTTTATTAATAAACAGGATCACAATAAAAAATATCTTAAAATATTACTATGTTCCCTTTCTATTCCTGATTTTAAGTGAAAGCTTTATGACTTATTACAGATATATATATTACTGCTGTTATAGGTTTTCTAACTCTAAAATTAGGGGTAAAATCAATGGACATTGCATTGTTTTATGTTATACTGTCATGTTAGCTTAACTGCTTACATTCATTATAGATTTGTTATAATTTTTTCATTCATTTTTCAGTAGGATTCCAGGAAGCTAAAATTGTAACTATATATTTATAGTTACAACTGATATTTATTTCCATTAATCATGCCTGCCTTTCTGAAGGTACCATAAAAGCACGGTAAAAGTTGCCCACATGTAATTCTGCAATGCTACATTTAGTCCAAAATAACCCAGAGTCTAAAGGAGTTAGACCTCTATAACTGATTAACATTTGTTTAATATAGCTTAAAGCACAATTCACAGAAAATCACTACATGTCAAGCTATACACAGTTATGAATAGTTTCCACCATCGAAATTAATGTTCCCAGCTGTCAATAAGCATTCGTTTCATCATAACTGTGTGTTTTTAGGCTCACCAACAGTTGAGTCATGTATAAATACAAAACAATCATCTGACTTGAAAGCATATTGTATATCACAGTCAATATACTACATTCTTTCTGAACACTAATGCACATGTATAATATGAATATTCAATACATGAACCAGCCTAGTTTTGTTCTTCAAAACTGTTCGAAAGCTACTAATCTACTTGTGTTACTAAACACTGCAATTAAAATCACATACATTTCAGTTGCATTTACTGAAACAAGTCATTCTTATGTTCTGTCAATTTCACCATGTGATTAAGTGAGAATAGTAATACAGTTAGTCTGATTTAAAAGGAAGAAACATTAAAATGGTTCAGTTTAATTTACTAAAAAGCTACCTATTCAACAAATCAGCTTGTTTTCTACATTGGAACTACCTAATGTTCTCTTTTATGTATATAGAACTCCTCTAAATATCTAGCTAACCTCATACTTATTACATTCTAAGGAAAAATTACAAAGGAACCAATATTTATTATACAACTTTTTTGGGACACTAAATACCACCTACATCAGATTTAAGGGCTATATCTTCACAGCAGATGTTTAAGTGTAGTTATTTTATTGATTTTAACACTAGAAATGTTTAAAATTATCTTTAATTTCATTTTTCTGATTAGATGATGCATGAATAGTAATTAATAGATATATAGTAGAATATTAAAATACTATACTTCAATCTTTGGTTAGTACATAGGGTGTTTTTAATTCATGGTTACAAAACACAAAAACTTTGGAAATATAAAATGAATGTGCTGGATAGTTTGGTAAAACTTGTGTTCCTGTTGGAAGGTTTGGTGAAACTTGTGTCTGTTTTAGAAGATTTGGAAAACTTTTATTTGTCACACCAAACTGTTTTCCTCATTTTTAAATGCTATAAATTTCAGTATGAGGAATTTGTTTGATAAAGAATATAAAATTTAAACAATACGTAAGACATTCAGTTTCATGATTCACAACATACTGCAAATGAAAAAAATGAAACGCAAAAAGAAAAATGGGTTTGATACGTGAAAATTGTGTATCTTGAAGTTATAAACATCTTGAAGTTATAAACATCTTGAAGTTATAAACATCTTGAAGTTATAAACATCTTGAAGTTATAAACATCTTGAAGTTATAAACATCTTGAAGTTATAAACATCTTGAAGTTATAAACATCTTGAAGTTATAAACATCTTGAAGTTATAAACATCTTGAAGTTATAAACATCTTGAAGTTATAAACATCTTGAAGTTATAAACATCTTGAAGTTATAAACATCTTGAAGTTATAAACATCTTGAAGTTATATAGTCACACAAAGAAAAAAATTCAGCATTAAAACATTTCTCTCCCCCAGAAAAAAAGATTACAAATATTAATTCTTAAGACTACTAAAACTATTAATTTGAGGATTTCCAAACAAAGCATGTCTGTCAATAATTGATTATAATGAAATCAAAGTCTGACAGTAAGAAAAATACTATTCTTTCCATTTGTCTAATATTAAAAGTCAGCTAATGCTTTAAATGGTAATTCATCTGAAGCTACCTTTTTATTTCACTTAAGCTTTGGTCTCAAGAATGTTTTTAGGAAGTAATGATATATATTTGACCCTAAACAATACAAGTTTCTGCAATTACCAAAAAACTGTAAAAAACATCTCGTACTTAATAAGACGAAACAAATAATCACAATGATTTTGTTTTGTGGAAAAATTCATATTGCTGCATATGACTTAGTAAATTTTACACAAAGTTTCACTAGAACTTTAAATTATTAACAACAAATTTATCAGAAATGCTGACCTTTGTTTGGTTTTGGGATTCCAAATTTCTCATGAGGCCGGTCAGAAAGAGCTCCATCTTCAGCTGAAACTTTAATAGCATAAGCTTGCTTTTCTTCACGGTCAAACTCAACTCTTGTGAAAATAGTTCCAGTTTCTTTGTCTATGCTGAAATACCTATCACCACCTTCTTCAATTTTATAATAAACCTAGAAGTAATAGCAACATGACTAACTTCAACACTGTTTACAGAGCTACGCATCTTTTATAATAAACCTAGATGTAATAGCAACATGACTAACTTCAACACTGTTTACAGAGCTACACATCTTTTATAATAAACCTAAAAGTAATAGCAACATGACTAACTTCAACACTGTTTACAGAGCTACATATCTTTCCAAGATTTAAACTCACTTCTCAAACTACAAGTAAATGGTTTGAAATAGATTTAACTTAAAAAAATACTTTTATTTGTACAATGTTGTTTGTTTTTTGTAAAGAAACTAAATTTTTATTATTTCTTGATCCTTGAAAACGTGACCTTGACTAACCTGTTAACATAAGAACCAACAGAGTTCTTCCCTATGCCCAAGATAAGTGACCTTGAAAGTTTAATTAAACCCTGCTATTTATAAGTGTAGTCATTATGTAGAAAGTGGATGTCTACAGATGGACGGATAGCATCATTATACACTCCCTGAACCTTTTCAGTCGGGAGGAATAAAAACAAATGTTCTTTCCCAATAAAAGGCAAAACAAGATTATTTCTTTTGTATAAAGAATAATACACAGTTATCTAAGATTCCTGTCCAGTCTAAATTTATTCAACCATTTAAAAATATAGACATGTTAGCCTATGGAATTCAGAGGTTTTTGATTCATAAAAACAAAAACAATTGTAATAAAATTAACAAGTACGTCTGATGAAACGTAAACTATGCACAAAACACTAAAAAACAATAACTTTATAAATTAATTAATGAATATAATTCTCAACAAGAAACTCACTAGATTTTCAGCCACAGTAAAAAATAATTGTCTGCCTTGTCTTGTTCTTTGGATCAAAGCTACACAATGGATTATCTGCACTCTATTGACTGCAGGTATAAAACCTCAAATTTTACCATTTGCTTAGCTAACAGTTTACAATAAATAGCCTTCTTAGTTAGAAATATTCACTTAAAATTTTGAAAATCTTTTTAAGCATTATAGCCCTTAATACTTATAGTAACTAAGTACAAAGATGTCTCTCCCAACTAGCAACACACAGTAATAACAAAGAAAGAACAAGTCTTTATGGCCAGGTGGTTAAGGCAATCGACTTGTAATCTGAGGGTCATGGGTTCGAATCCACATATCACCCAACATGCTTGTCCATTCAGCCATGGGGCATTATAAAGTTATGGTCAATCCCACTATTCATTGATAAAAGAGTAACCCAAGAGTTGGTGGTGGGTGGCAATAACTAGTTGCCTTTCTTCTAGTCTTACACCACTAAATTAGGGATGGATAGCGCAGATAGCCCTCATGTAGATTTGTGCAAAATTCAAAACAAACAAACAAAGAAAAAGTCCTTCTTGAGAACTTGGTTTAGGCACAGAACTAAGTACAAGATTTTTAATACTATTTTGTTTCTGCAAAATTTTGTAGAAATGCAAGCTCTACTACCATGAATGAATTTTAAATTTAAATCTATGACAGCTGATAATTTTAATAAAATATTACTCAAGTATTAGATTATGAGTATATAAAATCAGGTTCAAATGCATCCCAAAATTCTTTGAATTGTGAAGACTTATTTGATTTTTATATATGTACTCCAGTAGAAATTGTTTTTACTCAGAAATAAATGTGTGCTAACTTGGATAACATATTTTTTGAAAAAACTAAATAATGTAGGAGTTTTATGGAAGGAAAGAAAACTTAAGAAAACCTCCTATGGCTTATAATTAACTATTAAAATATTATAAAAACATATACAATATCTGTCTGATGATGATTACAAAAATCATTTTCAAATCAATCAACAGAGGCCAGCACTTACAATAACAGTTGTCGAGTGTAAATAAGCAAGTTTTTTAAAATAAATAAATCATTGACTAGACAGATGCCATGTAGTTGAATTACTGGAAAACTAAGGTAACAGACACATAAACACATCACTACCTTATTATTTGGATAAGTTCCATCCTTATCAACAGCTGTCACAGTAGTCACTTTTGTCATTGGTGGCATGCCTTCTAGAACTGTTTCTTGCTCAGTTTCAATAAATAGTGGAATTTCATCATTCACATCTTCCAACACAATATAAATGGTACATTCTGCTGCTAACACGTTCACACCATTGTTCTGAAATATATTATTATGAGTTAAAGAAAAATCCAATATTACATAAATCATGCCACATATACTATAATCAGTACCTAAAAGGCCTTTCACCCAGTACCAGGGCTCATCAGGTTACCTCAGATACAGTAGACATAACAATGGTGCATAATGTAACCTTGCATGGAAATAGCAAAGAGTTAGCATTAGAACACCATGATAAATTTCAGTACAGCCTCAACCTTCCAACTTTTTAAAACTTCTTATTACTATATGATTGCCAGAATTCACATGTATGAAAAATATACAATCATGTGTTCATTAGGCCCGAGCTCAACATTGCAAAGCTTTTCCAACATGAGTTAGACCACACTAACTGATAGACAACTTTTGAACAGACAAAACCAGTACAGATCCTTTCAACTTAGGCAGCAAATTACATGCCCATGAATTAAACATTCAAGGTAGAGATCCTTAGCACTCAAATACAGCTATCACTAATGTTGAGCTACAAATCAGAGGGAAGGCAGAACATCTGTCCCCATAAGAGCTTTGTCCTATTTGAAACAGACAATGGCATTGACTACTATCATTATAACACACTTACAGCTGAAAGTGTGAAGCATGTTCAACAGCACTCTGATGTAAACCCTGGCCTTCCAATCTACAGCACAACCCTACAAATAAATTTAACATAATTTTCAGACACCAAGCATATGTGTGTAATATTTATGCACAAATAATACCAAATACTGGTTCCTATCCACAACCGGAGACTTACTTAACACTTAAATATCTGAAAGACATACATTAATTCTTTAGGTACTAGAATTTTGAATACATTGAAAGCAAAGTGTATAGATGTACAGTAAAAAACAAGAAGGAAGAGACAGATTTGGCTGGTGTAGTAATGTATTATAGCAAAAAACTTTTCAGTTCCAAAACTCTAATAAAGACAAATGAAAGTAACATTATAATAAAGATCTATAAATTTTATTCCATGACCACTAATGTCACAGCTTTTTTATACCCCACTATAAATTCCACTTATATTCTTTGTACCCCTCTCTCTCTCTCTCTCCCCCTCTTATATAAATTATTTTAGGAAATTTAAACTAAACCATTTACTAACACAGAAAGGTTTAAAAGGTATCCTCTAATGAAAATTAATCTTTAAAAAAAATACAAAAAGGCAATAAGAATTTTTAAAAGTTAAGAGTAACAGACATTGCCTATAAGGAAGCCTGAGATATAGATAGTTATCAGTAAGATAATGAAAATTAGAATTATGTTTACATTTATGAGCTTTAAAAATTTAGATACAAGTTCTTTTTTACATAATGTATTTTCATGAATTACACTTTTAAAAGTGTTTTAATACATAAAAAACTACAAATTACACTATGTAGTAAAATTTTTACTTTTTCTTGTTTCTGGGCAGAAAGTGTTATTTTCTAACTGCTTATATCTAAAGTAAATGGAAAAGACCTATTCTTTTCAAACTTTGCTTTTGTGACCTGGGAGCATATAATGAAAACATGATGGGAAATTATATTTGGGGGCTGATATGTGAAAGTGATTTACATTACAGCTGCAAACCTCGAAAAACTACTCACTTTTAAACATTTTTGTATAACTTCAGTATAAATACATGTAAATATTGATTCATATGTTGTTTTATTCAGACCTTATGTAAATGAAAATGTGCAAATTTGCCTGTTTTTGCATAGAAAATAGGTTAATTTCTAAATTTCATTATCCAAGTAACAAATGCAAAGTTTGAAGGAAATAATGGCCATTTTCTGTACTTTTACAACATAAGCAATTAAGAAATAACACATACTATCCAAACACAATTTGTGTTATGTAGTGTAATCTAGGGTCTGTCTTTTTTCATGTTTTGGCTTGTAAAATCACTAAAGAGAAAAGGCAGAATATTTTTTCAATAGATGTTTTGGTGAGATAAAGAGGATCACCCACTTCAACTCGGACAGTCAGGTTGTACTGTTGAAGCTTCTCGTAGTCTAAAGGATAGTTAACCATGATGTCAGCCCACATATCCCCATTACTTTCTGGTCGAGGTGCCAGGTAGAATGTATCTTTGCTGTTAGTTTGCTCATTACTTCCTTTCATCAGTGTGTAAAAAACAGCTGGATCATTTGGAATCCCTGATCTGACGAGAAAAAACAAAACAAAAAACAATATCCAACATGTCAAATGTGATATTTCAGTAAGGAACTAAAGGAGGAGTGGAAGGGTGAGCTGTAATATTTCATCTTCTGACTTAGTTTGGTTCTGGCACAACTAGACTAGCAATACTATATGATAGAGGTAGTAGTTAATTCTGTGGGAAAAGCCTCAAAATACGAAAAAATATTTGAAAAACTAAGTGAAATATAGTCAGGTGAATGATGTTTGAAATGTATCATGGCATTACAACATAAACTGCCTGCACATTTTTAAATAAGAGAAAAACGTTACACCAGAATATACAAACTGTGTGCGTGTGTATGTGTATACAAGTGCACGTATGGATAAATATTATTTCAATAGTTAAGTAGGTATTAACATCAAAAGGAAGCACTGAGTTAAGAACACCAAGATCAAATGTGAATAAAAATATTTGAATCAAGTAGGCAAGCCTCAACAGCTACAACAGAAATGCTGCATTTATCTAAAAGATCACCAGAGCACATGTTATAACGTTTTAAATGTGCCCAGTGCAAGTAAAAATTTAATTATCCACACTTCATCAGGATTTTTCTCTGATCTGTATAATCCAGAAAAAAAATTTAAATTCTGATCTTTTCAAACAAATTAAAACAATTAAGATTGTGCTGATGTCCAAGAGGTCATAGCTACCAGTCACTTCTGATTTATAAGGTATAAGGTTATGCATCTTTGTGGTACTTCTTCAAACTACTTCAACTAACTTGATAGACATCACATAAGCATACTAAACTCATGGTTACAAAAGAAAACATCAGGCCTCTCAACAAGGTTTCAAAAGTATGTAGAACAAACACAGGCACACTTCTAACCCAAATACAGGAAGAAAACGATTAGAGGTATTTTTAGGGCAACGAGAAGGACTATTTTAAACCATAAATGCTGCACGCTGTCATTAATACTTTGAGAAATACAAATTATACCTTACATTCCTGCCACCAGTGGTTAGTCTTTTGTACATCATATCTACTTAGCTTATATCAGATCACTTTTCATATTACTCCTTATCTTGCATGACACCCTTAAAAAACAAAAACTTTACTGACATTAATTCTTAATAAACAAATAAACTATATGTGTGTAAAAGATAACTTGTGCAATATGAGTTATATGATAATCATAAATTGACACATAGTGTTTACATACATTGACAAAAATTATGAATATAAATCACATGATCTTAGTACCCTACATCCAGTTTTGTAAGACCACAATAACAATTATTGAACCACCATTACATGACACATAAACAAGATTAGACCTAATGACTTGTAGTGTATTATAATTCTTACAATAGTTGACAAACTTACAAATTTACAGGAGTTGACAAAAAATATTTAAAACCATATGTTTTATAACACACTTGATGACCTCTATTAAAATATGATATCAAGTCCTACTTTTAACACTGGCTTTCATAAATACCTGAATTTTCGTGATTTTAGTTACATTTTCTCAAAAACTGTTGTGCACCTGCTGTAGTTTCTTAGATCTTATTTCAGTTAGTCTACAAGTGATCAAACATGTTTCTCTGCAATAATCAAATATTAAAAACCAGTTTCACATGGCACCTATTTAGTTTGCATGCTCTTGAATTTCAGTACTGCTTCACATTAACCTGTTGACTGCCAAGTATTTTGGCTGCTACAATACAACTCTAATGCTTCTTCATTTGTAACTTTTTTCGTGACGCCATTTTGGATTGAAAGTGAAACAATTTGTAAGTAAGTCAAATGCATGTATGGTGCTGACATCTAGCGTTGAAGTCAGGTATCATTGAGAACGAATTAACTCGTCCGTTGCACTGTGTTACCGATTGGCTTGGACGAGTTATCTCGTCTGTGGCACTGAACAGGTTAATGTGGCAAGGTTTCAGTGAGTTTGTATAGATATTTCTAAGTGACTGACTGCCACCCTTCTTATAGTACTTCAAAAAGATCATCTTCCATGTTTTGCTTGTGATCTTTCATTAATTAGTTTAACTCAGCGTATAAACTTTCAATCAGATTAATATGAGGCGACTGACTTGGCTATTCTATAATGTTAATTGTCTTACTTCAAAGATATCTTTTAACAGTTCCATAAATGATGGTGTTTACATTTTTTAAAATTTGAATTTGTTTAGCTAGATGATTCAGAGGATAATATTTCAAGAATCCCTGGTTTGACTCCCTCTGCTGCCAAACTGACTCTTTCTGTCTTTTGAGGAACATTGTGCTACTTGACTAATTAAATATAAACAATTAAATGATGGTCCCTTAGTAAATTATATTTGGTTAATCAGTTAGTAAATACCACTAATCATTCATATCTAATTACAAAGTGGTGGAAATGTGTACGACTAGGACATGGCATACTAAATAAAATAATAAAATATAAGCTGTGTGTTTCTTACAACCATATACTTCATGCCACACCCATTCCCTCATTTCTTGTTATTGCAGATAAAACTTCTAATACAGAAGCTGTAACATTTGACGTATGCTTCCTTTTTTTTTTGCAATAAATATTTGAATTTGTTCAACTCACGAAAAAATGTATGGCACTAGATGGGCATTGCACAAAATTTTATAGATTGCAAAGACCTCAGGGTACTGCAGGACCTGTAAAACTTACTGAAACACACAACTGTAAAATTAAGGAAGTAGATTTATAGTAGTATAGTTAAACAAAATCACTTGTGATATAGAAATATATTCGATAACATGCAGCATTCCTACTCAACAAAATGTGATTCACAACAAACATTTTGGTTTACTGATCACAAAGATACTGAGCAAAAACACAGAAAATATAGGAAAGTTTATAAGAATTCACAAGAATTACTGGATACCTGAGAGGCCTGAAACCTGAACAGATGCATGTATCAAATTTGCTAAACATTGCCTTGGGTAATGCTAGCCTACAAGCTGACCTAACACAAAAATATTACAACAAAAAGCTAAGAAAGTAAGTAGATTTCTATAGCTGTAAAACTGTACAAACTAAAATGCAATTCAAAAACCTCATAACTGAAAACCAAGTAAAACTCTACTACATCCAGTACTGATGAGGCCTTCTGCCAGTACTAGAGCTCATCAGGCTAGCTGGAATGCGACACAAGATAGTGGTTCAGATTCTATTTAGATCATCAAACTGAACAAACAACTGTTATGGTGCAAACTAGATTACAGTGGTAAAGTGTAATTCCATCAATTATATTTAAGTAACTCACTGAAAAATCAGAATTAGGGCAAGGATTAATAATGCACAGTTGGTTTATTTTAACACCAATTATGTTTCTATTATTATTATTACTTATTTTTACAATAACTAATTTTAATTACCCTTCAGAAGAACTGGTGAATCAACAAGCAAGGTTTAAGTTTAGTAACTTCTCATATTTCTTTAACTTAACTTTAACGTTACAACTGTACATCACATTATCATTACAGCATTTAGTAATCTATGTTACTGATCTCCCGAGTTACTGTATATTTAAAAGAAGGTTATAAGCAATTACTACAAAATATCCATAGTTTACCTGGCTTTGATGCTTGTGACCACTTCTCCCCGTCCAAGGTTCTCTTTGATCATTATGGGTCCATAGATGGGTTGGTCCCACACTGGAGGGTTACTGTCTCTGTCTACTACTTCTATTATTAGTTCTACTGTGGTTCGATGTTGTGGCTTCCCTTTATCTAAAGCAACAGCTCGCAGATGGAACTGTTGTCGCTAAGTGCCATAAAAATAACTTGTTAATATCCATAAACTATTAATGTCTATACTGAATTTTATGAAACTCAACAAACAAAATTAATAAAGGTAGTAATACATGTGAAATTGTGTTCCTGCCAAATCTGGGTAACTCCTTATATTATAGTTTACACTTTGTTTCCCTCATCATATTTACTATTATTAAGTTTTTATTAATAGAAATAAACATGTGCAGAACTAGAAAGCAATAAAAATTAAATCAGCAAGATAAGACTTCCACTACAAGCAAATTAAACTAAGAAAACATTTCAACAAATTAAAACCCAATCAAACAGATTGGCATCATCAGTATTCTTCTAATTGTTCAGTGACTGTCAAATTACGTTTTGTAGATAAACATTAGAATCATTAAATGCATACACATTGTTATTACAATATGTTTTTTTATCTTGTCTTAAATTCAATCATGCAACACTTAAAATAGAAATATATGTAAGCATTTGTATTTTCAATGTTTACCAATAGATATTTTAATGGAAAAGCTTGTTTTCAATCTGTAATTCACATTTAGCAACATAAAGGAACAACTAATTACTGAATAAATATAAAAAAATAAAAGTCTATCACAGATTACACTTACAAAAAAAGAAGATCTGGAGAGATTTTAATCAAAAAAATTAAAACATTGAAATAAATTAGTTATTTATTTTTGTACGAACAGATGAAAAACGTTCAAATCATACTCCAATTACCAAAAAATCTTTAACAATCTGTTCACATTATAACAAGTCTTTACCTAAGCAAGAGAGCTCTCAAATATATTTCACTTATTTATTTTATGAATTGTAATTTGGTTACTTATATTACTAATCATATTCTTGTTTTATCTACATTATTCACAAGTTGTGCTGATAGAAACAATTAAAAAAATAACACACACATCCAATGGTTTCTGAAGAATAACCCAGCCAGAATCAGGGTTGACTTTAAAGTAGGTGACATCAGATGGATCGTATGGAGCAGACAAGTTGTACATTACAGCTCCATTATCGTCAGCATCTTCATCTGAAGCCGATACACGTAGGATGTTTGTTCCAACGGGTGTGTCTTGCTTTACGTGCTCTTTATACTCCTGTCGGTCAAAAAGAGGTGGGTTGTCGTTGATATCTGTTATCTCAACCTTAAAGGAACAAGCTCCTTCTAAGGGAGGGTTTCCTCTGTCAGTAGCTTTGACTGTGACACTTACAAACCGACCATCTTCTCCTTCTCTGTCAAACACCTGTAATCAGTTATATTTACATGTTCTTCAAACTTCTCTTTAAGCCTGGTATATAAATTAAGACTCACAGAAGTTAAAGAATGAGAGATATACTTAACACCGGAGTGATGCTTAACCTAAACAGAAGAAATTTGGCACACTAGAGTAGGTGCTTCCAAACTGAGACCTGTGTGAAAGCATCAAGGGACTGTAGGAAATACATAAAATACTTGTAAATATTGTTAGCATACTCTATATTCATTGGGTGGAGGGAGCATCAACCATAATGCAGAATTTTCTGAGCGGACATGTGCTGAGAAAGTTTTGGAGAACAGTGTCACCTTTGATACAATAATATATTAATTTTAGTCAGTAGTTTGTTATTAGTACCCAAAGTTATAATTTTCCTATACTGAAAATGTACTTCCAATAGGTTCTTACCTCTATCACAAGATTAGCTATTTTCATTCAATGCTGCCCTTTACAGGCAAGGTTTTTCTTTATGTATGTCACAAGCCTTCTGCTCCCCCCTGTTGGAATTAGGACGTTTCAATATGTCTCTCATGCATATCATCATGTGACACTTCTCAACTAATAGGAAAATGCCATGCTCATGTGACACACAACCTTCTCTACTGAACATTCACTTTGAAGTGTAGTAAAAGATGTGAGCACAGAAGTGAGGGGAGGCAAGTACCTATCTGAAATACATTTTTAGTATAGCAGAATTATAACTTCTGATACAGTTCTTGCTCCCTTTCACAAGATTAGCTAGAATCCCATGTTGAGAAGGAGGAAAGACCAGTGTAAGAGAACAACAGAAGCACTCCTGGAAGAGTCTGAACGATACTCTTAACCATGAGAAAAGCAGATCTGGAGATCAGAGTTGGGGAACTGCACAACTTTTGAGCCAGGTATAGAAATTCATAAAAGCTCATGGGTTTGATATCACAAAGTGTAGAGTGTTCAGGGCATGTCAGACCATACTTGGCAAATCAAGTACATTCAAAATCTCCTCTATGGAGTACCAGCATACACAGGAGGACAGGATGAAAATGAAACCACCTACAACCAATAAATTGGGGACTAAGATCTGCACCAATATCTTGGTCAACACAAGGATCAACACCCTACAGCAATCTGAGACTGGCCATCTGGCATCAAAAGGATGGATTTAACTTGTGAGAGGACTTATGTCAGTTGGTTCACTCAAATACAATACCTCAATACTTTGGAACCTATATCCTTGGAGGTAAGGAATGTGTAAGAGGAGGCCATGTCAATCTTAAGCTGATCACATATAAAGTATCAGGAGGTTATATCAACAGGTAGCAAATGGATAAACTCCTCTGACTGAATAAATAGTATCAGGAGGCCACAGAGCACCACTTGTGTGAAAGAGAGGGAATAAACAAAAACCTCTGAAAAAGATGAAAAGGAACAAAACTTACCAGTTAAAGTTACACCATCATCTGTAGTATGGCCACTGATAGAGGATGAAATCCTGATGTGGATGAAAGCATGGAAGAATGGGACATAATGTGAGTGCTCAACATATCAACTTGGAGAATCTCCTTCAACAGGAACCAAGGGAAAATATGAGGTGACAAAGCTGATGAGCAGATACATGTAACATGGTACAAGAGGAAGTAGGCAGAGAGAGGTAGGTCAAATGAATACAATAGGTAAAAGGTAGAAAGGGAAAGTTCATGAATGGAGTAGAACTGCCAGTGAGTGAAAGGATGACATACTCTGAAGGGCAGATGTACATGCAATTTAAAACTACGGGATCCTGATGGGACACTACAATCTATCAAGGTCCAAACAAGAGTGAAGATGGGGGGTAGATCGCAAGAAAATAGGAGAAACAACCATTTCAAGCCACCACAGTCTTAGGAAGCAAGGAATTATCAGAATAAAATAAAAGACACATAGAATAATAAAGAGTATGTGAAAAAGAAATGGCAAATAAACCATATTGGTGAGATCTACAGGCCAAAAGGAAAAGGAAATAGGTCTTAAGGCACAAATCACACTAGAAGCAAGAATAAAGTTGTTCAAATGGAAATAAATTCAGGGCATGGAGAACCACATTAATATCCCACTCCAGAAGAACTGGTCACCTGGGAGACCTCTTAATCCAGAAGGAACACATGAGCATAGTGAGAACAGGTAAACTGAAAACACTATAGTATCTGGAGAAATACATGGTATTGGAAAGGGCTGCTCAATAACCAGAAATTGAAAAGACCAAAGATCCACAGTTGAAGAGTTAGGAGAGTAATTTTGTCACTTGATTCATCAAAGGCTTGGTGGCAGAAGACCTTCCACTTGTGTTGATAAACTTTCATGGAAGATGGACAAATGAAAACAGCTAACAGGGAGGCAACTCAATGATTGAAGCTGGGAAACAACATAACAGGGACAGGAAGTGAAAGTAGTAGACATTGGAGCCTCAAAAAACAGGGCTGTGCTGGGCAACAGGATGCAGTCAGTACGACCTGACAAAGAATGGAGCATACCAGAGAAATCACCCAAAGAAGTAAACAGACTGAAGATAGAGTAAAGAGCTTAAAGATGTTAGACAAGTGACAAAAAGAGAGGCAACCTGCTATTGAAGCCTGTAACAAATGCATCCAAATGAGGGAGACCCCAAAGGAGACAAAGGTCTCTGAAAATGAGTGAATCTAATGACCATTTAATGGGAAAGATTGGGTTTGTACATGAAAGACAATCCACTTAAAAAATGAAAACACTCGGCACATGACATTCCAGAAGACAAAGGTGATGTGCCTGGACCAAGTATAGAAAATTCATGGTCCAGCAACAAAGATCTCTGGACTGGGTGCCCCATGGTTGATATAAATTACAACAATAGTTGTTGTTGAAATAAACCATCATCAGACAGTGAGAGAAACAAAAATGAGATAATGATAGACAAACCACCAACTCACAAAGGTTTGTGGTGACCAACCCAAACCTTCTATCTCTGATGGGAAGCTTCTGTGAAAAGACAGGCATCTAGACATGTGGGAGGAAGTGGCATACCCACCAATATATGAACTGTGTTAAGTCATCACAGCAGATCAACTCTCAGGGAAGGAAGAAGGTAAATGGTGGCAGAAGAAAACTAATGCAGTCATAGAAAACTACATTCCTGAAAGCTGAGAAAGCATGGCAAACTAAATTATCCACAGAACTAAGGCATAAAGGAGAAGGAAGAGCTTGCTTGATGTTAGTGTTGAAGAACACCTCCAACTGTACCAAATACTGCATGGATCAAAGGATTGCCTTAACCAATTTAATCATCAAGTCCACTCAGGCAACCACAGAAAGGTGGTGGAATGTAATTGATTGATTCCTGCTCTTAATGGACTAGAAGTAGCCAGCTGTCCATGTAATAAGTAAATCACAATCCCAGAGTATGAATATGAAAAGCAAAGGCTCAAACTTACCAACAAAGCACGTATGGAGCCAAGGAAAATCCAAAGGGGAGAGCCCTAAATTGGTATACCATCCCGAGATGAACAAACCAAAGATAACATTTGAATTAACTGTATATCAGGATGTATAGATAGACATTCGAGGCATCCATCTATTTCATCCACAATCCTGGAGAAAACACACATCTTAGGGTGCAAAAGGACTCCACAGAGAACTTCAGGAGCAAAATGAAGTGGCTGAAGCACAACAAACTGATGGCTAGTCATCAATCTCCAGTTTTCTTGGGATCACAAAAAGATGGGAGTAAACACCTTCTAATGGCTGGTAATAGCCTGTTACAAAAGCAATTCCTAAACCATCTTTTACAGACACTAGTGAGTCATAAAATTCAGAAGAGGAAGAAACGAAATGAGGTAGGGAAATAACAGTAAGAAGAAGTCCCTCTGATAAAACCTTTGTCACCCTACTGGAACTCAACAAAAGGAAGAAACCCAACAGTGAAGCTCCCACTGGGTAGTCACAATGATACCAGAGATGATGAATGATACATCAGCAATAGCCTTAATGAGAATAAGTACCCAGATTTGGAGGAATGGGAAAAGAATGAAGAACAGGAGAGAGGAAAATGAGCCATGGAAGGCTCAAGTTGAAACAAATGGAATGGACTGTTGTTAGGCAGGTGCTACTCATGGCTCGATATTACCAAGGACTATATCAAAGACATAATGTTAGATAATAGGAGCAAGATGTAAGACTCTGAGATAAGTGGAGGGCCAATCAACTTGAACCAAAATATAGCTCATATCTATAAGCTCCCAAGAATAAAGAGTCAAAAATAATGAAGGTGAAGGTTATTATCAGAAAATCACTAGAGGTTTCTGTGGAGAGCCTCCAAGAAGAGATGGATGAAAGACAGATATTGAAGGATAGTGAGAAAAGTAACAAGAAGCTGAGAATATTGAGCATGGGTACAGGTAACATTAGATTTGGAAGACAACCTCCAAACATGTAAAAAAGAAACCCAACAACTGATGATCCAAAAATATATATTCCACCTGATGATAAGCTAGGGTGTGCTGATCTGAGGCTCACGGAAGGCATAGCATACTGGTCCCTTGAGCTAACTGGAAAAGAAGGTAAACAGCATGAACCCGATTATCAGAAGAGGGAGGAAAACCAATAAGGAATGAGAAGAATGCTCATGTAACAAAGAAGGACAAGAAAGGAATAAGAAATAGAAAACAAAGCATCACAAACCTTGGATACAAAATCCATTAATGCCAAAAAAGGCCTTCTGAAATCTTCAGGCTGAAACCCCCCAAAAAAGAACACTATACTTTGAAAGAAGAAAAATAAAAGATCAAAATTGTCACTCCTTTGAAGAATGTTAGCTGATTGAAAAGGAGCAACAGAATCTTCAAGGTGCAAAGAGTGGCCCAAGTAGTATTGAATATCCCAATGGATAAATTTAGAAAGATCCACTATCAGGTTGCTTGCACCCAAGGCTTGAGACAGAAGATATGTCATCAGCACGATCTACGAAGTCATAACATTGACTCTGGAATTCCTATTTTACGAAACTGCACAAAGAAAACTAGTGTAGAAAAGCAACTAATATGAACTTGATAGGTTAAAGGTAACATACAACCAAAGTTCAAGATCACTTTAAATGAAAGTCAAAATATGTCACAAAAGAAATCACAAAGCACAAATAAAAATGCCTGAACTCAAAAGCAGCCAAAAATGAAGTGAAGGTTCAGTAAAGGAGTGTACAGGAAGTCAATCGTGCCACGTGAAAATGTCATGCTCCTATTGGTTAAGAAGTGATGTGCAATGATTTGTATGAGTGAAACACGTTGGGTGGGAAGAAGACTTTTGGCATATATAAAGAACGCATTTGCACACTGATGGCAGCACTGTACATAAACAGTTAATCTTGTGAGAGGAAGGTAAGTACCATATTAGAAGTGTTTTTTAAAAATTTTGAACTTTTCAAACTAAACTGCAATATAAAACTTAAATGCTGCATATGGCCAGTGAAGACTTCACAATATAATTGTTGAATATCTCTTAATCCTTTGGTTGCTATAATTAGATTTATCTGATTAGACATTTATAGCCATTTGGTGTGACAAGTCGATTTGCCCACAATGTTGCAAACATTTTCCCTCATAGTGTGACAATTGGGATACTCACGTATCTTTGAATTTCCTGCCCAGTACTGCATGTGCATACTTCACTAGTTGCACTTTTTCTCAGTGTGTGTTTGTACATCAATGAGTAAAAAAGCCCAACTAGTGGATTTTGATATTGAAAAAAGTACTTAAAAATGTGAAATTCTAAATTTCATTTGTTAATGGATAACTGACACTTTTTGAGAATCCACCCAAAATTTAATTATGCATTCAAATGTTTACAATTCAGTACTATATTTTGGAAATTTCTAGACTGCAACATTTAGATTGAAGTACAGGTTATTATGGCATTTAATGTGATACCTTAGTTTTAAGTTTGAAACAACAGAACTAGTTGTCATCTGGTTGCTTGTTAAAGAAGTAATTTGTAAGTCTTGGAATTTCATGATATTTTCCTTCAACAAAATCAAAATAGTGTTTCAAACACAAAGGCATGTTATTTAAGTTTAATAACACATTGTTTTCTATTGGGTTGAGGAATAATTCGTGAGTGTTTTTTCAAGTTAAAAAAATATATTCATAAATGAAACGCTTTTGCAAAATATTTCATGTCATTTGGTAGATATTTTTTTGCTCTAATAGATGGTGTGTTTGATTTTCATATGTCTTTAATTTTTGCTTTCATTTTCAGCTCATTAAATGGAATGTCAAGTGGACAAAATGGAGCATTTTCGACACCATCTGCTTTTCGCATTTAATTTCTTGCAATTTCGTTTAAAACAATGCATACTATATACCTAGGTATTACATGAAATAAAGTATCATAATAAATGTTTGGGTGTAATGTGTTCATGCATTGAAGTATTGTATAGTCTTGCATGTAATGCTTGAATGAAATTATTTAAAAACGCTCATGAATTATTCCTCAACCTAATAATATTGTTCATGAACATTATTTGTTCACATACAGTTTTGTTGTTCCTTTATTGTAAGAAGTTTATCTTTTGTATATTAATGCAAGGATGTTCACCAACCACATTCTACAGTGACAAAAACAAGAGAAATGTACCAAGGCTTTTTGTCTTTACACTTCTGAGATTTTATGCAAAACTTTTGTACTTATATCTCTTGAGTACGTCCTTGACATGCCGGTTGTAGTTTTTGTACCATACACCTACAACATATATTTTTTCTAACCTTGTTTGTCTTCACATCCCCAGAGATTTCATCAACAAGGAATTTGGTTCCTTTCTGATTAGGTTGCTGCACAATGCTATAGTGAACCAATCCATTATGTCCTTTATCCTGATCATTAGCTTTAACCTGTAAAGAGGACCAGAGGAAGAGTACAGCAGCAAGATCAACTTGTCTTGTTTTTATAAGAGATTTATAATACAATGCAAATGAACATCAAACCTTGTATTCTTAGATACATCAGGTTTTAAGCAGAATCAGAAATTAGGTAAAAAAACTGTGTATTAGTCTAAAGTAATGGTGCAAAAACAAGTTGACTAATCACTATAAAACTCTTTTATAGTTTGTCTTCAAACTTACAGATTTCTTCATTGAGAGTTTCTTTCCAGTTAAAACATTGCTTTATTCACATGAAAAGAATCAGTGAACATAATTAAAAACACACTTAAATCCACGAGGTAAGAGACACCTACAGTGATGATAATAGTGCCACTTGGTGCTCCCTCCTCAACAGTTGGTAAATAGTTATCACATTCCTCAAATTCTGGTTTGTTATCATTAACATCAGTAATAAACACAACAACTAAGGCTGTACTTGTGTGTGGTGTTAAGCTGCCATCTTTGCAGCATGACCCGTCATCCTGGGCAGTGACATTTAACTCATACTTGTCTTTGTCTAACTGGATGTGCCCATTAATCAGACGTATTACACCTGAAAAGAAACAATCAAACTAAAGATACTGAAACAACAACAAAAGCAGATTCATTTTTATGTAAAAAACAAAACAAAAAGGAATATTAGGATGGCTATAACAGAGAGACACTGTTATTTAAAAGACAGTATTGATGCTTTCTTTCCCAAACTTATTACTTGCTTAAAACATGTTGGAGCTCATAAAAGTTCAATCTGTAGAAACCAAATCTATAATGATTTTCATATATTTAATATTCCTTTTTTAAATTGGATTTTACTTTCAGAGGTTAAATATCAAACATGTAAGGAAACAGAGACAAAAGAAACCATAAATTATTTAGAAACTATAAAAACATTATGAACATACAAGGATTAAACCATGTTTATTCTCAAAGGTATCATTAATGAACAAAACGAAGAGTCGTCAAAAACTAGCGGAAACCAGGTTTAAAGAACAAAAGTAATAAGTGCTTTCTTTCTGTCATTATATTTGATTTTATTCTGTTTTCACTCAGGTTTGACATTTTCTCTTCTGGGAGAAATGTAATTTTCTCTATTGCTGGAAAGTAATACAGTTGTAAAGCACTTACTAACACTAATGTAATCACAATTCATTAAAATCTCCAACTGAAGTAAAAAAAACAAAAACAATAATAGAATGCATGATGAATAATTGTAATATAATAAACTGTAAGAGTTGAACTAGAAAACAATTTTCAACTGTGTGTAAAAATTATATACTCCAGTTAACATTACAAATGGGATTAACATGTAATGCATTTGCAATTATTTTTGAAAATGCCTGCAAGTCAATTACATTTAGTCTATAAGCGTGTGTTAAAATTGAACAGGTGAGAAAAAATCATTCTAAAAGCTCTCCTTCTCCAACAGTATTAATGTTACTTTACAATATGATTTTAACAATAATCAATCACATTTCTAAATGCAAAATGCTTATGGCTAACATGACTTTTCAGTTTTACAGTTAACTAAATTTCTCACCACAGAGAGAAAACAAAACTGAATTCTCATTTTGTTCTACACTTTCATTAGTAAACAGGTAATAAATAAATGTCATCCAAAAGGTTTTGTAATCCATGGATATTGTATTAAAGAGGTTTAACTAAGTCCTGTCCTAGTTGTGAGATTTTGTTAACACATATCTAATAACTCCACACTATTCATCAAGTTTTATATTTAATATACATTAAGATCAAGAAATTTTCATCATTTTGATTAATTTAATAACTAACAACTTCATACTGGAGAGAATGTTTTGCATTCACTGCACATTTATATCAGAAAAAAATATCCATGACAGAGACTACCTGTACGTTCTTCAATCTGAAACATGCCAGACACAGTTCCACCTCCAACAAAGCCAAAGTGGATATTATCCCCATCCTTATCACTAGCCACAACTGTGGTCACTAAGGTGTTAGGTCCTGCATTTTCATCCACATTTGGGGTGTAAACATCTTGACTGAACTTGGGGAACTCATCGTTCTTGTTTTCTGTGTAGATCCGCACAGTAGCAGTTCCAGTGAGCTGGGGATCCCCATGGTCAGTGGCCTCCACCGTAAGCTCATAGGTATTGTTTACATCTGCATCTAACCGCTTATTAGAATATATGATTCCTCTATTGTCAATTGTGAAGTCTACACTTTGAATGGTGTACATTATTTCAGCATTTTCATAGGCATCCAAATCTGAAGCAGATACTAAAGGAAAATGGAACATCTCAAAATACATCCAGAAACATAAAATGGAGGAGTCAAATTACTCACTTTTAATTAATTTACAGCTATAGCTCTTACATAAATACTGGTCAAATAACTTAAATATTAAAGTAAATACCAAAGTACTAGCTATGGCTTTTTAATTAATTTCTAGGCCTAAAATTTACCTTTCTCATTGTACACAGATGAATTTTGGAATTACATCCCTATTATCAGACTTCTAAATAATTAAGTTTTTCAACTTTTCAATAGACAATAAAAATCTCTATTTATTGTGATAGCCTTATATTTCTTACATTTTAACATATCTTGTAAATATTATATCAGTATTAATATAACATTAATTTAATGGTTTTATGCTCTTAACGCAATGATTCCATCAAAGGTGAGTGGCAATATAGTTGTTTTTTGTAGCCAAGAGTAAGGATTTTTACAAACAAAATTAATATAATGGCTTCTAAAATAATATGGAGAAGAGCAATAGTGTATTATTTATTTTTTTATTTTAATGTAATTAAGCCTCAGTATCTTCAGTTCAGATAATAGCATTGACAAATAAATATGACCATATTTAACCAATTTTTGACTGTTCATAAACCCAACTCTCATTCTGTAAACAGACTGTTGACAGCTCACTTCAAAAGTTTTTAATCACAAAAGAAAATGAGACCAAAGTTTTTTGACAAACTTGCATAAATCTACCTATAGATATAGGTGTGTGTGTGTGTGTTATTGCACAATGTTTACACATATTTGGTGTGGCTACATCACTATTAAAGCAGTATTACTTTTAATTCCATACATAGAAAATCAAGTTCCAATATCTGATGAAAATTGACTTTAAATATTTCAACAGCATCTCCACTTTATTAATGACTTCTCTACAGGTTGTGTATCATAACATAAAACCAAAGGAAGAATTATACAATTACATTTCTTCAATATAGTAAATACACATTCCACCCAAGTATTAAGCAGAGTCTCACAAAAACAGTATTACACTATAAATAAACCATACACTAAACAAACTAAATTTAGTGACCACATCATAAAAGACTGTGTCTAACTGAAAGATAAGTAGCTGATGAAAGGATGAACGGAAAGGTAAACAATAGAAGGTATAACTCTCTAACATAAAAATTATGTCCAATTTCCATATATATATATATATTTGTATGTTCACAACTAGTTATTCATACCTTGTAGAATTGAAGTTCCAGGTGGAATGTCTTCATCTATATTATGAGCCTGATAATCAGGCAGCTCAAAGCGTGGGGAGTTGTCATTTACATCATTAACTGTAATTGTTAACTAAAATTATAAGAAAAATAAATCTCATTTAAGTCTCACCAAACCATTCACTATCTTTATTCCAATACAAGAACAGTAAGAAACTCTTCTATTAAATTCATGACTGTGAATTACATCTCTGTTAAAACTAAAACTCAATTTTAAATCCAGAACAATTTTATGCATTGAATTATGCATGCATGCTCATATTTTGTACTTTCCTGTTTATAGAACCATATTCTTTTCAGACCCATTTTCCAATCTACTTCACAATAACAGCATAATAGAGAGATATATATATACTTTATTTTCATGTTAAATTTATAACTAAACTATTCCATGGTCACCTTTAATGGAATTTACTGACTGCATAAGCAATTGCAACCTGAAACAAAATTTAATTTAATGATCTGATTTTCAATTTCTCTTATAGGGGATAGTTTACGACACAAAATGACTTGAACATTCCAGAAATGTTATACTTTATTGTCTTGACCGTAAAATCAGTAAAAGGTCTGACCAGTTGGTAATAGTAATGTTATTGTGCTTCAATACTTAACTTTTTTTCATATCTTAGTCCACTTTTAACTCAACACCACAATCTCTATTATCTTATCTGCTCAGTATATTTAACATATATAAGTACTTTTTACACACAATGGTTTAAAAGATGAAGCAACAGCACACCTAAATGATGAACATTATATGTGATTTCTCTATTGCACATTAATAAGTTGTCAGCAAAATATTAAAAAAGGGTTCATACCAATCTTTGTTAAGTCCATGAGAAAAGACATTAGTGAATCCTTTTTAAATACTTTCTAGTAAAACAATTAATGCTTAAATGTATTTTATGGACATAAAAGAAATTATTTGAGATCCCTTTTTCAATATTTTCTGAATCATGTTGCTTTTCTACTGGATCCCTGTTTTATTGGACACTCCAGAACAGAAGCATTTATAAATTTATTAATCTTTTGAACAAAACATTCACACTTACTATAAAACCTAAATAAATAAAAAGGAAAGTTGATATTAATTTTTTAAAAAAACTTAAAACTGGTCTACCTTATAAATGATAAATTTAATGTGTTTTTTTTCATGCTTTTCCAAGCTTAGGAATCTTGAAAAAAAAAATTCCTTAATATATGTTGCTATGATTAACATAGAAAGGAAGCAAAAGCATTAAGTAGAAAGTTGGTTTGAAATGAAGTTAAAAATTGAAAATAGTTATATGACTGGTGAATTAATAGAATGATCACTACAAGAATGTACATTTTTTTTTTACCCAGCTATTTTTCATTCAAAACAAATAAGGTTTCTGAGAAAACTTCTTTTGATAACTATATTAGAGATGAGTACTTACACGTAGTGGTTTTTACTTACATCAACAGATGTTGAAAATCCTCCAGAGTCTTCTGTTGCCGTAACAACCAGGGAGTATTTTTTTGGCTGACGGAGATCTTCATAATCTAAATCTTTAGCCAATTTGACAATACCAATACTAGGTTCAATGTTAAAAGTTCCTGCTCCAGATCCTTTAGCACGTAAAGTATATCGAATCTGTCGGTCTGCAAATGACTTAGCTTTCACCTCAATAACACTGCAAGAAAAATTGTCTGATTTCCAGCTAATATTTTTCAATAGAATTACAAATGTTGCACCATACATTAACAGTAAAAAGTTAAACTTGAACTTAATATTTAATTAGCTGTAATCACAAAGTTCTGAAACCAATCTTAAGAGTTTTTAACCTACCTTCCTTTGAAATGAACTTTCTTTTAGTTGTTGTTCTACACACACATAAGTTACCACAATCCCAATTATATTGGTGGTGCATGTAGGGTCTAATGATATAGAGTAAGGTAGATCAGAGGAGCTAATTAGTAAGTACAAGTTGATGATACAGACATTCAAAGAAAAAGCCATAACTTAAATTACCATCCAGAATTAATTGTGAGGATGAAGTTATAAGTAGGTCGCTAGGACTAAATGCTTGTTTTAGATAAGTATTTAAGGATGAGCAGGTAGGCTGGTTGGATTTATTGGACCAGTTTAGTGAAAGAAAGAAGTGTTTAAGAATGGATGATTCACATTTACATAGCTGGCTTGTTAGCTAAGGCTATTAACTCAGCTGTAAGGGAAGTTTTAAACAAGGACAAGACAATAGTGAGGATAAGGAAATCTAAATTAAAAAAAAATAAGAGGCAGAGAAAAGATTAGCATAGGAAATGAGTAAAGAAACAGTTATAAGGACAGGCTCAATTGTTACTGTTCTAATGTTAGAAGTACAAGAAATATAATACTTTAGAGCATTAATATGAATGGTGGATTCTGATGTGATGGAAATATCTGAAACATGCTTAAACATAGATGATTTTGACAACATAAATTTCTTTGAAATACAGGGTTATTAGATAATAGTAATAGGGATAGAGTATCAAAGAGCGGGGATGACTTTATACGCAAAATGCGAGTTAATTCGTGCTAACTTGAGGATATCACAAATAACAACAAAAAGGGTAAATACATTTGGGTTTATAAAAGGAAAAGGTTTTTATTGGGAATTTGTTATGGATCACAAAAAAATACTGATGAAATTAGTGAGAAAATCTACAATGTTATTAAGATTTCAGCTGTTTGTAAGATCATAATTATGGACAATTTTAATTTCAGACATACAGATTATGAAATGGTAGAGTCAAACCATGAGTTAAAAAGGTTTTGGGAAACTGTTCAAGATGACTTTTTCCACCAATCAGTCAAGGAACATACTAGAAACAATGCTATTTTAGATTTATTGTTAACTTCAAATACAGAAATGATTCAGAGAGTGAAAATGTGAGACATCTGGGTACAAGTGATCATTGCTATATTATGTTTGATGTGTTGCTACATGGGTGCAAGTGATCATTGCTCTATTATGTTTGATGTGTTGCTACATGGGTGCAAGTGATCATTGCTATATTATGTTTGATGTGTTGCTACATGGGTGCAAGTGATCATTGCTATATTATGTTTGATGTGTTGCTACATGGGTGCAAGTGATCATTGCTATATTATGTTTGATGTGTTGCTACATGGGTGCAAGAGATCATTGCTCTATTATGTTTGATGTGTTGCTACATAAGTGAAAGTGATCATTGCTATATTATGTTTGATGTGTTGCTCCATGGGTGCAAGTGATCATTGCTCTATTATGTTTGATATGTTGCTACATGGGTGCAAGTGATCATTGCTCTATTATGTTTGATGTGTTGCTACATGGGTGCAAGTGATCATTGCTATATTATGTTTGATGTGTTGCTACATGGGTGCAAGTGATCATTGCTATATTATGTTTGATGTGTTGCTACATGGGTGCAAGTGATCATTGCTCTATTATGTTTGATATGTTGCTACATGGGTGCAAGTGATCATTGCTATATTATGTTTGATGTGTTGCTACATGGGTGCAAGTGATCATTGCTATATTATGTTTGATGTGTTGCTACATGGGTGCAAGTGATCATTGCTCTATTATGTTTGATGTGTTGCTACATGGGTGCAAGTGATCATTGCTATATTATGTTTGATGTGTTGCTACATGGGTGCAAGTGATCATTGCTATATTATGTTTGATGTGTTGCTACATGGGTGCAAGTGCTCATTGCTATATTATGTTTGATGTGTTGCTACATGGGTGCAAGTGATCATTGCTATATTATGTTTGATGTGTTGCTACATGGGTGCAAGAAATCATTGCTCTATTATGTTTGATGTGTTGCTACATAAGTGCAAGTGATCATTGATATATTATGTTTGATGTGTTGCTACATGGGTGCAAGTGATCATTGCTATATTATGTTTGATGTGTTGCTACATGGGTGCAAGTGATCATTGCTATATTATGTTTGATGTGTTGCTACATGGGTGCAAGTGATCATTGCTATATTATGTTTGATGTGTTGCTACATGGGTGCAAGTGATCATTGCTCTATTATGTTTGATATGTTGCTACATGGGTGCAAGTGATCATTGCTCTATTATGTTTGATGTGTTGCTACATGGGTGCAAGTGATCATTGCTATATTATGTTTGATGTGTTGCTACATGGGTGCAAGTGATCATTGCTATATTATGTTTGATGTGTTGCTCCATGGGTGCAAGTGATCATTGCTCTATTATGTTTGATATGTTGCTACATGGGTGCAAGTGATCATTGCTCTATTATGTTTGATGTGTTGCTACATGGGTGCAAGTGATCATTGCTCTATTATGTTTGATGTGTTGCTACATGGGTGCAAGTGATCATTGCTATATTATGTTTGATATGTTGCTACATGGGTGCAAGTGATCATTGCTATATTATGTTTGATGTGTTGCTACATGGGTGCAAGTGATCATTGCTATATTATGTTTGATGTGTTGCTACATGGGTGCAAGTGATCATTGCTATATTATGTTTGATGTGTTGCTACATGGGTGCAAGTGATCATTGCTATATTATGTTTGATGTGTTGCTACATGGGTGCAAGTGATCATTGCTCTATTATGTTTGATGTGTTGCTACATGGGTGCAAGTGATCATTGCTATATTATGTTTGATGTGTTGCTACATGGGTGCAAGTGATCATTGCTATATTATGTTTGATATGTTGCTACATGGGTGCAAGTGATCATTGCTATTTATGTTTGATGTGTTGCTACATGGGTGCAAGTGATCATTGCTATATTATGTTTGATGTGTTGCTACATGGGTGCAAGTGATCATTGCTATATTATGTTTGATGTGTTGCTACATGGGTACAAGTGGTCATTGCTATATTATGTTTGATGTGTTGCTACATGGGTGCAAGTGATCATTGCTATATTATGTTTGATATGTTGCTGCATGGGTGCAAGTGATCATTGCTCTATTATGTTTGATGTGTTGCTACATGGGTGCAAGTGATCATTGCTCTATTATGTTTGATGTGTTGCTACATGGGTGCAAGTGATCATTGCTATATTATGTTTGATGTGTTGCTACATGGGTGCAAGTGATCATTGCTATATTATGCTTGATGTGTCACTACATGGGTGCAAGTGATCATTGCTATATTATGTTTGATGTGTTGCTACATGGGTGCAAGTGATCATTGCTCTATTATGTTGATGTGTTGCTACATGGGTACAAGTGGTCATTGCTATATTATGTTTGATGTGTTGCTACATGGGTACAAGTGGTCATTGCTATATTATGTTTGATGTGTTGCTACATATGGAGATAAGGAATAATGACACTTTGGTTTCAACTTTGAAACTTAGATGTTTATTGGTTAGTCAACATGGTTTCACTAAAGTAAAAATCTTGCATTACAAATCTTTTAACATGCTTTAAAAAGGTTACTACTTATGTAGAAGAGAGTAAGGGTGTAGGTTTGGTGTAGCTGGATTTTCAGAAAGCATTTGTTGAGGTACCACATAAAAAAGCTGGTTAAAAAAAAGAAAAAATTGTCTCTGCAGAGGATAAATTAGCAAATTGGAGAAAAGAGTGGCTAGATGGAAAAAAGCAGAGGGTTGTTACAAATTCAGTCACACTCGATTAATGCCATAAGTGGCATTAAAACGAGTTTTACAAAAAAATTAATAAATAAATGAATGATAAGAGTTACTAAGTTCATTTTAAAATTAATTTAGTTTGAAGTGTGAAACAGTCAAGATGTCCCCAAAAAGTTATATTACACGAGTCAAAATTCTCCCTTCTTTTTTACTTCTTGGAAATCATCAACTCTAGTTGTATAGTTATAGTAATATTTTCAACATTTTAGCCTAATATGTGTGTTTTCTTATTAAAAACTTCCAATTAAAATTCATGTTTTTAAAAGTGTGTGTGTGTGTGTTTGTGTTTTTATTGTAGCAAAGCCACATCAGGCTATCTGTTGTGTCCACTAAGGGAACTGAAACCCTGATTTTAGCTTTGTTATTCCATAGAGGTACAGCTGTTCCAGTTGGGACTTTTAAAAGAAAATTCTTGGGAAGTTTCCAATGTCTACATTTTCATAAATAGTGTTAAATATGAACACAAATTGTAAAAAAAATACAATATTAATTACTTTATACAACAACTAATCACTGACATCTATTAGTGGCTGCAACAATGATTTTATTTATTTTTTTACTCACTCTGAATCTTTTCTCTGGTTCTCTGGAATGTTAGTTTCATATCTTTCCATATAGAATTGAGGGGCACGTTTCCCTCCCATGATAGATAGTCTCATCTCCGAGGTGGACTGATATTCATGCTTGTTTACTTTTCCATTGCGATCTTCTGCTTTCACATACAAGACATACTCTTTGTCCAACATGAATGGCTCTTTTCCTCGAGTTCTAACCTCACCGGATCGCTCGTCCACTTCAAATCTGCCACCAGCTAAGAAATATTGAATATTCACAGTCCTTAGTTATAATCACGTACACTTGCATTTTAACAAAAGCAAACCCAGTTATTTAAATAAAAGGATGGTGATTTTTCTCCAAAAGAGATTTAATAAATTCGATAATTTTTTGTTACAGTTTATGTAATTTTATTTAATTTTTAAGTAACCTAGAGATTATTAGTACTAATCAAACATTCAGTTAGTTTATTAAAGCAAGAACTGTTCTCATAAAATCTTCTGAAAACAAGACTATAAAAATAATCTTAATATTACATATATTAACGTTTTTCTATAAAGCATGAATAAACTTTAAAAACGTTTTCAGAAACATTTACTTAACTTGCATTTTGTTTGTTTTCTCAACCAAAAGTTCAGTTTTAACCAAATATATTGACTTGTTATGTAATGATAATGATCAGCTATAATTTTCAATATAATAATTGAAATGTTAATTTTGGTTACATTGGGAACCCAAGGTGTATGTGACCTTAATGGGTGAATCTCATATTTCCCAAAAATAAAACTATGCAAAGTATGCATCCAAAAATCTACTTTTAATCTGTGATGTTTTTACAATCTTTAATAATGATCAGGTATCATAAAATGATCTAACAACTACTTATTATAGGTTTTCTAATCTCCAGTGTTTTTATCGTACTATAAAACCAGTTGATGAAAAAATAAAATTGAAAATTAATAGTTAGATTCACCATGCTCTCTTTCCAAGTCTTTTGCTTAAAATTTAGAGGACCATGGGGGAAAAAACAGCTATTTTTACAGTAAACTAAAAAAAATATGTACAGTAATCACACTGTAAATAAAATTGCTTTCCAGTTTTGATGACTGTCAATCTTATGAATGATTAGAAAACCTTTCACCTGAAGGGTCAAAATGTGGATTAAAAATGCATTTCTACCTTCAAGTCAACAGAAAGTCAGTTAATTTAATCAACTAATCTCCCCTAAATTAACATGATGTTTAGGTAAGTTTATAAATTTTACATTTTCTTTCCTTTTCACTCTGGTAAAAATATGTCCTTATATAAGTTTTGATATATTTTAATGTGTTTACAATGTGTTTATTTCCCATTCCCATTCGAACATCATTTACATTCTGTGAGGTCTTATGGTGTGAAGCCAATAGAACACATATAAAATTATTAACTCAACATGATTATCTTGTTGGAGTAATTTCTTTAGATTTCAGACAGTTTCAAAATGTTTCACTGAAAATCTATTGCAATTATAACATTATTAAGATACCTTTTTGTATGTGAATAAAATACCAAACATTTCAATTGTAAAATTAATACTTTCAATAGACTGTATAACAAAAGACTATCTTACTTCTATCTCGAACTAAAACATAATGGATATTGTGATCAGTATCAGGATCTCGAGCCTGAAGCTTAAAAACAGGTGTACCAGGTGCAGCATTGAGTTGGACCACAGACTGCATTGGTAATGGACGATTGATGAAGTAAGGTGGTTCATCGTTAACATCACGGATGTGAATAATAATTCTCTGTCTTTCAGGTTCTGCAAGGTTTAATAAACTCTCAGTCACAAATTATACAAATGGCATGTCTGTCTATTTGACATCAAACCACAAAAGTCTAGCATGGAAAATTTACAATCATAAATGAAATATTAGTTTCAGTTTAACAGTTTTATTATTTCTAATACAATCATCACTTTCCTGTGGATCTTAAATCTTAAACTGTTCATCATTTACTATTGAAATTCTATAATAATACACATACAACTTGCAAAAAAAACTGATTTATAAACAGATGGTAACAAATAACGTTTCAATTTTATGTATTAAGTGACTTTAATAATTTTATGTTAGATCAATTTCACTTGTTTCACAAGTACCTTTAATAGCACGTTAGCAACCAAATCAGTACTTTTCTTTTATCTTATTAACACTATAAAGGTATATTTATTCTTTAAAGAAAATTCACTCTCCGAATATTTAGTGCTGAGCAAAGTAATTACATGCTAATTTTTTTAAATAATATATTTTTAAAACTTAATAGTTTTTCAACGAAACATAATGTTTGCAATACAATTCAAATATTTTAAGCATCACATATAATGCATTATCTACATAAACAACTATTTCTAATTATACACATTTACAAAACTTGGCATTAATTAGCCTCCTGACACTTCTCTCAATATCCTGTGCTAGTAGAACTACAAAATATAAAAATAAATCATTTAACACGTTAATATATTACGAGATTATAAATTTCAAAATTTTAAAATCACCAACACACTTCCATTTATTAACGTTTCACTATAAAACGTACGTCATTCAAAATATAAACATACAAAACGATATTGAACTTCACTTTGCCCAAAGATAAACTATATCACATGAAGTTTCTCTTTGACGTGAGCCCTATAGCAGATACTGCTTTTTCTTTATCTTTTTACAATTCAAGCTGTCCAACTTCGTTCAGGTTAAATTTTTTTAAGCTTTTCTCCCTCTGTAGACCCATAAAACATGTCATTCATCACTGCCGGGCCCAGGTGCTTTTTATCAAATATCGAAGAATAAAGTTTATCATCAGAACAAAACAAGAAGAATTGTTTGTAAAGTGCACATCAATCTGATTTTGTGTTGTGGGACCATTCGCCAATTTACAAATACTTAGATTGGCACAAAATCCATAAATCTCTTTCTCACTTTCTATTTTTTCTTCTTATCAACAAAGGAATGTTATACGGTAGTTGTTTTTTTTTTATTATCGACATCGGTTTGGTATAAACAATACGTAGAAGTTGCTCATAAAACTATTTTTTATCAAATCACATCATTTTAGTTGTTTCACTGTACATAAAAGCATAAACAAAACACAACACACCTTCCCCCCATCTCCATCTTGAAGCAAAATATTACAAAATGGTAATCTAAATACCTTTCTTCTGGAAAAATTCTAAGTCTTAGCTCTCGTCCTTCTGTTATGTGGAAACAAAGGCATTAATTTTATTCTAGTTTTCCTTGGAGATTTTTTTTTTGTCGAGATAGTCGACAGTGAATTTCACATACGTAACTTTTATAGATGTCAGCCTTTAAGAAAGTTTTCGAAATTTGTGCCGAGATACACTTTGACAGAGCAGAAAATATATATATAATCTGCAAACTTGGTATTGTGGTTTATCGAAAAGATATCAGAGTAGTATTTTGACTTAAGAATAAAACAAATAATTGTATATTACTATTAACATTTTTTTTAATCCCACACGAAATGTATTTTAATAATTAATAGAAAATCTCAAATTATTTCCCTTTTTACAATTTTGACTAAAATATTAGTTTTGTAGTTAATCAACTGTAATTCTGTAGCTTTCAAGTGTCCACCAGTGACACAGAAGAATATCTGCCGACTTACAACGCCAGAAACTGAGTTTCGACACTCGCGGTAAACAGAGCACTTATAGCCCATTATCTAGTTTTGTGCTTAATTGCAAATTTACAGTTAGTTTAGAAATTACGTTCATAAAAGTTATTTGTGCGAATATATATTTCCAGTTGTTTATAACATAAGTAAATGTACCAATATTTTTTTCTTAATTCGTTTACTGTAAAGTGAAAAAACAGACGCATAAAATCTGCAGAACTCGACCTATTAGTGAAAGGGTTATTTCAAGACAAACTGGCGCGTAACCATGGCACGAAACTATCAAGTATACAGAGAAAAATGGAGTATAAAATCCTTAGGGTTAGCTAATAACAAAGAGCTTATTTTAAACAAATACAACTTATTTTCAAGGGTTTAAAAGTCTCAAACATAAATATTCGATCGTAACTTTTCGTTAATTAGAAAATATTTAACCAAAACATTTCTAAGCTTATAAAAATGAGGTTTGTGTCATGCAATATCACTATAATGTTTACAGGTTTTATTTCATCTCGAAAAGTAGGAGCGAATCCATAAATATAGGTTTACGATAACAGGTTACAACCGATGCTTAACTTCTTTAAAACAAAAAGTACTGGATCATTGTTGTATTTGGGACGCGAGGATGAGTGAGAAGTGGGCATTTTTGAAAATTTTCAATCTAAGCGTTGTTTTTTTGATTAAAAACGAAACAAAACAGATTACAAATTTCAGATCAGTTCCAGACAGGTTTAAAACGAGATGTTTAGTTTACCGCTAAGGATAATAATAGCGAGATGAGGTTTGAGTTTCGCGCAAAGCTACACAAGGGTTGTCTGCACTAGCCGTTCCTAGTTTAGCAGTGTGAGACTAGAGGGAAAGTAGCTCCTCATGACCATCCACGGCCAACTTTTGGGCTACTCTTTTACCAACGAATATTGGGATTGACCATCACACATCACTTTATAACACCCCCACGGTTGTAAAAAGGGTAAGCATGTTTAGCGTGACCGGGATTCGAACCCGCGACACTCAGATTATGAGTCGAGTGCCTTAACCACCTGGCCATGCCAGGCTCGTTAGATAAGTGTGGCAAAAAAAACAAAAACAGAAGGTCTAAGTTGTCATTTGCCAATCAGGAAAATTATCGGTGATTGTGCAGAATACGTTTCCAAAAATGGTTTAATCGTGTGAAAAACTAAATAAATAATAATAAATTATTGTATATAAAATCTTGTCGTAGTTCAGCCGTATGATCATGGTTACCGAATAAAGTTATATACTTTATATTTTTCTTGTGCCCAGTTCGAATGAAGAAAGGAATGGAATCGATTCTGTAAAACTGGTTTCTACACACGAGTTGATTCTGGTTAAGTGACGACAGACATTACCTTTGATTTTTAGAAACCACTAATTAATGATCGAACTACATCAACTGTAAAAAATTCGCAAACGTTAGGGAACACGAACTTAGTCACATATTTATATCATCGATAAATTGTGAAATGAAAAAGTATCTTCAAAAACAAAACAAAACAAAACAAAATATATGTAATGTCTTGGATTTCACACAGTAAAACTTTTACTTTTGTCTGGAATACTGGGAGTTACGTTTTCTGAAAATACTCATTAAAACATACAGACATTCATGGAACGGGTAACAGTTTTTGGGTTTAGTTTAGTTTTAATCCCTAAACTGTTAAAGAGTTTCAACTATTCATTTTAAAGCGGCCTGAGGCATGGCCAGATGGTTAAGGTACTCGACTCGTATTCCGAGGGTCGCAAATTCGAATCGCTGTCACACCAAAAATGCTTGCCCTTTCAGCCGCGGGCTCGAATCACCGCCATACTAAACATGTTCGCCTTTTCGGCCAATAGGGCATTATAATGTGACGGTCAACTCCATTATTGGCGGTGGATAGTGATGACAATCTGTCCTACCTCTAGTCTTACAATGCTAAAGTGAGACAGCCAGTGCAGATAGCCCTCGTGTAGCTTAGCGCGATATTAAAAACAAACAAACAAATATATTTTTAATTCACTTATCTGCCTGTGTTTAGTAAAATCACTATATTTACTTTATCGACAAATGATAATTTCGCGAAGGATTCGTCCTACTTTTTAAAAAAATCTGAAATGTGTTTAATCTGTAACTAGGAGTTATATTATGATAGTATACTTTATACATACAGTCTTTGCCAAAATGTTCCCATATTTTGTAACAAATAATATCATTATCATTGAGATAGAAGAAAAATATACTTACTGCTGTCAAACTAAGAGATGTATGTTGTATTAAACATCTACATATTGTGTGTATAATGAGACAGGTGTTATGGACATCATGAGCGGTTTATTAGAACATCAAACAATTTTACTAGACACCTGTAGAAAGATGTATAATTCAGCATTTCACCTATCACAACAAAGGATTATCAAAACGTATATAATGATAAATTATAGCTTCAAGTTATTATAAATAGCGTCTGTAACCTTATATTATTTCATCTTAATCATTCAGTACTTGGTTGTACGCTAATAACCTTCACAAGATGACGTGACATGCTATCGATAAAGTTATTGATGCAATCCACTGTGATTTCATCCCAACTTGTCACTAGAAAGTGCTGTAACTCAGTTATAGTAGCTGCCTTAAGGTCGTGGTTAGCAATTTTCCGGCTCAGTGCTGCCCAACAGTTCTCATTGGGATTACAATCTGGAGACTATGTTGGCCATGCTAATCTAGTAACGTCCTTCTAGTGGAGATAATCCGGTAAAATACGTGCATTATGGATAGTATCACTGTCATATGTAGTTATAGTTAAAATCTTACTCTAGCATATGACAGAAATGTCGACTCCATGTAATGTCTATAGGAGATACCATTGACCTTTCCTGGGAGGATGTGAACAACAGTTTTTCCATCTTGATGAATAGTTACCCAAATATGTACTGCACCACCTCGTGCGTATTCCCTGTGAGAAAGACAGTTACCCTCATTTGTTTTCTGGACAAGCGATGAAAAATAATCCTAATATCAGCTTTAAAAGATGACACGTCACCAGTACCCCATTGTAAATTGGCACACTGTCTTACCCAACTAACTCAGTGACGACGATAAATTCTAATTAATATCGGTTTGCAGATAGTCCTTCTAGCAAAATAGCCTTGTTTGGTCAGTCTGTTGTTTACTATTCTTCTTGATATCCAGGAATGAATGCACTCATACCTTTCCTTTTGTAAGATGTTTCAAGACTTCTTTCGACCATGACGTTTTAATCTGATCAAAACACGGTCATCTCGGGCAATATGTTTTCGGCTTTTACCAGCAGTCTTCCCTGGAACAAAGTTTCTCGCAGGTCCACGACATTTCAGGAATCTGGATACAGTATACCGCGGGTACCCTACTGTTCTGACAATGTACGTTTGTTTCATACCATTTCTGGACAGTCGAACAATCTGAAGACCTATAACTTCTGACACGTGACCAATTACAGAGAAATTGCTTGATCAAAGCAATGATTTGTTTCGACAAAAAAGCACGTTCTTTTATACAAAACAGTAGTGTATAAGTGCTTTGAAGAACAAAAGCTTAAACTTATTCAGACCACAATAGCAACACGTACATGTTTGTCCGACAAAAGGCTATTTTCTCTGTTACTACTCGGAAATTTAATCAATAAATACTTCGTGCACGTAGATAATAACATCAATGTATAGCAGGACGTAAACATTTGGGTCAAAATTGTATAAAATCTACAAATTCATTTTTAGAAATTTTGCACAAAACTACACAACAAATATTTGCATCTAATCAACCTTAATTCTGGCCTGATAGACCAGGTGGAAAACAACTAGTCAATCGGGGCCACCACTAATTCCTGAGCAACCTTACCTGATCTAACAGTGAAATTTGACTCTTACACCTACAGTACATCGGAGATCACAGAGTGTGCAGAGCTTTTTTGTAGCCTCAAGCTGTGAACCATGAAACTCTGATTCACAATCCAAACACGCTACTTTTTAGACCCCGCCTTTCTAAATTTAAACATCAATTGCTATATGAAATGTATTATCACACAACAGGCAACAAAACTCACTCCACTGCCAGTGAGGACTGAAGTTTCATGCCAGCCTTGTCGCTTATCGGAGAAGATATTATTGACTAGATTGTACATGAATATTTGGATCAATTCAACAATTATGAGAACTACTTGCATGCACTAATGTAGTAGCGTGTCGTCGCAGCTGCATGTTTGGATCCCCCGCTGAAACAACGGTAAGTCTTCGGATTTAACGCTAAAATCAGGGACTCGATTTCCCTTAGTGGACACAGCAAATAGCCCAATGCGGCTTTTCTACAAGAAAAAACACATAAGACACTCTGCAAGCGTTGGTGAAGGGTGATATGGTGAACACCGTAAATCAGGAAAAAGCCCTTATCAATAAATTGAAGGTAACAGTTAAGAAAGAGACTTCATCAACCTAAAACACACACATTGTAATGAAGCTTTTCGAAGGATTTGAAGTCGATGAAGGCTCGAAAGTGAAAGGTCTTAGGATAACTGGATCATCTCGAAATAAATGACTAGCTTCACGAGAAATTCGACCCAAGAACTTGGAAGTGATTCCAATCAAATAGATACCTGTAAAGTCCTCAGATGTAATTATAACAGTTGTTTGTGATTTGGGTCTGCTTAAACGGAGGTCTTGAAAACCTAAGACCGTATGGAGTGGAAGGTCTATATAAAGTCAGTAAAAAATGTGTGGTCTGAGTTTGACTTGTCATTCTTCGCAGAACATTAAAAGTTCTAGGGTCAATAAGTAAAACTTAATCATGACTATCAGGTCGTGCATATCAGAGTACTTATTTATATATCTCAGAACGGCTGGTACAGGTATTAACACTTTTACTGATAAGGAGAAAACAACGTTTCGACCTTCTTAGGTCGTCTTCAGGTTTTTGTTAAATTGAAGATTATCTAAAAAAGTAAAAGTGTTAATACCCATACCAGCCGTTCTGAGGTATATTTTTATTTCAAGTGGGTTTCTCGTCATCAAGAAAGGGTACTTACGCCCTTGTGCAAATTAATTGAAACAAGACGGAAATTACGATTTTTTCAATTTCTTGCGTTTTATTTCTGAGAATCCAAAAATTACTCACAAATTAATACATGATATGACCGCCTTTATTTTTCAGAAGATCATTAATCCACTTTGACATCGTGTCCACGAGTTGACTGCAATCTTTACTAATTTTTGGATCGCGGTATGACACCTCAATTATAGCTTCAATCAGCTTACCTTTCGTAGTACAGTCTTTTTCCGAAGTCTTTCTTTACAAATCGCCCAAATATTTTCAATAGGATTTATGTCCGGAAAGTTTCCAGGCCAGTCCAGCACCTTTATTCGCGTCGTAGTCATAAAATTCTTCACAAGTTTCGATGTGTGGCACGGATCCAGATCTTGCTGATAAATGCCAGATTCATTTGGAAATCTCTTTTTCAATTATGGAATGACTCTTCTCTGCAAAACTTCGATGTACTGTGGTCCTCGCATCATAACTTCTAAGATATGTAAGCCTCCGATGCCACAGTAGCTGAAAAAGCCCCAAAACATCTTCTTCAAGGAATGTTTTACAAACTGATTGATGTGAGATTCTCGAAGTTTCTCACCTGGAGATCTGCAAACATGCAGACTTCTTTGACCCTGTACGAAGAAATGAGTCTCGTCACTGAATAACACCTTCCTCCATTGTTCTTGCGTCCAGTTCTTGTATTTCAGACCCCATTGATACCGTTTTTTCTTCATTGAGTTGGTAAGACGTTGTTTTCTGACTGGTCTCCTTGCCCTTCTAACGCAATTTCGAATGACGTAATATTCCTCAAATTTTGGCATATATCCCAAAAATAGATCGACCGTACTGCAAAACAGAGCTAATGATGCCGTCTGTGTGACAAAAAATGATTATTAAAGGAAATCAGCGGGTCCAGCGAGCCTACACCGGCCACCATGCTGAAAATATTGTAAAATTACCATTTGTTTCAATTAAGTTGCACAAGGGTGTACTTGTTTTGGATGTTCACACAAGGGATAACTACACCAGCTGTTACTAATTTCGAACTGCTAAATTAGAGGGAAAGTGGCTAGTCGACAACATCCACCGTCAACTCATGGGGTACTCTAATAATATAGTGGGATTTGACCGTTATTCTGATAAAGGAATACAATTTTGAAATATCTGGACCAGAACAGAGATCCTTGAATTCCTAGTATGGTACAAAGACAGAGAAATGAGTTCCAAAAAGGACTTGGCAATTAAACATTGGTTTTAAAGGTTCTATTAGTTCGCAGTGCATGGTTAATACATACGAAAATGAGTTAGTTTGTAAGTAAGAGCAAAGCTACACCATGGGTATAGAAATCCGGTTTATAGGGTTGTAAGCTCGCAGGCATATCGCTGTTCCACTGGGTGGTAATGAACTGTGATAATGCCATGGATTATATTAAGTATATTGTGTGCCCATTATTATAGTCCATCATATCATCATAAGCGTAGTCACAACACTGTAGTAATATGCTACTATTAAAATGTAATAACAATGTATTATGCAAGTATCAAAGAAGTCCATCATGTGGCTATGACAATAGTCCATCATAACTCGGGCAGAAGTACATAAAGATAAGTTGTAATTATTTTTATAGAAATCTCAAGAGAGTAATCAAAGGTCGTTATTTACTTATAACAGCAAGACAGCATGGGCTTACTATAAAATGTATATAGCACAGTTGTTTCTTCATGACCTCATGATAAAAGTCCAGCACGTATCAACAATAAAAACAATCTATCATGATATGTTATGAAGTCCATAATGATTGTCCATAATGTGCTCGTAACCATGTATTAACGTTGTAGATCTGGTACGGCCTGCTGATTACGGAGTTCTAATTGCAATGTATGGATCGCGGGTTCGAATCCCCATCAACCAACATGCTCGCCCGTTAAGTCATGTGGAGGAGGTTATGATGTTACGGTCAATCTCACTATTCGTTAGCAAAATAATAGCTTAAGAACCAGCAGTGGGTTGTTTTAGTTAACCGTTATTCTTCTAGATTATTGCCCCTCCACTGGCTCGGCGGTATGTCTGCGAACTTACAACGCTAAAAACCGGGTTTCGATACCCGTGGTTGGGAGAGCACAGATGGCCCATTGTGTAGCTTTGTGCTTAATTCAAAACAACAACAACAATATATATTATTACTAAATTAGGGACAGCTACTGGCAGACAACCCTCGTGTATAATTGCGCGAAATTCAAAACAAACAAATACATAAGTTTTTTGGCGGCAAGTCTATGAGTTATAACTGTTGCTTAATGGACTATTATATATCTGCCAATATGTATTTGCCAATGCATTAAGAGCGTTATTACGCAATGGGCAACAAAACTTGAACACACCTATTTATACTCGTTGAAACATCGATTAAAGCCTATTGACTCAGAGGAGTCAGAACCGGAGGAGTTGTAGTTTTCCTACTTCTACATATTTGACTTATAATTATATATTGTGGGGACATGCTCCCCAGACTCCTATAGATTAAAAAAACCTCTCTATACACTTATCGAGTTCTGAGAAAAGACAACTTTAGGAGACATTTCCTATAAAAAATCTTCCTGAGACAACTTAGATGTGCTAGATGGAGGTGGCTGTGGGAAATGTGGACTAGCTGCCCCTCCCTCCTCTACATCACTACTAAATCACGGACAGATAGCACAGATAGGTCACATGTAGGTTTGCGCGAAATTCAAAACAAACCAAGCCATTTCGTGATGACGAGAAACCCACTTGAAATAAAAATATATCTCAAAACGGCTGGTATGGGTATTAACACTTTTAATAATAAAGCAGAGAACAACGTTTCGACCTTCTTAGGTCATCTTCAGGTTAACAAAAAACCTGTTATAACTGTTGCTTTGAAAATGAGATACATTTAAACCAAGCCAATCAACGTTACAGACCACCAAGTAACGTAAGAAAATTTCGTTTCGTAAAAAAGAATAAATTTCGACTACGTATTCTTAAAGATTTCATTACATGTACCCAGTTGAATTTCTCACATAGACAAAGAGGAGGCAGGCTTCTGTGGTTGTAGATAACGTGGTGAGAACGACCCCTTTCTATTCTTGGATAAACCAATAGAACAAAAATACGGAATTACGTATGCTGCGTCATTGGCGAAAACTTGGAACAGTGTATTTGTAAATTAAAAGAGAAACTTAGTTGTCGAGGATCGTTAATTATTAAATAAATTCTACAGTACGTTTCTCAGTTATTTCTCATTTTCGATATCAAGACAGAATATCGCTGAAAAAAGTATCGAATTTCCCCTGGGAAGAAGGAATGAGCTTCTGTTATTACGAGATGAAGAAGCTTTCTAACAAATTAACTATCCTTTCACGTCAAAGGAACCTAGTTAATTAACGATCTTATTCAGTATTTCAAAATGTTGGATAGCAGTAGCGTCGTACCCCGCAGGCTACTTACTGGTGGGCATGGGATCCCCAAGTGCTTTCCACACACGAAATCCACGTATAAGTGTTGGATTAAAATGTTTCACAATGTTTGTTTGTATTAGAAAGTAATAATCTGACGAAGGTAACAATGGATATTTGATAATATGCAGAAATGTAGGAAACAAAGGAAAAGTCGATGACCCTAAGGTTTACATGACCGAGGGAAACAACAAAATGCGCGCCACAGGAACACCCACTACGGATGGGGTCAAGAATTAGCCTTGGTTCTCTGGAGGCTTTTGGATCCTAGATTAACTTTTTTGTATTTTTCCTGAGAATAATTGTCCTATTTTCGACACAGTTTTACCGGACAACTTGAAAAATGGGGTTGGGTTGGGGCAAGTACCCCCGCTTCCTACTCCACTGGTATGAGAAGTAAAACGCACATTACTGATTATTATTTGTACTATTATTATTAACTCATCATTTATAAAAGAAAAAATGTTTTCTGACTATACACCTACCCCACCCACCCCCAAAAAATAGCTACATTAAATCCACGTGGAAAGAGAAGATATTGTTAGACATGATTTAAATAAACATGTCAGTAATATTTTTTGTTAGTAATATTATATTTGTGTGTGTACGTTACAGGGTTTCCGGTAGACTAGTGGTGAGTTTTCGAACTTACAATGGTGTTCGACTATTTGTTATGGACAAGGTCCAGCATGGCCAGGTGGTTAAGGCACTTGACTCGTATTCCGAGGGTCGCGGGTTCGAATCCTCGTCACACCAAACACGCTCGCACTTTCAGCCGTGGGAGCGTTATAAAGTTGTGGTCAAGCCCACTATTCGTTGATAAAAGAGTAGCCCAAAAGTTGGCGGTGGGTGGTGATGACTAGCTGCCTTCTCTCTAGTCTTACACTGCAAAATTAGGGGCGGTTAGCGCAGATAGCCCTCGTGTATCTTTGCTCGAAAATTCAAAACAAACCAAACCGTTGTGAACAAAGCGCAGGTGGACTGTTGTGTAGCTTAGTAATGAAAGACCACAAACAACACAAGCGATTCTGCAGGAGAAAAAAAGAACATTTAACTAAAAATTGAAACATGGTTATCATTTGATAAGCTCTAAATCACTTGAAAGTGAATAAACATTTATCTTAATTTACGAAAAATTTAAATTGTCTACCAACAAAATTTTGTTTTAGAAAGAACACCATACATCCGACTACATGTGCTCTATCCAGACCTGAATTTTAGCTCTGTAGGTCCATATAAATAAAGTATTTTCATTCAAAATGCATAGCACCTACTCATTGAGAAAATGATTACAAAAATTATTATATTCAAATTAAACTTACCATAAAGCTGTTGTGTTGAGTAAAACACAAAAAAACAAAACAATAGCTTGGTATAATGTATTTGGTACTCCGACCTGAACGATACCTCAGGTGACACACGGGTTAAACGGTCAGGTCAGAAATCCGAGCGTGGTTCATGCATAGTATTACCCTGTTTTTGAACTACCGATCACAGGAAGTGCTACCAGTCAGCGAGATCCGCCTCCTATACAGTTACTGTGTGTGTTTTTCTTATAGAAAGGCCACTTTGAGCTATCTAGTGAGCTCACCGAGGAGAATCGAACCCCTAGCATTAGCGTTGTAAATCGGTAGACCTACCGCTGGAATAGCGGGGAGCTTATACAATTATTCTTTATCGACTAGCACCATTGACCGTCACAACGTTTTAAGGTCCTTAAAGCCCATAACACAAAGAGTGTTCAGCGGCACATCGTGGCTCGAATCTTGGACTTCGGATATACAGTATGGCACATTAATCACGAGGCAAAGACTTACCTAAAACAACAAAAGTGTCAAAAAAATAGCGGCAGGGATATAACATTTAAAGGAAAGAAACTTCCCTAGGGGCCGTTCAGGGATGTTAGCATCACCCTCCCCTTTTTCCTGCTCGTGGTAACTTATTAGTTAGAAATGCAATGAATTTTAAATGTAATTACATAGAATATACAGATATTGTTTTAAGACGAATACGACGCCATTATAAATGTTCAGAAGGCTCGGTGGCAGAGAAACAAGAATAAGTCTGACGGCATCGATGATGATGACGAGAAATGACGAGGCGAAAGACCTTCAACAAAACATAATGCAACACGGTCACAGTGTAGTAAAGTGACTATTTCAATTCTTATTAGGCTTAAGCATGGACTCAAGACGTCAGGAAGAGTAATAAACAGCTGTTGTTGAAGATTTTGATATTTAAATATACGGTTGGGCTGCTTTGTAGATTTTGTAATTAGGTTTCATCGTATGTTTTGAATTTCGCGCAAAGCTACACAAGCTAGCTGTCCCTAATTTCGCAGTGTAAGACTAGAGGAAAAGCAGCTAGTCATCACCACCCACCACCAACTCTTGGGCTACACTTTTACCAACGAATAGTGGGATTGACCATCACATAAGAACGCCCCACGGCTGAAAGGGCGAGCATGTTTGATGTAACATGGGTTCGAACCCGCGACCCTCAGATTACGAGTCGAGTGTTGTAATTTTGTAATGAATAAAAAAAACGCTTTGAAGTTTATACTTTGAAAGCTTACATACAAATATATATACTTAACCTCAGGAAGACGTCATGAGGCAGAAAAAGGTTTAATAACCCATTTTGTTCATTCAAGAATAAAAGCTGATTTTTACGTTAAATAAACATTAAAATCAGTTTCAGCCAAAATTTTAGATTTTATGATAATACTAACTGCCCTGCTCGTTTTCCACGAAGCCCGGCATAGTCAGGTGATTAAGGCACTCGACTTGTAATCTGAGGGTTGCGGGTTCGAATCCCCGTCACACCAAACATGCTCGCCCTTTCAACGGTGGGGGGTGCTATAATGTAACGTCCAATCCCACTATTCGTTGGTAAGAGAGTAACCCAAGAGTTGGCGGTGGGTGGTAATGACTAGCTGCCTTCCCTCTAGTCTTACACTGCTAAATTAGGGACGGCTAGGACATATAGCCCTCGTGTAGCTTTGCGCGAAATTCAGAAACAAACAAATAAACATCTTCCACGATTTAAACACGAAGGTGATCAAATTTAAACAGTCCTTTGGAGAGCCTCAATAGAATTATAAAGTGAACCTTAAAACAAATCAGGACGTTTTCAGTTAGTTGGCAAATAAACATTATACACGTGGGAGAATAAAAACGGTTGATTCTGAAGCAACGTGGCTTTCATCAGTCGAAATAGAGGGTAAGAAGCTTTAAAGTTTTGAGCAAGTTAATGTGCGCAAAATGTATATATATATATAACAGATCCTAATGTAATCAGTTTGAGTCTCATCTGGAACTGAAAGATTGATAACGTTGATTCAATACAAAGCTTGGAGAAAGAAGTAAAGTCAACAGAGCAAACAAAAAGAATGTCAATTTTGTAAAGATTGAACTTTGTGTCTTTCAAATCGATAAGCTTAGGAATCTTAATAGACTTTAAAATGAAAGAAATGAAACGTCCACAAGATAATGGTTTCCGATAATCGAGCTGGAAAAATCGAATGTCGAAAGCTGTCTGTAGTTTCATACCCTTGCTTAACATACAGCTCCCTGCTCTTTCCAGACAGCTGCATTTATACATCTAATTTTGAGAGTAAATAATAATAACATTAAGAAAAACCTGAAGTCTAAGTCCTAAATGAAGGCGTGTAAAGTTTCTTTGACAAACCTGGACTGTTTGTACATAAAAAACAAACAAAAAACACTGACACGGAAAAGAGTAGAACAAATATAAAAAATTTATATATCCACATTTAAGTACAATAATTTTCATTCACAAAATATTTCATTTTCCATGCATATATCATTTGTCTGATTGAGGATTTCTGTATAAAAAGAGATCGCAGTTTCTTGGCGCTTAATTAAAAGAAGAGGAGAGTGCTGGTCATACATAATACTGAGAAAAAAACTGCGTTGAATTAAGACAGAAATTTACTTTATTTCTCAATAAAACTTTACTATAATATTAATTAATTTAAGCACAAAGCTATTTTTTTTTGCTGTGCCCACAACTGGTATTGAAAATTGCTTTTTATGTTTTTTTAGTGTTATAAGTCAATTTGTTGCTTATTTCCAAAATTTTCATCAGTTGTTATTAATTATATTTCATAGACAGAATATACCCAATAACTGTCTGTGATATGTTCGCAGACATTTTAACTTTAAACTGACTCCACTTATAAGTATAATTTCACGCTGTTCTGTTACAGTTTTACCGACGCGTACATCTGTAATGAAAACGTTATATTTTCAAACAAGGGAGAATCCTCAATAGCCGCAGATGCAATAAGATCTCTAATCGGTCAAAAGATGGCGCTATGAGCTAATTGTTTGTAATTGAAAACAAAAAACCCAGCAACAACAACAACAAATAACTCAGACCATTCTTTCAGCCGATATGCCGCAGTTAAACATGATTTCATGAGGACTGTGCAGAGCTGAGTAATCGCTTCTATGTAATTGTGAAATACATACATAAGCATATAACAAGGGAATGCAGTTACAAAGAAACATGAAATTAACCTAACGTTCATGCATGTTCATTCACTCAACTTTCGTTTTTTTAAGATATGCAATCTTATAGAATCTCAGTTAGAAAATATAATTTCTTTTTTGTCCAAACAAAGACATTCTCGTGTCATTAAAAACGCTGCTAGAATTCTGTGTGTTTTGTTTTTATGTTCGCGCGTTATTTGCCTTTAGCAAGAAGGAAAAGGGGATAATGCTAACTGTGAGTAAGGCCTAATCTGAAAAAGGCTTTATTAAAATCTGCACGAGTTATATTTCCATGGCATTTATGGCATAACGATTTAAAATTTTATTACGTAAAATGAGTGAAAATGATTCTCGAGGTAAACATAAACAGTGGACGAGCAGATTTAAGTTCCACGTGGAATATATACAAGTAACTGTTAAAAAACACTTTAAGACGAATCTCCTCGACACTTCCTTCGCTTTCACGTACATTTATTTTTGTTTTAATCACTGTGAATAGCCTGTAAGATTTTCTTGTATCCCCGTATGCGAGTCTCTAATGATCAATGCTTCCGAAACTCGTCGTCTAGGAAATCGTTCTGTTGACTACGTATCACCATGGGGGACATATCTAAAAACATTTTTAAAAACTGCCGAATATATCCTCTAATATTTCCTCCGAAGATGAACACAGTGTAAGTAGTTATGTATCAAATAATTGTTTGTATTATTTCTTTTAGTTATATGTGTTTTTGAATTTCATGGTAAAACTACCGAAGCGCTACCTGACGTAGACCCTAACTCGAGCTACTAACCAATCAGCAGCACTTTGCCGTCTACCATACATGTTAATAAATATACTATCATTCCTATAACTCAGCGACAGATTAAAGCGCACGGAAATATTTTATAGCATTGCACTGATTTTAACTCGACTTGCTAACACGGAACTCCAAAAATGTATTTTCAGGACGGCTGGTATGGATGTTAAAACTATAATTAAAATAAAGTACAGAACAACGTTTCGACCTTCTCAGGTTATCTTCAAGTTAACAAAGATTGTGGTGTCATTTAAACGTTATTGGTCGTGTTGTCCTTGGTCTTGTTTACACGTACATATTTATACTCTGTTGTAGCAAAGAGGTTTGTCTATCCATCTCTAATTTTTACCAGCACCCACCGCCAACTCTTGGGCTACCCTAATTGAATATTGCTAATTGATCGTCGCTCTTAAAACGCACTCACGGCCCCAAAGCGAGGAATACGATTTTGTGGCAATGGGGCACGAACCATAAACTGTTCCACTGATAATCCTGACACATTACCCACTGGTCACGCTCAGCCCTTTTGAAGATAAATTCAATATTTAGTACTCAGCTCAGGTTTCTGTTAACCGTGTCAAAATTTGAAACATGTTTGCTTAACATGAATAACAAACTCCTCTACCAAGATAGCTAGTGCTGTATCATTTTCCACAAGCCCAGCCTAATTAATAATTATATCCAAATGGATCTTCTATGTCTGCGGATGTAGGAAATAACTTGCTGCGCACGGCAAGGCCAGGTGGTTAAGGCACTCGACTCGTAATCCAAGGGTCGCTGGTTCGAGTCCCCGTCACACCAAACATGCTTGCCCTTTCAGCCGTGGAGGCGTCATAATTTGACAGTTAATCCCACTATTCGTTGATAAAAGAGTAACCCAAGAGTTGGCGGTTGGTGGTAATGACTAGCTGTCATTCCTCTAGTCTTAAACTGCTAAATTATGAACGGTTAGCGCAGACAGCCCTCGTGTAGCTTTGCGCAAAATTCTAAAACAAACAACTTGGTGCCTATTTTCTTTATACTCATAACTTCTGAGATTTTCTAACATTAAAACTTGATTTTTCTACGATATTTTCCATCTAACAATATCCGATTACTAGCATCACTGATAGGCTTTTAAATAGGATCACATGTAACTTGTTTTTACTATCAACGTTTCCTAGCAAGTTTCTTCACGTGGAGTGGTTGTTACGTTAACATTTCAAGTATCTAAGCCTTTCTTAAGTTCTGATCTTATTTCTGGTACCAAAGTACGTGATGTAAGATACGCTCATTAGGGTATTTCAAGAGTCCGTTAGATGATGAACTCTTTTCTTTTTCTTTGCGTACGTTTGTTGTTTTACTAGATAGTATACTTTTGAACTTTTGGTAAGGTCATATCTAAACTAGCAAGCAAATCGGTGAGATGAACATGTTGGGCTGAGGATCAAAAGTTTCACGGTTCGAGCCGTGCCTTGATCATGACGAGAATAACAATTTTAGAGTTGTAAGTCTGTAGACATTCCACTCTGTCAACGACGAACAAGAATAACTAGGACACTACATTTATAAAAGACAAATTAACTTGTTAAAATGTGATAATGTTATATTTTGCTACACCAAATTCAGTCATATTGAAAAGACTTCAATACCGAAGAGTGTCCTGACATTTGAAGAACAGACAACACCAAAGCAGATAGTTTGTAGCTTGAAATGTTATGAGGTTATTTGTCATTGTATTAAACATCCCTGAAATGTTTTATACTCAACATGTCTGCTCCTTAGGGGCACAGCTGCATGTCTGCGAACTCACACCGCTAAGCTTGGCATGGCCAGAGGGATGCGGTTTCGAATTCCTGTCACACCAATCATGCTCGCCCTTTCAACAGTCGTGGGGGTGTTATAATATGACGGTCAATCCCACTATTCGTTGGTAAAAGAGTAGCCCAAGAGTTGGTGGTGGGTGGTGATGACTAGCTGCCTTTCCTCTAGTCTTACACTGCTAAATTACGGACGGCTAGCGCAGATAGCACTCATGTAGCTTTACGCGAAATTCAAACCAAAGCCTTTCGTTATGAAGAGCTGACAGTAAAACATTCTTGTTAAAGCAAAGTATTAAGATTTTATTATTAATTTGTCACTCGCACATAACCATGCGCCACCTGTATTTCTTAAATTATGACAAGAGCTACATTGTTTTAATCCATCAAAAAATTGCTGAATATTTTGTTCATTTAAGGGCGTTGTTTTTTTAATTTCAGTTATTATTAAACGAATTTTTCAATGATTTGACAATCTATTCGGAAAATATTACATTTATTCGAGGAAAATGCATCTAAAACAAATGTAACGAGAAACCACTCTATACAGAAAAGCTTAATTTATAATTAACCCATTCTTTGATTGAGCACATGAGAAAAAGTTGAGATTTGCCAATTATGTATTTAAGAGAATACTAAATAATGAATTACTGATTAATAACACCTATAAATATAATATCTAAACATGAGATATGTGGATATTGGTAATGTCTAATTTAATTCAACAATACGGCATCGAATGGGCACAGGCAAGGAACATGTCCTTGTCTTTCTGCCCTCTGGTGGCAGTAGTTTCGTGTGCACACATTTGTCTATAGGAGGAGGTAAAGTGGTGTTATAGTCAAGGTATTACAGAAAACTAAAGGAAAATATTATAATTATTTGTTTGTTTTTAGTTTCAAACATATTGATTGAAATGTAATTAGGATTAGATCGTCTACACCAAATAATACATGTTCTTTCTTAACCTGAAGATGACCTAGGAAGGTCGAAACGTTGTTCTCTCTTTATCAGTAAAAGTGTTAATACCCATACCAGCCGTTCTGAGATACATGTTTGAAAAGTTTATCTGTAACTCGGCCTCGGTTATTAATGTATTTTAACTATTATATTCACGATATAAAACCCAAAGTGGCACAACGATGTATCTGTGGACTTACAAGGCTATAAACCGGTTTTCGATACCCATGGTGGGCAGATCACAGCTCATCTATTTTATATCTTTTTTGCTTAATTCTAAACGAAAACCATGAAATAAAAAACAAATATTTTTATTTTTAGTATCATATGGACAGCAAAGTACTAAATCTCGAGTTATACTACAAAATAATCATAAGCCTAATGTCTTTACATAATAATACAAATGTTTCGATATGCAAATCAGCAATTCGTGTGACAACCACAGCAATACAAAGTCGTTGTGAAATATACCAGGACTGCACTTTGACATTGTTTGTCATTTCGCAGGCAGTGTGATGTCACCGAAAATTGACCACTTTGAAAACAGTACGTAACAGCCCTTTCTGACACAAGATATCTAATATTTGGATCATAAATACGTGTTCAGATAAATATGGATTAACCTGAAGCCCCAGGAACACCAGAAAAGAGACCTGCAACAAGTCGTATCGCAGTCGTGGCAAGCAAGGTATGGCATCTTGTAACTAGTGAGAATCTACAAAATTATTAGAGAAATATTATGTTTAAGAGCAAAGTCGCATTGAGTTATCTGCTGTGTCCACGAATGGGAATCGAACCTCGGATGTTAATGTTGTATGTCCGTAAAATTACCGCTGTCCCATCGCAGGTCGGGTATTCACGAACACAATGGTCAGTGATAAAAGATACGTTCGTCCATAGCCACAAGAAACAGTACATAACATAACCATTTTTCTGTCTGAAAATAGACAGAATAACCTATGTATTCTGTGTGATTGGATTGTTGAAACAGGTGCTGTGAAACCGTCGCCTTCGTACACTAAATGGATCCTAGCCAGTAGGGAAGTGTGACGTGCTTTGGACGTGACAGTTTTATTAATTCCATCGTGATGTTGACGTGTCTCATGGGAAAATTAAGTGTGCGGCATTGCCGTTCAAAATAAGCTCAAAATACGAAACAAGCAGCCCTGCTTTCGAAATAAGCCTAAGACATACGTCACTGAATTTAAAAACTACTGTTTTGAGGCTTAACCCTGAAAACGGCGATTTACGCTGTTTAAATGGTTTGTTTTGTTTGGAATCAAGCGTAAAACTATACAATAGACCATCTGTGCTCTGCTCGACATAGATATAAAAAACCACTAGGAGTAGGGGCAAGCTTAATTTGTGTATAGAACACGTCAATTGGGCGTCACGACCCGGCATGGCCAGGTGGTTATGGCACTCGACTCGTAATCCGAAGGTCGCGGGTTCAAATCCCCTTCATACTAAATATGCTCGCCCACCCAGCCATGTGGGCGTTATAATGTTATGGTTAATCCCACTATTCGTTGGTAAAAGAGTAGCCCAAGAGTTGGCGGTGGGTGGTGATGACTAGATGCCTTCCCTTTAGTCTTACACAAGAGACGGCTAGCGCAGATAACCAACTCTTGGACTACTCTCTTATAACGCCCCCAAATCTGAAAGGGCAAGCATGTTTGGTGCGACGTGGAGTCGAACGGCTTAACCCAGCTGGCTATGCCGGGCATAAAGTTAAGTACGCTATGGATAAGATTTAAAAGTATAATTCATACTAAAAAAAATCATTACCATCTTACTGATATCACAAAATATGAATATAACGGTCAAAATACTAAGACAACGAGAATACTACATCTGAGCACCAGAAAACACTGATTGTAATACTGTGAGTATTATGATACAGTAAATATTACAAAATAACAATAGAGTAACTAAGTACAAGAGTAATACTTGTACAACTCTCTCTCAGCGACAACAATAGCCTAGTTTTAAATGTCCTCTTGTGGACTTACAACGCTAAAATGTGAGATTCGATTTTCTGCGATGGACACAATCAATACCTCAGTGTGGTTTTGTTCTAAAGCAAATAATATTGTTAAAATATTCTGAATGTAAAATGGATACGGTATCAGCTCCTGTAAAATAATAATGTTATATAAACATTAATATTATTATTGACAGCATTCATAGAGCACAAGTAGTATAATTAATAACAGTGAGTACAATTGTCGGTAATTCATGTACCACATTACAAAAAATAACTTTAAGATCACGTTGTGTGAAAGCAGTGATAAATACAGCTATTACTCGGCCCTATTACTATCCAGACACTTCAGTTCGCCTGTCATTCATTGATTCATTACGATTCACACACATAAAACGAAAGTTATCTGTTTCGTAATTACATACTGTTATTTAAATATCAGAATCAGTAAGTAAACCATAACGAATAATTTTGTATTTCGAAGAAACAACCTTACAATCCCATATTATTATATTCTATACACAATGTTTTGTTTACCACTCTACTGGGAAACATAAGTCAATTTAAATTTTTATGTTTTTTTTGCACACTTCATAAAGCTGACAACAGGTGGCGATAGCTTTCACAAATCAGATTTCTATCCAAACCGTTGGAAAGGTTCGCATTCGAAGCTCACATGATCGTAGATATCTATATAATGTAAAAACCGTATTTATCAAAAAGCGAAGTGTATCAAAGCTTATAACTTATTTACCGCTGACAAAAACTGGGTAGTTTGTTGAATATTGACTCGAAGTCCTTGCGTGATGAGCCATAATTTCAGTAAAATATGTACAGATAGAAAGTGTTGCATGCACTGACGGGAGAAAAAGGTAGATAAAAAAAAAACAAATAAAGTCGATAGAAATAACGTTCCTTTACATACCACGATTTCTCAGTTCGAGGTTTTTTTTTTTCTAGACGGAAAAACAAACCGCATTTGAAGTCTGAATGAATAATAACAAACTTTATTTTATCGAAGCTAACTCATTGTTTGGAAAAAAAACATCTCTTTCTGGTTTCGTATGAAACTTTGCATACATAACGTTTATTTAAAAAAAAACAACTTCCAGACAATTTTTGTTGTTGTTTTTTACTGCACGTGAAGCATGACTCGTTCTCAGTTTCTTTGTTTACAATAATTATATCTTTTTCAACAACCAGGTTTCTAAACAAGTAATAGGCATTTCACTGGGAGATAACTATTCTACTCGAGTGTTTGAATTTCGCGCAAAACTACACAAGGGTTATTTGCGCTAGCCGTCCAAATTTAGCAACGTAAGACTAAAGGGTTTGTTTGTTTGTTTTGGAATTTCGCACAAAGCTATTCGAGAGCTATCTGTGCTAGCCGTCCCTAATTTAGCAGTGTAAGACTAGAGGGAAGGCAGCTAGTCATCACCACCCACCGCCAACTCTTGGGCTACTCTTTTACCAACGAATAGTGGGATTGACCGTCACATTATACACCCCCACGGCTGGGAGGGCGAGCATGTTTAGCGCGACGCGGGCGCGAATCCGCGACCCTCGGATTACGAGTCGCACGCCTTACGCGTTTAGCCATGCCAGGCCAAGACTAAAGGGAAAGCAGCTAGTCATCACCATCCATTGCCAACTCTTGGGCTACTCTTTAACTAACGAATAGTGTGATTGACCGTCACAATATAACGCTCTTACGGCTGAGAGAGCGAGCATGTTTGGCGCGACGGGGATTCGAGTCCGCAACCCTCATATTACGAGTCCAGTGCCTTAATCACCTCTATTATGAAAATATATTTATTGAAAACTACACAAATCCAGATATTTTTACCTTAATTTACAGATGATTTAATTAGTATAAATATTCCTGAAATAAATAATGTTATTAACATCATTAGAATTATAGAAAGAGAAATTAAAAATACTTGAACATCTAATACAGAAGCAAATTATTTATATTGGGAAATTCAAATAATTGATAAGGATATCAATATAAATATTTTTGGTTTACCCTCTTTAAGTAGTTATGCACCATACCCTTCTGCTATAAATATTATAACTTTGCAGTCATTCAGATATTGTGAAATTTGTAATAAATTACAATATTTTATCAGTAATGTTGAAATATTGATACAAGATTAATATTAAATTAATTTAATAAAGAAACTTTTTAAATTTTGTTTCTGTTTTTTTTTTTGTTATAACAAACTGTGTGGATATATTCACATACAGACACATATATATATATAAAGATCAGTTATTATACGACAACTTAGTGACATAGTTATACATGATATCCGCCACAACTCTTGTTTGGAGTTGTTGAATGTTGTCGACTTTTGGCGCATAACTACGCAATGGATAATCTGCGTATCTTCTCTTTGGTGAATCAAGTTCCAGACTTGAGCATCTATTTGATCTTATCTAAAAGCATCCACCACAAAGTTACGGAAACTTCCAATAAATGTAGCTCATCTTAGAATGCTGGAAATATTTAAATATATTTTATCTCTGTTGCTTATTATTAGTGATACACGTTGTTGTATTATAATAATTCTTCGGTAAAATAACAAAAAAAAAGACTTGCAAAAAACGAACGGTATGATAAAATATTTAATATTACGAATATAATTTCATATCGGATCTGAAAACGCATACAACTTAAACTAACTGCCCTCACACGTTTGGCACCAGCTGGCTTCTTCTGGAACAAACAACCTGAACGTCTGTCGTTTTCAACTTTTGCTTTCAGATCGGCGAGTCTCGAGTTTTAGATTGAATTATTTGTTCTTTCTCGACGAAATTTCTTTTTAACCCCAAAATTCTCATAATATATTTATTAAATATCATATTACATAGAGTAAACTTTTTCATAATACAAATTTGTTCATAAATGACACTAAAAAAATGTCACCCTGTCTAGAATTTGTAATATTACTTTTGTAATGTTATTAATAGTTAAGGTTGTTTTTGTATTGTATTTCTACAGAGTGAAATACTAAATCAGGCACATAAGTCAACTATTGAAGTAGATAAACCTTGTGTATTTCATGCTTAATAAGACGTATCAATTAATTACTGCGTTAAATATACTTTTACCATGAACTGATTGTCGGCCTGACATGCTCTGGTGGTTAGAATGCTTTGTTCACAATTTGAGGGTCAGGGGTTCGTGTCCCCATCAGCGAATATGCTTGCCTTTTTTCCAACCGTGGGAGATTTATAATGTTTCGGTCATTCCCACTTTTCGTTGTGGAGAGTAACCTAAGAGCTGGTGGTGCTGACTAGATGTTTTCCTTCTAGTCTATCACTTTTAAACTAGGGTCGGCTAGCGCAGAGAGTTTACGAGTAGTTTTTTGCGCAAAATTAAAAAACACGTGTCATTATGGTCATAACGACTAGTTTAACACTGAAGTTATACAAGTTAATTTCAGAAAGAATAGAAAGGTCGCAATAGGTGACTGTCTACAAGATTGCATCATAGATTTATATTTTTTTATTAATTGCTATTTCTTTCAGATATTCGTAAAAATCTACAAAAAGTTTGTTTGTTTATTTCTGAACTTTGCACAAAGCTACATGAGGTCTATCTGCGTTAGCTATCTGTAATTTAGCACTAGACTAGAGGGAAGGCAGCTAGTAATCACCACCAACTTTCGGGCTACTCTTTTACCAACGAATAGTGGGATTGAATGTTACATTACAACACCCCCAATGCTGAAAGAGGGAACATGTTTGGTGTGACGGGTATTCGAACCCGCGATCCTCAGATTGCGAGTCGAGTGCCTTAACCACGTGGCCATGCCGGATCGCTACAGAAGGACAATGTACACCAACAGTCCATCATTTTCATCTCACAGGCCGCTAATCAACAACACCTACCGCCGACTCTTAGTCTATTCTGTGTGATCAAGTAGTAGGATTTTACCACCACTTTTATAGCACGTTCGCGTCTCCGACGTACAAGGTGCCTTTTGCAATAACAAGACGCGAACCATATAGTCTTGGATCTATAACATAACACTGGAGCTACCAGACTACACACGATGGCGAAATGATATAAATATATATCTTTTCACTTTTGTCTTCAAAAATTTTCAAATAACATAATAAATGTATAACGTGTAATTACGCATTTTACTGCAAAACACAATTTAGTTATTGTAAATGAGTTGATTTCGACAACGTCATCGCGCATGCACAATTCACGTACCTGTAGTTCTCGGTCTCCAGTTGCACGGTAAACATCGCTGCAGACAATGTTTTAAATAAGAAAGTCAGTGTTGGTTGCACGTAAGTACCTGAGCATGCAATAGGCTTAGAGCAACATGCTTGCTCTTTCAAAGTATCACGTAAAGCAATGTCTTTAACAGCTTCCAGTCATGTCAAAATATTTAGTCTCTTGAATCTCGCATTACACGATAAAGCGAGTGATTTTATTAATAGGCGTGTCTACACTTTGGAGAGAACGACAACAACAAATAACTTTCATCAATGTTAGTGTAGTAAAGGCACACAGTGTAGTAGAACGTTAACATATAAAAATAGGATAAACTAAACTCAATTATGAATGGTTATATATATTGTTACATGTCAGTTCTTACCTTGCTATTTTGTAGAGGTGATGCAAACGCCCAGTGGCGGATTTAAGGTTGTGTGGGCCTAGGGGCTAATAATTTTTGGCGGCCCTACATCCCATCTAATTTTACATAGACTAAAATTATCAATGGCCCCATTAAGATCATGAGCTCTGGGGCTAAATACGCCATCCCATATGTAAGCTGTTCAAGAAGAAAGCTAACTTCAAGGGGTAATAATGACATTTTTTACAAACTAGAATTCTGATTTTTTAAATTACTACTAGTTCTTAGTAATACTTATAAAAACTGATACTCTCTTTGAAACTACGTCAACCGGTTGACATCATTGTTTTGGTTTTGAGATGTCGTGTAATAAGAGAAACAGAAGAAAGAGGATCAACAAATTCAAACATTTTTCTATAATATTTACAGACATTATCAGAACTTGTGACTTAGTTATTACATAGATACTGTTATAAAAGGTAACACTGTATAGTATTGTAAAGTTATGATGATCTATTATGGAGATATTTAAAATACCTTTTCAATGAATAATCTGACCCATCCCTGCATAAACAACGCTAATGCCTGCCTGGTACAAGGCTGCCATCAAGTTATAGTTTAAAAAGATATTGTTAAACAAGATGTAACAGATACTCAAAACAACAATAGCCGTAGCTTAATTTTACACAATAGTTCAATACACACTATAGTTAAAACTCAGAGTAAATATCAGTAGTAGATTTTTGTCAGTAGACACAGTTAAACGTATGTGTATAATATATATATAATATTTTAGACATAATACTGAATACGTAACCTGTGCCTTCCAAGTATTGGCGCTCAAATATCTTTTGATTGTGGACTACTTGCATATTATATATCTCGAAGGAACACAAAATGACTCATGTACTTCATTTCCGTAATTACGTAACCTTTCCAGGAAGCCCTATGATTACAGAATGAGTACTGCTGTTATAATAGGTTAGTAATATCGGTATAATTTAGATTTTATCACCAGAATTAGTTAAATATGTTAATACACGTAATATTAACTGTCGCTTTACAAGGTAAATAAGCACTATACCAGATCCAAAATGTTCGGTTGATCTGAAGTTACGCCTTTTTAAGATAATATAATGCAAAATGTATATTAATGTTCGTTGTTTTTCTCATAACTTACAAAAGTGATAACTAAATATACACGTACAGACACTATGAGGAGGGTGTGTGTTTTTTAAATCAGGTAGACTTGCAAACCATTTGGCACATATCGTTTTAGTAAATTCCCCGTTGTTTTCACCTCTGTGATAACTTCTTTCGGTCGTCTACAAAATTCTCCACTCTTTTCAAGGGCCGTCGAGAGCCAACATGAGATCCAGGAAGGAAGACCAACTCCTCCCAAATTAAAATGTTTGCGCATTCCGTACACAGTATTTGTTCCTCTCATAGGCCCTCCTAATGGGTAGTGGGCCTCGATGAAATATTCCACTTCCCTCCATCTGAACCCTTTACAACACTTACAAACGGAACAGGTTAGATGGCATGACCGAAAACTGCTTAGGTTCTTCACAACACACATGCTGTCTGTTATGAAATCTGTTATTCACATCACCGGACGATCGAATTCCTGAATAAAGTGTGGAGTCATGTGAAACCGACCTTTATGGATAATTTTGGTCAGGAAGTTAAAGTGTACAAATGTTGTTAAATGTATCGAAACCTTAATTTTACACTACCAAAGCCGGTAAACGAACACCTTTCCTTGTGAATTGAAAACTGCCACAAAACAGCCTAATAAGGGTACCGAAATTTTCAAATTATCTTTCTAATGTAGTTGAGTTCGAAAATATTGATAACATTTCTGGTTTGAATGAGAAGTTTCATAAATTCCTCGCTTAAAATATGTTTTAACACACTGCTCACGTAAATGGTAACAGAGTGACACATTGCTCACATAAACTGTAACACAGTGACACAATGTTCACGTGAAAAGTAACAGAATGATACGTTGCTCGCGTGAATGGTAACGAAGTAACACAATGTTCACGTCAAAGGTAACAGAATGACACATTGCTCACGTGAATGGTAACAGGATGACACATTGTTCACGTGAAAGGTAACAGAATGACACATTGCTCACATAAATGGGAACAGAGTGACACAATGTTCACGTGAAAGGTAACAGAATGATACATTTCTCACGCGTTGGGTAACAATGACACAATGTTCACGTGAATGGTAACAAAACGACACATTTCTCATATGACAACTGAATAACATACTGTTCACATACAACCAGTAACTGACACGTTGTTCACATATTGTTTACGCAACAGGTAACTGAATATCAGGTTCCTCATGCGACTACTGAGATACATTGTTTACACAATCATATGACTGAACGGAATACGTTTCACTGATTCATATGTCAATTGTAGATCACATTGTTTACTGCACAATCATATAACTAAACAGAATACGTTTCACTGGTACACATGTCAATTGTAGATCACATTGTTTAGACAATCATATAACTAAACAGAATACGTTTCATTGGTACACGTCAATTGTAGATTACATTGTTTACACAATCATATGACTAAACAGAATACGTTTCACTGGTAAACATATCAATTGTAGATCACATTGTTTACACAATCATATGACTAAACAGAATACGTTTCACTGGTAAACATATCAATTGTAGATCACAACATTGTTTACACAATCATATAACTGAACGAAATACGTTTCACTGGTTCACATGTAAATTGTAGATCACATTGTTTACACGACCGGTAACTCAACCTCACGTGGTTCACATGACAAATGAACGTCAAATTGTGACTGAGCGGAATGTGGCTTACATATTAATTGAGTGCTACATTGTTCACATGGCCATGTTTCTTAGTTTTAAGTAACATCTTTGTATCGAATTGTTCTCTTCCCGAAAAAGAATCGATGCTGTAAGTTAGTAAGTATAGTTTGTCTTTATTGGTAAAGGAAAAGTTCAACTGAAAGTTCACTAACACGTGTACCTTGATATAATATAATGTAACGTAAGAACATATTACATTTTGTAATGGTAATCGACAATTGTAGACTAGATTTTTTCTCTTGATATCCATCTTCCTCCAAAGTTACATTTCAATAGAATCACGCACACAATTTTGAGTTTAATTTTCTTGTCAGCAGGTGTGCTACGTTCTCTCGTGTATCCAACGTACACACTAATTTTTTATTCAATGTGTTGCATATTACTTAATTTAGTTACAAACTAATATAACTGCACTTGTTAAACTTTGACATCACTGGATTTTGGTACCGGTGTCCACTACTTAGTTCCCCATCAATAGAATTTAGTTCCTGTTTCCACTAATAACTTTCTTATTAGTAAATTTTGGTTACAGTTTCAACTACTGTCTTCATCATCCATAGATTTTAGTTCCGGTTTCCACTCCTGATATTATCATCAATAAATCTTAGTTCCAGTTTCAAGTACGGACGTCCTCAAAAATATATTTTAGTTCCGGTTTGCACTACTGACTTGCTCATTAATATACTTTGGTTCCTGTTTCTACCACTGACTTCTTCAAAAGTAGAATTTCGTTCTGGTTTCCACTCCCGACTTCCTCATCAATGGACGTTGGTTCTGGATTTTACTACTGAAATATGATACTTTATCATATTTTTAATTCATCTCAACAATGGGTACTTATACCATTAGTAACGTGAAGTAAATACAGACAAAATATTTCTAAATATAGAGACTCTGTTCATTTCTCACCTTGAATATTTTCGTATTAAGGATCTCTGTAAGGCCTAAGTTTCATTCCATAGCTGCACTATCTCTTGTGATCAAGTTTATTGGTCTTTAATTTTTTTAGCATTACGTAATTAAAAACAAATTTTCATCAAACTCTGCTGGATTTAAAAGGCGTGGTTTGGAGTAGCCATTTAATCAAACAACTTCTGGGGTGTGGTCAGTGTGAATTACTACACATTCATCTAGGCCTATGCCCATTATCAGCCGTGGTACCTCTATACAGTTTAATAGCTGTAGAGTGCAGGATTGTGGAAATAAGTTATCATTTGGAAACTCTTGTTAGAAAGAAACAAAGAAGTTGTCATTACACGAAACCTAAATGACAAATGCCCTATGAATGCATCGTCAATAAGATGTGCGCGTGAATGAATGAGTTAGACGATCATCTTAAATCAACTTTCAGAGATGTCTAAGAATGCATTTGTATTTGTGACAAAGCTACCAAGGTAGTCTGTCGCAGTCCCTAATTTTGAATTATTGGCTGGGGGGTTGTAGGTAGTCAACAGCGCCCCATACAATCCACTCTAATGGATTAACTGTTACTTTTATAATATACCCATAGATTTAAAAGGGATGCGAATATTTTGTGATAACTTCGAACTCGGCTCGTCAGACTTGCAAAGGCCCGGCACGGTCAGGTGGATAAGACACTCGACTCGTAATCCGAGGATCGCGGGTTCAAATCCCCGTCACACCAAACATGCTCGCCCTTTCAGCACGAAAGCACTTGGGGGGGGGATTAAGCTTCAGCAAACTTTAGTTCAGTTTAAAGAAAATTAATACAACCTATTTCCATATGAAGTACTAATTCTGTATATCTTTACAGGTTACAAAGACTATTTATTAGCAATAAAATAGACTTTTTAAACAAAGGCAATGAAGTCTAGTAAAAATTATATATATACATAAAACGATATTATTTAGCAACATTTGATATTTCTTATTTGATACGTAGAGTTTGTTGAATGAAATAGTCTGACGGAAAATTAAATAATTTAAGACCCTGTGTTGATTGCTAGAACATAAATTTCAGTGTTTTTTTTTTTTGTCCTATTTGTGTAAATGTTTTGGATATCATTATAAACACGGCTTTGCAGCAAAAAATTATATATGATTTTCTACAAACACTTGTAGTACTATAATGAAAAACATTTGTATACTTTTGGATACAGGAATTCTCGAACCTTATTCCGAGGAGTGTATCGTACCTGCAAACTTCAGATCAGACCTAGATACTTTTTATTTCCAGCTAAAGTAATTGATTTCGTATATTCATTCCCCTTTCTTTTGTTCTCTATTCTATCAGCACGTTTTCCTGCCTTCTTTTCAAGAAACATTTCAATTTTACCTACAGCACAAACTTATCGGGGAAAAGCGAACAACAAAAATTTTCTTCCTAGCTTAAGGCTTTCCACTTAAGTCAGTTCTCTGTAAATATATGGATAGGAAAGAGTCAGATTTTGTCTTTGTTCCATAAAGCAGGTGGACACGAAACTTTTGCATCAATTAAAGTTCCTCGACTCCATGAGTTTCTTGTACAGACTAGCACCGGCATCAATCATCCCTGGCTAAATATAGACAGGATGCAGGTTCTCTGCATTCGGTGGAAAGAAATAAAAAGTTCGAAAAGATAAATTAAATCAATCATCAAGCGAATGTTCTTTTTATGCTTGCCAACGGGGAATTGAGAAGTCTTGTAAGTCTGGCCACAACAATCAGTTAAGTTTTTACCCAAGAAAATATAAGAACTGTTCTAACAACGGAATAAACCTCACAGACACAGATCCCTGCAGAGCATATTTCTTAAGTTCAGTTCAATCGTCACTTACCATTAAACGTTTGATAGATTCATAATTTCTCTCGACTTGAACCAAAATTGTGAAAAAACTTTATAAGATAAAAAAACAATAAAAACAGTTGTACAGTTTCAAGCTAAGCAATACATCTTCATAAAAAATCATTAAAACTAAATAAATGCTAGGATAGAATGTTTAAGTAATTCGTTTATCATGCATCATATCTGGATGTTTTTATGTTTATTCAAAATGAAGATAACTGGTTTGAATGATAAATAAAGCTCGATAAATTATAATGGAATGAGAAAAGAAGATAAAAACCAATCCTTCACTAAGCCTAAATTGTCAGTTTGTAACTGTATATTTGACAATCAGAGAAGACATGAAGATTACTAGCAAATAAAAGATGATATTTCATAATAGTCCAACAACACTACATCTGTCATATCTTGTACCAACAAGGCTTTTCGTACACTCCTAGGTTAGCTGGAATATCACAAACATCGTAACACTCAAAGCACTATGTATATATATATATATATATCAAGTTTTATTACCGTTATGGTGACAACTGGATTGAACAGGTGGATTGTAATTATTTAAGTTTTTTTATAAATCAGATTTTAAGGTAAGAATTATTAACAATGTTATTTAAAAAATAACTGACAGAACCTCACAACACGAGCGTAACAGTTAATATTTGCTAACTATCCCTCTCTGTAATAAACATGCTTATAAAAAAAAAAAAAAAAGCAAGACAATTTTATTCGCCTTTGAATTTTCAGTGATCGATTGCTGAACATCTAGAAGAACTTGTGATAACTGTAAAAATAATTTGTTTAAATTATATCATACAAAATACCTATTTGTCAAAAAAAAAAAAGAAATTGCTTATGCACCAGCAATTTAAGTTTCAGACAATCTTGGACCGTGAACATGCTTGGTTTATGGTTTATAAGTAAGGTAGCAGAGAACAAATAATTTCTTGCTCATTTAAACAGGAGAAAATTTATAATATTGATGTGTTATATATAATTTTTCTTGAAAATAACAACTGAACTTTATTTATATTTATATATAGATATACACACACACATAGAGGTTGTAAGTGTATTATGGTAAAATGATTTAGAAGCCCCATGCGTCGTTACAGTACATGTCGCCACGTCCATTCGTACTCTATCCAACGACCATAGTTTCCATTGCTAAAGGCATTGTTGTTAGACTGTCTTGTTCAAAGCACACCCTCCTCCCTATCGGATGACGATGATTTCCTGGCGTCCATATCAACAGGCTAAACATCCAGAAATCCATAAGTGCTGCGTCTGAAACTTGACCGGTATGTCTTTGTATGGAATAGGGTGAATACACGTTTAATTTTTCTACTGCTTGGAGTGTGTGATTTCGAATGGGAGGTATGAGTGAAAGTCCTAAATTAATGTATCCACACCCTGTTGTCCTTTCCTCCACATGAAGATCATTTTCAATTATATTACACACTGTTTCTTGGGGCACATGGAAGGCTTTTGCAACTGACCATTGAGTTCGAGGATTATCCTCTGTTACAATACGCCTCACTTTGCTAATCATGGCTGGTGTACAGCACGATGCAAGTTTTTTTTCTGGATGGTTCTGGCGCCCCAAGTTAATCCATATTCTTCTGTTTTCTAATATCATTAAGTATAAGGGATATCTTCAGCTTGAACATTTTTCATCCTCAATCTCAAGACATCTTTATGTTTTGAGCGTATGAATATGTTACACAGGAAAACATTTTTACATACTTTTTCCGAAAGGAGTTAGTTTTTGGTGCAATAGTACTACCTAACATCTGCCAATCGGTGTAAAAATATAATTCTGGTACATTACATTTCTCTGCGACTTTATATCGGTTGTCACGTGACTTGCTCAAGACTGTTTTAATATAATACACTTAACTCTCTGTACAAGGAGACGGACTGGACTATAAAATTTTACCGGGAAAAATAACAGAGTAATCCAGAATTTTCTCACAAAAATAACAAACATACATACTTAAGATGGTGGTCTGGCATGGCCAGGTGGTTAAGGCATTCAACTAGTAATCTGAGTGTCGCGGGTTCGAATCCCCGTCATACCGAACATACTCTTGGGCTACTCTTTTACCAGTGGATAGTGATGATTAGCTACCTTTCCTTTATTTTTACACTGCTAAATTAGGGATGACAAGCACAGATAGCCCTCATGTAGCTTTGCGCGAAATTCAAAAACAATTATGCATGACTAATGCATAATTGACATGATCAGTAGTTTTGAAAATACAGAGAAATCCTTCCCAAGACATTAGGTAATGTCTTCACTAGAAGTGGGGTCAATTAAATTATTTCCCCATGCACTTCATTCCTGGCTGAATTAGCGCGCATGTTAATTTAAATGTTAATGTCATGGCAATACACAAATAACCGTTTCTCTATAGCCGTGAAAGAAAATTAATCTATTTTTACTTACTTGTATAAAGGGGCTGCCGGGATTTTCTCCAGTGTCCCGTGAACCTGATCTGTTTGTGCTCCTTTACATGGAAATAGGTGGCATCAAAATTAACATATCGTTGAGTCAAGCATATTAAAAAGATCAGTTGAAGTAAAACACAAACACACAAGAACAACTGAATCACTGAACTTCCCGTTCTCTAGTGGCTCAACGGTAAGTCTGCCTGCTTACAACGCTAAGAATCGCGTTTAGATACCAGTAGTTGGAAGAGCACGGATACTCCAGTTGCAGACTCTCTTTGTTAACTTGAACGTTGTTCTATCCTTTACTTTAAGTAAAGTTTTAATTGTTTGTTTTTGTGAATTTCGCACAAAGCTATTCGAAGGCTATTTTTGCTAGCCGTCCCTAATTTAGCAGTGTAAGACTAGAGGGAAGGCAGCTAGTCATTACCACCCACCGCCAACTCTTGGGCTACTCTTTTACCAACGAATAGTGGGATTGACCGTTACATTATAACGCCCCCACGGCTGAAAGGTCGAGCATGTTTGGCGCGACGAGGATGCGAACCCGCGACCCTCAAATTACGAGTCGCACGCCTTAACACGTTTGGTCATACCGGGCCTTTTATAGTAATATATTATATCAGAAAGTTTTAATACCCATACTAGACGTCTTGAGGATACAAGAGCACAGGCAGCCCATTGTGTAGATCAGTGCTTAAAAATACCACACCAATAAGAAGAACGATAAATTACCCCACAATAATGTGATACTTATCATGGGGTAATTCATTGAAGTTTCTAAACAGCTCCCTCTTGTCAGTGTTAGTTAACGTGTCTCACTCATACCCACACATACAGGCAAACGAATCCAATATAACCAAACAGTAAAACTGTGATGCACCTTAAGTACAGCCATGCATATAAGTGTAAAGTACGTTTTATGTGTGAAACTGCTTATATTGCTTAACTGTTGGTGGGACGAATACACCTGATTGTTAAAGCATAACGTTTCTTGGTGTGAAGAATATATCCGATTTTAGAACATCGCGTTTCTTGGTGAGAAGAATGCATCTGATTATTAGAGCAGAGCGTTTCTTGGTGTGAAGAATACACCTGATTATTAGAACACAGCCTTACTTAGTGTGAAGAATATATCTGATTATTAGAGCATAGCGTTTCCTAGTGTGAAGAATGCACCTGGTTATTAGAGCATAGTTTCTTGGTGTGAAGAGTAACTCTGATTTAATAGAGCATAGCATTTCCATCTGGGGCTTGGTAAACAGCAAATCATACAAGAGATGTGCAAGGACTTTATCCAGTAACACGTGGGTTTATGAAGGCGACCAATCGTGTATACAGCGCCATCTTGATATTTTGACGTGCCAAGAGGAACCAGCAGTAAAATGTGCTTTTCTTTACCGTCACATATAAAGAAGTGTGCGGTAATTCTTCATGTTTAATTTTTCATGAAACTTTTCACGATCCCCTTTCAAGATAGGTTGCGCGTCTCACCCCTTCAGTTTTGAAACCAATGATACAATTACAGACAGCATAAAACACTTATATAAAATTCACTATTAAATCCTGAATGAAGAACGCAAAATAATGGAACCTCGTACAGCAATGAGATTTACAACTTTATTCACTTTGAGGAATGAAAGAAACGCATAGAAGCTGGTACTTACCAGTGACGTGGCAAGAAGTACGGCTGATGCTAAATAAAAAAACTTTTCATTATACTGCAATTAGAACTAACAGAGATAAGCCTAACGTCATATAACTAGCCCTATCAATAAAAGTCGTTATACAAGTAAGTGCAATGTGAAGTTTCTTTTATAATTGCACTACAGGACCATTCAATGACTGTTCCTTGTTTCTTACCTTTATCACAAGTATATGAAACACTATACTGATGATGGTTGATTATTTTTATGAAGTTCGGTGTAAGATGACATCTGCTTAAAGTAGAAAGAGTTGGAGAAAGCGGCCGGCCTTGTGTAACTTCCTAAGGATTTATAGGATTATGGTACTCGAATTAATTACAAAATGGTTAGAGTGAACGGATGCGGCAGCCGCAGCCGATATTATTATGAAACGTCATAATTTGAGATTCGGGAAACGGATGAAGCGTCATAGAAAAGGAACCGGTTTAGTGTGAGTTTGAGAAATGAACATAAAATGCAAAAGTTTAAAAAAAGAAAAAAAGAGAAGGCCAGGAAATATGTGTGAGAGAGAAAGAACGTAGCTAAAAGAAGCGAAGGAGGAAATGATACATCACCAGTTAGAAGCTAAAACCTTTTTCTAGCTTTATGTGTTGATAATTATTACTAGTAATAAAACGCAGTTTGTTGTGTTTCCATTGGTATGAGCAAATCATTGATAGCAGTAGGTAAATCCTAAATAAGGTTGAGGTAGATGAGAAGAGAAAGCAAAGTTTAAAGTCCGAGTATAGCATGATCGTAATAAGTATATGACGCATAACATTTAGATGTTGCGACCTTTGACCTCTTCTCCTATCCAACATCAGAAACCTGTTGGTTCAATCCTTAGTGTTATTCAACCTTTCTGCCTCTTCATGTTCCATCAAACAGAACTACTGAAAGACACAAAAAAGAAAAACACGAAGAGAGCTATAAGTTATGACCCTCTCGACGACTTTAGAAGCGAAGTATAATAAGTACATAAAAACGTGACGGACGACAATGATCGTTACAACTCGACCAGACGAGTTCTAAATGCGATCTTTACATTGTTACCAGCTAACGTATCCGCTCAATATACGTTTTCCGAGGAGTATAAGTCAACTGGTTTTGTTTTGTTGTGTTTTTACACAAGTGAAAGAATGAACTGATTGGCCTTAAACGTTTTACAAAGCTTAAAACAAATTCGTTGAAAGAGTATACATGTATATATATAAACACGCCTGGAGTTAAACTTGTCATCGCACGTTGTTTAATACGACAGTAAAACCTCTCGTGTCCCAACAGTTTAGGATGACGAGGACAGTTTGACATCCCCGCTAATCGAACTGCTTGTTTATAAAACAAAAGATAATAAAGTAAACTAGTAAACGTGGCGACGAAAGTTTTGGTGACATATCACAAGGTGACAAAATCTCACAAATCACTTCTAAAGGAAACTTCATTACTATCAAAAGGTGTGCAGGCTCTCTCAGAGGTTTAGAAAGGCCTCGGACCATTTCCAGATTTGGATACCTTAATAAAGACACACACACAAAAAGACACAGGCAAAAAAAAAAAAAAAGGCCCGACAAAGGGGTGAAATTTAATTTGAAAGGAGGCACATGAAAAAGAAATCGCTAAACTTAATAAATGCCAAAACAAAAGCAATAACGAGTGTCTAAATTTGAAGCCCTCTTTGCGTACCAGACCAAATGGCCCCTCTGGTCTCCCACCTGATTGGCCTTGAAGACGTGACAATTTGTGAAAACCTTTCACTTCTATACAGATTAATATAGGTATAGAATTTTCTGATTGTTACACATAACCGGTGAAGTGAGTAATGACACTATGTAATACAAATTTTGTTTCTGGATAGTACGTATTATTTCTTAATTGTTTATGTTGTAAGAGTACAGAAAATGTCCATTATTCTCTTCAAACTTTGCTTTTGTGACACGGATAATGAAATTTAGAAATTAACCTATTTTCTATGCAAAAACGGGCACATTTTCACATTTTCATTTACATAAGGTCTGAATAAAACAACATATGAATCAAGATTTACATGCATTTGTACTGAAGTTATACAAAAATGTTTAAAAGTGAGTAGTTTTTCGAAATTTGCGACTGTAATGTAAATCACTTTCACATATCAGCCGCCAAATATAGTCTCCCATCATGCTTTCGTTATACGCTCTCAGGTCACAAAAGCAAAGTTTGAAAATAATAGGTCTTTTCCATTTACTTTAAATATAAGCAATTGGAAAATAACACTTTCTGCCCAGAAACAAGAAAAAGTAAAAATTTTATTACATAGTGTTATTAGTAGTTTTTTTATGTATTAAAACACTTTTAAAAGTGTAATTCATGAAACTACATTATGTAAAAAAGAACTGGTATCTAAATTTTTAAAGCTCATAAATGTAAACATAATTCTAATTTTCATTATCTTACTGATAACTATCTATATCTCAGGCTTCCTTATAGGCAATGTCTGTTACTCTTAACTTTTTAAAAAATTCTTATTGCCTTTTTGTATTTTTTTTAAAGATTAATTTTCATTAGAGGATACCTTTTAAACCTTTCTGTGTTAGTAAATGGTTTAGTTTAAATTTCCTAAAATAATTTATATAAGAGGGGGAGAGAGAGAGAGAGAGAGGTACAAAGAATATAAGTGGAATTTATAGTGGGGTATAAAAAAGCTGTGACATTAGTGGTCATGGAATAAAATTTATAGATCTTTATTATAATGTTACTTTCATTTGTCTTTATTAGAGTTTTGGAACTGAAAAGTTTTTTGCTATAATACATTACTACACCAGCCAAATCTGTCTCTTCCTTCTTGTTTTTTACTGTACATCTATACACTTTGCTTTCAGTGTATTCAAAATTCTAGTACCTAAAGAATTAATGTATGTCTTTCAGATATTTAAGTGTTAAGTAAGTCTCCGGTTGTGGATAGAAACCAGTATTTGGTATTATTTGTGCATAAATATTACACACATGTGATACTTTCACGTATCAGCAGCCCCAAAATATAGTCTCTCATCATGTTTTCGTTATACGCTACTTGGTAGCTGCGTTCAAAGTCCAGTATATCTTCGTGGAAGCGCTTGTCTTGCTCCTCTGTTCTCTGCTTCCATGTTCTCCTTGAACTTATCAAGATGAGCGTCAAGGATATGAATTTTCAGGGACATCCTGCAGTCCATTTTGCCGTAGTAGTTCTTCACCAGAGCCTCAACCAGTTCTACATACGTTTTGGCCCCGAACCACTGCGGCAAAGCTGCCCCAAGCTTTTTCTTCCTTCTTACTGAGCTTTTTGAGGAATTCTGTGCACTTCAGGATCTTCTTTATTTGTGGCCCAACGAAGACACCAGCTTTGACCTTTGCTTCAGACAGCTTAGGGAAGAAGTCTCAAAGACACTTGAAAGTTGCAGACTCCTTGTCAAGAGCTGTGACAAATTGCTTCATAAGACCCAAGGTTATGTTCAACGGTGGAAACAACACCTTCTGGAGGTCCACTAGTGGCTCACACTTCACATTGTTCCTCCCCACAGAGAACTCGGTTCGTTGTGGCCAGTGCTTCCTGTTGTAGTGCGTTGCTGTGTCCCTGCTGTCCCAAAGGCAAAGATAACAGAAAAACTTGGTAAAGCCTCCTTGGAGACCCATCAGGAATGTCACCATTTTGAAGTCTCCGATAACCTCTCAGCTATACTCATCATACTTCAAGACTTCTAGCAAGATCCTGACGCTGTTGTATTCCTCTTTGAGGTGCACCGAATGAGCCAGGGGAAGAGATGGATACTTATTTCCGTTATAGAGCAGCACAGCTCTGAGGCTTTTGGATGAGCTATCAATGAAGAGGCGCCGCTCGTTTGGGTTACAGGCAATTCCAATTGCCTCGCACAGACCGGATACACTGTGGCAAAAGCAGAGCCCATCTTAACGAGTGAAGTTCTACAACATTCTATACAGTTCTTGAAAATTCTCGTAAGTTCGAGAAAATCCTCTATAAGCTACTCAGCAGTGAATCTAACTGATATGTTCTGGAAAATGGGTAAATTTGAAAATTTCATTACCCAGGTCACAAAAGTAAAGGTTGAAGAGAAAAATAGGTCTTTTTCATTTACTTTAGGCATAAGCAATTGGAAAATAACACTTTCTGCCCACGAACAAGAAAAAGTAAAAATTTTGTTACATAGTGTTATTGGTCGAACCAGTGGAGAAATCACATTACTGGCTCGCTTGCTCTGAAAATTCCGACCTCCCTTACTTTTACTGCGTCATAACTGTTACGTGACTGTAGTATACATTATTAGAATGACACAAAACAACAGTTACGCTTTAACACTTACATGATTTTAGGCTCACAGTACGGAAATGACGTAGCTCTAAAACGGAAGTAAAGATGTTTAATGACTTAAAAACAAATTTTCATAAAATTTTCCAAAATTTACAACCTTCACACAATAAAAGTACTGAAACAAACTATATAACTCATGATGACGAGAAACCCACTTGAAATTAAAATGTCTCTCAGAATGGTTGATATGGGCATTAACACTTTTATTGATAAACAGAGAACAACGTTTCGACCTTCCTAGGCCATTTTTAGGTCAACAAAGAGAGTGCAACTGACCGTTGGCGAGCACTCGTCTTAGGAACGAGAGTATAAACGGGTACCAGATTGTATAGGACGTTGCAGTTGGATATAAGGATATTAATTAGTATAGGTATAAAAGTGTTCCTTTATATTAGTTTAATTTTGGTTTTAGTTGCTGTATAAGTAGGGCTTCTTTGATTTTGCGTTTGTTTATATTTGTTTCTCTACTCAGTATTTGGGAGTTTTCTATGGTTATGTTGTGTTTATTTGATTTGCAGTGTCCAAAAATGTGTGAAGGTGTTTTTTGAATCTAGTTTCCATTATCCTGCTTGTTTCTTCAATATAGAAGTCGACAGTCCGGCTTGGTGTTCCATATGTCTCTGTCACATGTCTGATAAAAACGGTTAAAACCATATTTTTTTTAGACTTGTAAAAATTACACGCGAAGGTTTCCAGTTTATCATGAATTTCGATTCAGGTCTTCTGTATCACAGTCCGTATTTTATCAGAGATTATTACTTTGAAAATAATTCAATTAGATGTTTTTTTTTATTTCATATTCTGTTTTCTTGTCCATTTCGGCTCAGAATGAAGGTGTGAAAAATACCATTTCAATTCTATTTCTTCTTTCTTGTGTGGTCCACAGGTCACTGCCTAATAAGCCTTTTCGTTCGATATCAAAACTCACAGAACTTTCTATGAAAAGCTATGTAATCCAATATTTTTGAAACAAAACTACAGTCTAAACGCCGAAAACCGAGAAAAATATTAAAAATCTAGTAATTAGACCTGAAAGGCTATTTTCTACATACCTCTGATTTCGAAACGCAATGGAGAAACTAAAACGAATATGAAGGGGGGAATATTTTGTTAACTTGTTCTTTATGAGAAATTTTAGGTCTATTGTTTTTCCAAAATTTCACAGGATTTCGTCATTTAAACTATCGGCAAACACTAGTTTTTGCTTAAAACGCTTGCATTTTGCTATTGTTGTTTTGAATTAAGCACAAAGCTACACAATGGGCTATGTGTGCTCTGCCCACCATGGGTATCGAAACCCAGTTTTTAGCGTTGTAAGTCTGCAGACATACCGCTGAGCCACTGGGGGGTGCATTTTGCTATCTCACTTTTATGTACAGCACTGCTGTGCTGTCTGTGGGTACCTTCATATGAAGAAAATTTAATTCTTTGGCACACAATAGCCTTGTTACAGTGCAAGATGTAGCATTTCTTATGCTTCCACTTTTCCAGAATTTGAACAGGAATGTTCGTCGATGACTTTGATGTTTTGTTTTAACTGTATTTATATAATCACTCGGGATTGGTTGAGGGAATGATGCCCATGACTGACTTAATTTTTATACCTCTTAAGATAACTATTCCTGGCAAAAATATTTGGTAAGCTGTCATTGCAAGAACTTACCTGCATTCGAATCCTCTTGCTGATGCTAACTGAGTTAAGGATTTAATTGAAAATTACCTCAAGTATGGTTTGGTTTGTTTTGAATTTCGCGCAAAGCTACACAAGGGTTATTTGTGCCGACCATCCCTAATTTAGCAGTGTAAGACTAACGGGAAAGCAGCTAGCCATCACCACCCATCACCAACTCTTGGGCTACTCTTTTACCAACGAAGAGTGGGATTGACCGTAACACTATAACGCCCCTATGGCTGAAAGGGCGAGGATGTTTGGTGTGACGAGGATTCGAACCAGTGACCCTCAGATAACGAGTCGAGTGTCTTAACCGCCTGGCCATGTCGGGCCAAATAAAAGTTTAGAGGCTTAAATTTCACATCACACGTTATATAGGGAAGTGCTTAGTGGCATATGACAATAAGTATACTGCCTGAAATTACTGACACTTAATGACGAACATAATATCGAAAGTGCTGATACGTACATAATGATAAAAATGTTGGCACTCGATGTAATGACTTCAATATGCTGCAGTATATACATTTTATAAATGAAACATAATGAAATAACGTGCTGACATTTGAATTTAGGGATGAAATAAGTTCATATCATATGATAATTGAAATATGCTGTTACTTGACAACGGAAAAACTGACGGAATTTATTGATACTTGACGAAGAACGTGATATTAATTAACATGAAATGCGTTGATATTTGATGATTGAAAAAACTAACGGAACGTGCTGACACCTGGTGTGGGTCAAGAGATGAAGATACATCGCAAGGACTCATTTATTCACGTTATTTTTTTAAATTCAAACACTAGTACATACTTTAATTAAGCTAATATATCCATAAACAATAATTTAGGCTACATCTATCCATTAAGAGACACTAACTACAATTAGCCGTTTAATTACTTTAAAATTCCACGAAGTTCTTGACCCATCGGTGACAGAACATCTAACACTACTGAGTTATACATATATATTTGAATTATTTTAAATGAAATTTTATTTAAAACGAGTGCAGTCCACGTGCTCTTCTACATCACGCGAAATTTAAGATGCTGTGTAACTATTTCTCCACCGTTCTGTTAAAATTCCCGAGAAAATTGCCTCGTAAACAAGGCCATTAAGCCGACACGTGTCTTTCTAATGACTGCCAAGTTTAACATATATAAAACAGGCTAGAACTCTATCATTGGAAGACTATAATTGACTTCATAAGTCTAATGCTAATATAATTGAAACGGAGGATGTTACAAGGAAGCATATTAAGTTTACATGCGCCCATTACGTTTGATTAAGCCCCCTACCATATAATTTTACATATATATATGTGTACATAAGAATCTTACTAAGATAGACAATGAACAGTAACGGTTCACGTCACGAATATTTAGTTTCTGTGTTTGTTGAATACTTTGCTATTTGTTGTCATCAATAATTTTAATGAACAAAAAGTAAACTGCTTGAGTTGTCTAGGCTCCACAGGTTTACTTTCTTTCTTTATTTTACTTTTATTATAATTACTTAGCTGTTTATCTAAGGTTCTACTTTAAACGTTGCAGAAAGTAAAGCTACATAACTGATTTTCTAGCTTATTACATTGTGTTAAGAGAAACGGTATTAAGTGAATAGCTTTTCTTAAAACACGGCGAGGAGTTCTGTATGTGATAAGTCGTATGACTTACCATATATATAACATTTTCTATCGAAGACGTTATTAACTTTGATATCTTAGTACAGGAAAGCTCTGTGAAAGAGAGGCTAGCGCAGGAACGGTAATACACACGGTGTTTCAGAAGTCACCTAACTAACAGGATCCAATTCTGTACTTGATTTAATAACACGAACAGAAACAGATAAGGGTGTTTTAGACTCAGAATTTCGAAATCTGTAAGTGTCAGTCAAGGCGACACATTAACAATTACGTATCAATTTCGTATTTAAATCCCTTGCTTAAGTTTATGATGGAGCATTCTATGTACATTAACAAGTGTCTTTACTGCTCTTTCTTACAGATTATGTGTGTTTTACAATTGTCTGTACTGCATTTTAGGCCTTTTCCTACAGATTACTTATGCGTATGCTCTACGTATGTCTCATCTATATTTACTTAATAACTTCCACCAGAAGAGCTGGTAAAACTCTAGAACAGTAATTACAATAAATGATAAACAGTTTTAACTATAATATGTACCAGAAAATAAAACCAAAAATCTTCCATGATCACTCTACCCAAGGCAAACAATTCGAAAACCTTTTGTTCTCTACTAATGTTAAGTATGCTGTTCATATTTTTCCTCTGTATGTTGTGTCTTTTCCTATAGATTGTGTTTGTGCACTCTTCATGTCTCTACCGAATGTTGAGCCTTAAACCTTTTCTTATACCTTCTGTATTATCCCTCTCACGTTGAGTACCTCATACATTCGCTATGTTCTAAATGTCTTTACTTATGCTGAGCTTTTTAACTGGTTTTAATACTCTACTCATGTCGCACAAGACGTTGAGCTCTTTATTACAGATCCTCGGTGCTCCACGTATGTTTCTTCTGGAGTTGAGCCTTTTCTTATATATTTTCTGGGCTCCACGTATGTTTCCTCTGGAGTTGAGCCTTTTCCTGTATATTTTCGGTGCTCCACGTATGTTTCCCCTGGACGTTGAGCCTTTTCTTGTATATTTTCGGTGCTCCACGTATGTTTCCTCTAAAGTTGAGCCTTTTCTTGTATATTTTCTGTGCTCCACGTATGTTTCCTCTGGAGTTGAGCCTTTTCTTGTATATTTTCTGTGCTCCACGTATGTTTCTTCTGGAGTTGAGCCTTTTCTTGTATACTTTCTGTGCTCCACGTATGTTTCCTCTGGAGTTAAGCCTTTTTTGTATATTTTCTGTGCTCTTCGTATGTTTCCTCTGGAATTGAGCCTTTTCTTGTATATTTTCTGTGCTCCACGTATGTTTACTCTGGAGTTGAGCCTTTGTTTGTATATTTTCTGTGCTCCACGTATGTTTCCTCTGGACGTTGAGCCTTTTCTTGTATATTTTCTGTGCTCCACGTATGTTTCCTCTGGACGTTGAGCATTTTCTTGTATATTTTCTGTGCTCCACGTATGTTTCCTCTGGACGTTGAGCCTTTTCTTATATATTTTCTGTGTTCCACGTTCATATACTCAATATTTGACCCCTTTAATATACAAGTAAGTATCAGGAATGTTTGCAATTAAACAAACGATTACAACGTAGGACTGGCTACTAAACTTAGAAAAATAAGGTTGACTCGACTCTACATGGAGAATAGAATAGAATTCCTACATTACTGGTTTACTTACTTTATCTAACAAAATATTTTATGACTCTTTTTACAAAAAAGTAACATTTCACGATTCGAGATACTGGTTGTATTCATTTTGCCAGTGAAAATTATTCTAGATACTCGTGAAAGACAGTCAATTATTAACAAGTAACCGGCACAATAACAGACTATTCCATATAGTACCGAATCGTTTATGAAACCCTAATAAATTTTCTTCTATTGCCCTGTTCTTCACCCTTTAAAATTTTGAGCCAACACTGTGTTAGATTTGACTTCACCCAATTAATTAATCTGTGCTCTTGAGTTGTAAAATAGGGTGGAAAGTGGCTCAAAACCCTCAGATTGGGACTTTCTGAATAGTGGTTAAAGAGTCCTTCTGTGGACAAATGAGAGTGGATACAGCAATTATGAGTGTAAGACGTGCTCCAACTTCTTGGTTCAATGTAGCAAAACCTAGTTTTTTATCATGCAGAGCGGAGAAAACAAAAAGAACACATATAGTATTTTCAACGGAGCACCGTGACGTCACATACATTCTGAAGAAGAATGTGGTCTTTTACTTTTAAAGATTCCGACAAACGTTGCACGAGATTTGTATAATGTCCTCCTCAAGCAGACATTCGGGATGTTCGGAGTACTCGCTCACACGATAAATTATCCATCCATTTGTTTGTCCATGTGAGTTTAACCGTTTGTTTGTCTCTATCTGTGTGAGCCTGTTTGTCTGCCCGGTAGCCGGTCTCTCTACCTGTCTTTCTGTTTATATGAATTTGTCTGCTTGTCTTTCTACCTGTCTCTCTGTTCGTGTTAATTTGTCTGCTTGTCTTTCTACCTGTCTCTCTGTTCGTGTTAATTTGTCTGCTTGTCTTTCTACCTGTCTCTCTGTTCGTGTTAATTTGTCTGCTTATCTTTCTACCTGTCTCTCTGTTCGTGTAAATTTGTCTGCTTATCTTTCTACCTGTCTCTCTGTTCGTGTTAATTTGTCTGCTTTCTACCTGTCTCTCTGTTCGTGTTAATTTGTCTGCTTGTCTTTCTACCTGTCTCTCTGTTCGTGTTAATTTGTCTGCTTATCTTTCTACCTGTATCTTTGTCTGTCTGCCGTCTTTCCTGTCTACTTTTTCTTTTTCTCTGTCTCCATTTACATTTTTCTGTCTTTTCGTCAAGTTATCTGTCTGTCTGTCTGTGTTAGATTCACAAAGACAGACAAAAAGGAAATAAACTATCCTGTCAATCTGTTTGTCTGCCCGATTGCCTGTCTTTTTACGTGTTTCTCTATCTACTTGTGTGAGTTTGTCTGCTTATCTTTCTACCTGTCTCTCTATATGTCTGCCCATTTGTTTGTGTACTTTTATTTCTGTATGTCTCCATTTCTGTTCGTCTATCTACCTATCTGAACGTTTATGTACACGTGTACTTTTGTAGAATGTTGAGAAACTAGTTCATCCGTATACACGAAACATCTACAGACAAATTTACAAGTAGCGTTAGTTGCTAGAAACAATAGGATTTATAATTCTTCCATCAAGTGTACTTCACCTTTTGTTTTACTTCTGTCACGTGTTTCTAAATGCAGACAAATCAAACAACGCAAGAGACGAACGGAGTCGTTGCTTGGTAAAGAAATCTAGGTTCAATTATCTTTGGTCGGAGGTAATTTCGCATGAAGTTCTATCTTATACGTGCAATATTCGTTACTGAATACAGAATTCCAGTTCGATATAGAAGGAAGAAAAAACACAGCGAGACGAAATTAAAACAGAGTCGTGTACGCTGTATTCAAAACAGGACCTAGTAATATCATTTGATGAGATCTTTTATCTGAACACACAAAGAGACAAACTGAAGATTCGCAGTAAAGAAATTTTTTCCATGTTTCTTCTTATATATTCAAAAAATTATTTCATATGTGTAATATTCGCATGTAAAGAACTTTTATATGAATTTATTTCCATATAATAAAGTCCGTGATCCAGTTGTCATACAGTCATAATTTTATAAATTAGATGCTTACTGGATATGTAATGAAAGTTTAAAATATGCAGAGTTTGAGTCACCTTTTTTATACTTTGAGAAACGTAGGAAAGGTTTGGAAACGCGAATGTCTTGTTGGCACATTCGTAATGGGTTTGAACTTTCTCATGATCGTTGTCACAGAGAAATTACAAAAACTTATAATTTGCTTCATTTGATGACACATCTCGAAAGTGCTTTTTTTACTTTGCAAAATTAAGGAAAAAATGGGGCTGAAAGGTCTCGTGTGTGCGTGTTTTGTTTGTCAAAATTAACAGAAAAATAAGAATTTATGAAAGTGTCTTTAAAAAAGTGTTTCTGATTAAAGTTAGTATTGAATCTTCTTATGTAGCCTGAGAAAGAAACCATAACTCCATACTAAACTGGGTGTGTCACCAAAATAGAATTGCGTCATCGTACAGCAATCGTCAAACGTGAAAGATAAACGATAATGAAGCACTTAACCAACTCACAGTCTCATGACACTTTTAATATAATCACGGTTTTACGACAATTTAAACCTAATCACAGTCTTATGACGCTTTTAATATAATCACGGTTTTACGACACTTTAAACCTAATCACAGTCTTATGACGCTTTTAATATAATAACAGTTTTACGACACTTTAAACCTAATCACAGTCTTATGACACTTTTAATATAATCACGGTTTTATGACACTTTAAACCTAATCACAGTCTTATGACGCTTTTAATATAATCAGTTTTACGACACTTTAAACCTAATCACACTCTTATGACGCTTTTAATATAATCACAGTTTTACGACACTTTAAACCTAATCACAGTCTTATGACGCTTTTAATATAATAACAGTTTTACGACACTTTTAATATAACCACAGTTTTACGATACTTTAAACCTAATCACACTCTTATGACACTTTTAATATAATCACAATTTTACGACTCTTTAAACCTAATTACAGTGTTATGACACTTTTAATATAATCACAGTTTTACGACACTTTAAACTTAATCAGTCTAATGACACTTTAAATCTAATCACAGTTTTACGACACTTTAAACCTAATCACTGTCTTATGACACTTATTAAAGTGACGAATCATTAATTCTTCTTCGGAATCAGTTTCATCCTTTCCTGACACAGCAAAACATTTGTTTCTTACGATCATTATAACAGATTTCTGTCCATGAAAAGTGGCCAGTCATATCTGAACGATAGGAAGTCCTGTAGGTGACTGAACAACCACAGGAAACTAGCAATTTGTTTGTTTGTTTTGAATTTCGCGTAAAGCTACACGAGAGCTATCTGTGCTAGCCGTCCTTAATTTAGTAGTGTCATACTAGAGGGAAGGCAGCTAGTCTTCACCATCACCGCCAACTCTTGAGCTACTCTTTTACCAATGAATAATGTGATTGACTGTCACATTATAATGCCCCCAGGACTTAAAGAGCGAGCATGTGTGGTGCGACCGGGATTCGAACCCGTGACCCTCAGATTACGAGTCGAACGCCTTAACCCACATGGCTAGCAGCTTGTAACAGTAACGTTTCGTTACATGTAACAACCAGTTCCAGTTCGGTGGAACTGGAGAACTGAGAATGATACTCCTCATTGTAGCTCGGAACGTAACCTAGAGAATCTTGGGTTAGTGACAATTTATGGATTCGTGTGTTAGTAGACTTGCAGAATATTTCATTGTTGTTTTGGAATTAAATAGAAAGCTGCACAGTGGGCTATCTGTGCTCTGCCCACCACGGGTATCGAAACCTGATTTCTAGCAATGTGAGTTCGCATACACTGAGAGGGGCGGAAGATTTTTTACACTATTATCATTACTTAACGTTGATGCAAACTTGCGCCAAGAAGACCTTTATCTATGTAATTCTCGCCACCTCCACAAGGGGCAGTGCTTCAACGTTCTACAGTAAACTCACTGATGTCATCTTTACAGTCCTCCTCGGTGGACACAGCAGATAAAATAATCTAAAGTGGCTTTGCTGTGAAAACACACACACACACACACGAAATTCTGCTGCACTTCTGGAAGCTTCCCAACTTCGCCGTGATTTAAAATAACATCAGCGCGTGGTTGGTTAGTTGGCTGATTTGGTGTTTTATGGCACAAGGCAACTAGGCTATCTGTGCCAAACGCGTTGGTGACACAGACATTTTGAAAAATCCTGTCTTTTTTATACATGTGTTTTGCTTTTGGTTTGACCCAAGATCTGTGTTAAACTTCGCTATTACTAGATTCAACGCGCACCTATAAGCACGAAATACTGCAAGCGACATGAAGCATAGAAACCTCTACTGAAATGAAATCATCAGTAGCTCATTGTTGCCACCAGGGGATGCACGTGGTTATCTACTGGTCCACAAGCCGGTGCGCAAAACACGTATATTAATGTTTGAGTTACGGTAATAAATACATAATCTCGAATTAGTCAAGTGATGTGCTAAAATTACACGTTCTTCAATCAGTAATTATGGAAAATATCCGTGTATAATCAATTACTTTTTAACACTTGGGTTTGCTGATATAACTAAACAGCTCAAGTTTTAATAATTTTTTTGCAGAGATTTGTGTCAAAATTGGCAAATAGTCCGTCTTCCATTTTAATAGATGCTATTTGTTAGAATGGACACAAATAGTGTAAACACTGCATTGAAATTTTTATAGTTTAGTTTAACTCTGATGATTGTTATACGTGGTTTATCAGCTAACCTGAAACCTCCAGTATGCCTGTAGAACAGTTCATGAGTCTATTAGTTCACTCAGAAATACGAACTGGAAACAAACAGATGCGGAACCTATAGAATTTCAACTGTAATTTGCTACAGATAAACCGTAGTACGTGCAGAGAAACCAATAATTCTAGATTCTGCCTCATGGGCTATTATAACGGTACCTGCAACTTTAGCGGCTTTTATTTCCATTTTTGAGCGATAAGTCAATTTCAGAGCCAAAAAAAAACAAACATTACTTACTAAAAAAAGAATTGCCTAAAAATTGGAATAAGATGATTTAATTTTTTTTACTAAAACTGAAAGAGAACTTATTGTATGCTATCTACTGTATATTGGAGTGCCACATGATTAACATGGTTTTACGTGTCTCCTTTAACGAAGGTAGAGGTGTTAAGGTGGTTAGATAGCTTTGATATTAATGATGTAAACTATTTCAGCAAGTCACGCACCGAGATTTCAGTGATGTATCTTATCATATGTGTGTGGGTGACTGTTACATACATACATATATATATATATATATATAATTCATGTCTATATAAATCTCACGCTATTGAAATACATGTGATTGTTAACTTCCACAAATCCGTGTTTGTGGAGATAACCCTAATGGATCTTGACGGGTTGTCACGAATGTTAAAACATGCCATAAATAACCTGCCTATGTAAACACACCCTTTGTAAACTGTTTAACTCTGTTGTAAAAACTAGAGCATTAAAATAAAACTTAGTGGATTTAAACAAATTTCTTGGAAAGGCATAACTTGCATTCTCAAACAGAATATGTAAATAAATTTAACAGACTTTACTTCGAAGTAACAACAAAATAACACATGTAAATTCAGTGGTTAAGCAGAAATATATCATATGTAAATTCATCATATTTTAAACACTTGTAGAATGTTTATGTAAAGTTAGAATTTTCATAATAAAAAACCAAACAATTACTGTTTAAATCTATATAAATATAGCAGCAGTGTCTGTTGTCCAGGGGCGTAAATCCTAGGGGGATGGGTATACACCCCCTTCATTTCAGGACGGGGTATAGCGCAATACAATCATCCCCCTACAGTTTGGTCTGTTGAATTGTTTTATTGCATCACAGGCCTACAAATTGTGTATTTACTCTTGAGATTCTCGTGTTCTTACCAATCGAATTACATAATTAGGCCTAGACGTAGGCTTCTTCAGTAGCCGAAATGTACATCTTTAATACAGGCGTGCTTCTCAGCTTTTCGACCTAAGCGATAGTTTGTAAGTATCAGTCAGTAGGTCTAAGTATACATGCAAGTATCGTAGCAACAAGATTACTCTGTAACTGCATGTTTACAGCTTTCAGGTTTACGTAATCAGAGATTACCAATTTGCAAATTGAACAGTCCACGTGAGTGGTTGAAAAATCATCCATCCCATCAGGTGTAAAAAATCTACGGCCCTGCTGTTGTCTGTCCACTTAACTGCTTCGCAGGGTGGGGACAGATCTTTACGGTATTGAGATTCATTAGAAGTGTGTGTGGTTTCGTATAGCAAAACCACATTGGGTTATCTGCTAAGTCCACCGAGAGAGATCGAACCCCTGATTTTAGCGTTGTAAATCAGTAGACTTACCACTGTACCAGCGGGGGACGATTCATTAGGTCCATGCAGGGTACATACAACTTTTCAGTTTTCACTTTGTGTTTTGCAATTTTTATGGACGTTTTTGCTGTGTTTGCGCTTATTGTTGTTTTGTTAGGTTACATATAAGGGACGTAACTTTTCACATCTTAAAATAACCTTTCATTAATCACGAAGTTACATAACTTGAGTTCAGGGGACGTGTGCTCCAGCTTGTTATTTTAAGATTGCCACATACAAGTCTATGCATGTATAGGTGGATTGACAGAAGTGTTAAGAGAAATAGAATTTCTGTCAACGTTGTAACAAACAGACTTGGGGCCGAAATCGTTAAGATAGAAAATACTTTAGTGTACTTATAGCAATAAAACTAACGTTGTGTGAAAGGCTAGAGAAACAAGTCTAAACCTCCCCAGCCATGCACTATACACTTTCTTCAAGCAACGTGTGTTACTATAGGTCCACTGAACGCAGTCAATATCCAGCGCAGGATATCATGTTATGTTCTCCTTACGTATCTTGTTGAATGCAACTGACATGCTTTCCTGATAGATAAGACGAATGGTTTTATGAAGACGATAGACACAAGGTTGATAGTTATACAACAAAGGGCAGGTGTCTACTGTGTTGGATTTGGAATTGTTATATGACTCGTACACAAACCATTCGCTCTTGTATTAACGTGTAACGTATAAAAACTACTTCCCGGCTCCAAATCACATGGGGGAAATATATAATTTTCAGAGCATTCGAACTTGTATATCTTTTAGGCCCCTTTGTTTTACAATTTGTATGATCGTTCACCAGCTAATCACAATGAAGAATATGCGTCTGTGTGATAACTCTTAAATGACGTATGTATGTAAGTTTTCTCACCTGTTCCCACACCATTTAATAAAAAAAAACTGAACTTTGCATGTAGGTTTCTGATATCCGTTAGAATATAAATGAATGAGAAAAAAATCCGAATCGTGAAAAGGACTGAAAAATGAGTAATCAAGATGATTTGGAATTCGTCTAGTTTGAGTGAATCGATATGTTCGCAAGTTTGACATCTTAAAGTCTCAGAAGCCGCAGACCTAAGCAACAATCTCAGTCCAGCTGTCACAAATTTTTCAGGTTGGGGTTTACCACGTGGAGATCACAGGATTGGCTACACAGACCTGCTTCAATATCGAAAAATAACATCTAAATGGTCGCTCAAACCAAAGTGCTCCAAATTTTGACGCAGTTGTTGTCGTCTCTGAAGTTTCACGGATAATTTACTAGTTTGATTGTGTCTCAGTGAAACATTTTGCAGGTATACCTATATAAAGATGATAGTACTGTCTGTTGTATGTCCATGTAACTACTTTGCAAGGTGTAGACGGATTTTCACGAAAATTGTTATGTTGGTTCATTAGGTCAAAGAAAAGATAGAGACAAATTTTCATTTTTACATTTTTTTAACCACTGCTTCGCCCCTGTAAATGGATCTTCACCATATTTCACATGAAGGTTTGTTGGATCCACACGGAGAAACATGCTAAGACATTTTGTGTTTTGCAATGTTTTTCTTTATGGACGTTTTTTTTTTTTTTTTTTTTTACAATTACACATAAGGGAAGCAACTTTTCACGTCCTAAGATAACTTTCATAAATCATGAATTTGTGGGCCTGGCATGGCCAAGCGCGTGAGGCGTGCGACTCGTAATCCGAGGGTCACGGGTTCGCGCCTGCGTCGCGCCAAACATGCTCGCTCTCCCAGCCGTAGGGGCGTTATAATGTGACGGTCAATCCCACTATTCGTTGGTAAAAGAGTAGCCCAAGAGTTGGCGGTGGGTGGTGATGACTGGCTGCCTTTCCTCTAGTCTTACCCTGCTAAATTAGGGACGGCTAGCACAGATATCCCTCGAGTAGCTTTGTGCGAAATTCCAAAACAAACAAACAAACATGAACTTGTTCCCCACTGGTACAGCGGTAAATCTACAGATTTACGATGCTAAAATCAGGGGTTCAATTCCCCTCGGTGAACTCATCAGATAGCCCGATGTGGCTTTGCTATAACAAAACATACAGACACATATCATGAATTTACATAACTTCCGCCTAGTGGAAGGATACACTCCAGTTAGTACATAATGTGGGTGTGTGTTTTCTTATAGCAAAGCCACATCGGACGATCTGCTGAGTCCACTGAGGGTAATCGAACTCCCGATTTTAACGTTATTAGTAGATAATAATCTTCAATATAAATATCATGTCACATGAAATCTTTTGTTGTCCTATGTTACTACAATCATTATTCAGTATTCACTATTGGCTATGGATTATATTCATTTGCTACAGGAAGTAGCAAATGAATATAATCCATAGCCAATAGCGAATACTGAACAAAACACTTCTGATTTAAGTTTGCAGTCACAAGTCAATGAGCAAATGCAAGTGGTTTTGTAAATTTTAAAGAAGTCTATTACTTTTTTCTCACTAATGTGTGCCACTTGTCTGTCTCTTTTGTTTATCTCCCTTCGTGTGTTTCCTTGGTTACAGAAAGATTAGTTCCAGTGACACTCACGGCAAAACATATTAGACCTGTATTGTAATAAGTTGTTTCTAGAAGCGTTGTAAGCAAACTTCTCTCTTCCTGTCTTCAAAGGGATCAATTATTATCGATTCAGTGATGTCGAGAAAACCCACTTGTAGAGAAAAATATATATGTAAAAACGGCTTGTTTGGGTTAAGAAAATATTTTACGTAGAGGAGCGAACAATGTTTCGACCTTCTTTTATGAACCTGACGATGACCGAAGAAGGTCGTAATGTTGTTCGCTCCTCCACACAAAATATTTTCTCAACCCAAACGAGCCGTTTTTACATATATAATTATTATCGATTGTTTTCGTTTTGAATTTCGCGCAAAGCTACACGAGAACTATGTGGGCTAGCTGTTCCCTAACTTAGCAGTGAAATATTATAAGGAAGGCAGCTAATCGTTACCACCTAGTGCCAACTCTTGGCTACTTGATTAATCAATGAATAGTGGGATTAATCGTTACATTATAGCGCCCCTACGGCTGAAATGGGATGGGATTGGGATTCGGGCTCGCGGCCCTCAGATTGCGAGAAGAGTACCCTCACCACCTGGCAATGAAAATCAATATTCTATTTGGATACAAAATGAATTTCAGTAGAATTTCGCGATAATATTTTATAAAACGTTGTTTTCAAACAGCAAGTTCTCAGGTAGTGTAGGTTATTATATGATCATGGGGAGTTTATTCTGTGATCTTTAATTTAGGTCAGAGTGTATATATTACGAAAGGTCTGTATAAATAAAACAAAGATAACCAATTTTCAGTTACTTTGAGGGATTAAGTTTTCCTGCCTTGCTAGTTGTTTCTATTGTTAACCAATGCATAACACATACTGGATGATCAACAATAGAAGTCATTCTAAGTAATGCAACACTAATGATATTTATTATTATTACTGTGGCTTCGTATCTCTCATTTCTAGTGTGTGTTTTACAGAAATCTGGTGTAATAATTTAATGGTCACCCTGCATGGTTTGGTTTGATTTGTTTCAAATTTTGCGCAAAGCTACACGAGGACTATCTAGTGTAAGACTAGAGGGAAGACAGCTACTCATCACCACCCACCGTTAACTCTTGGGCTACACTTTTACCAACGAATAGTGGGATTGACCGTCACATTATAACGTCTCCACGGCTGAAAAGGCGAGTACATTTGGCGTGACGGGGAATCGAACTTACGACCCTCAAATTACTAGTCGAGTTCCTTAACCACCTGGCCATGCCGGGCCCGATGATAGGGGAGCAAACCACATTCTTGTTTGTTGAAAGTTTTTAAAAGTGAGACTTTGATTCACTTTTCTGGAAATTTCTTAACTTTTTTCATGTTTTATGTGAACTGTCATATTACTTTAATGATAATTAGTGCTTCTCATTGACGTCGATATTTATAATCGCACTACTTGTACAAACTCGTCCATAATTTCCTGGTCACTGATAAAAACAACAAAGTTTGTTCTAGTAATCACCATTACCACACTCGTCAATGTAGGCCCATAATATTCAGTAATAATAACAATAATACAAATTTGTATCGATAAATAAGCACTACATTAAATTCAATAACATGGAACGTGCACACGTGGATAGACACTTACCAACCGCCTTGTATTTGCAGAATAGGCCTGGCATGGCAAGGTGGTTAAGGCACTCGACTCGAAATATGGGGGTCGCGGGTTCGGATCCTCGTCACCTCAAAAATTGGTAAAAAAGTAGCCCAAGAGTTGGCAGTAGGTGGTGATGACTAACTGCCTTTCCGATAGTCTTATTCTGCTCAATTAGGGACGGCTAGCGCAGATAGCCCTCGAGTAGGTTTACGCGAAATTCAAAGCAAACCAAACCAATTGGTAGAATAACGTAATGTACTGTAGCTTGGTTTCTCGACATTGAGAAAGCATTCGACACGATTTGGCATAAGAGATTACGTCACCGGTTAACGGAAATGGATTTACCCCAAGGAATTATTCGCTAACTATCTAACTTTCTGGACAATAGAACGTGTAAAGTAGATGCGGATGGGGCCTATTCAGGGTCTTTTTCACCTGAGGCAGGAGTCCCACAGGGAGGGTTAGTTAGCCCTATCTTATTTATCATGTATATGAGTAATATGCCACTGTCAGACCTAAACTTGGTTTAGCATCACGATTTGCTGACGATGTAGCGGTCTGAAAAAGCGCCCCCACTCCTTCAATAGCAGCAACAAACCTCCAACCAGTCCTGAATAATTTAGAAGAATACTGCCAGAAATATAGAATAAAAATAAATATTCCGAAAAACCAAATAATACTACTCACAATTTAAATAAACCGAAAAAAGATCCACCAAAGTTATACATGAACGGATCACTTTTACACACTGCTACTTCTGCTAAATGTTTAGGATTAACTTACGACACCAAATTAATGTGGATAGAGCACACTAACAATATCCTGACTAGAATCTGGAAAAGAGAAAAGTATGCAAGAAGCCTATCGGGTAAAAATCACGGCACATCTCCTATCCAGCCTAGATAAACATAACACAAAAACAATTACACAAACTACAAAAAATAAAAATTCTATTTTAACCTCACCTTATAAAGTACCCCGCAGTACTTCATCAACATTTATGCACAAGCATGCAAGACCCCTAGTGGCTCAGCGGTATGTCTGCGGACTTACAAGGCTGAAAACCGGGTTTCAACAGCGGTGGTGGGCAGAGAACAGCTAGCCCATTGTGTAGCTTTGTGCTTCATTCAAAACAAGTATTCAAACATAGACACAGTATCTGGTAGACTCTTGCATAATGCACAAAATTATTTTAATAAAGATTGGCATAAAAATGATTTATTGTGTGATCTACATACATGATGTAGATAGTCCTAAGTATCTCTCTCCTATGAATATATATTTAAGAAATATAAATCAAGCTGGCCACCTAGCACTAGACGTTTAGAACCAGTATAATATTCATAGTTGTTTTTTAATTATTTTTTATTTTTCCTCCTTTCTTTCTTTCTTTCTCTTTTTCGTTAAATATACATAACTAGATTTAAAAAATAAATAATGGTAGTGATGGAAAACTATATAAAAGAAGAAAATAAAAAAAATATATACATACACATATAAATAAAAAAGGCAACTCACGACAGTATATGGACACATTGTCCTGAAAAGGACCGGAGTACTGTGGGTTACTCTAGCTCTAAAGCACTACAACAACAACATAGTAGTAGATGACAAGAAAGTTAGGGATAGAGGAAGAGGCCTTTTGTACCTGACCCTCCTGGGTATCTAAAATCCAACATACCCAAATACCCACAAAGAAGAAAGAAAGCAAGAATAACGTACTTGTTTTCTGGGCGCTTTAAAGATTTCTAAAGACGAGAATTTTTATTGAAGGAAAGAGTTCCGCTCGTTCACCAAGATGGAACAGTAGTTCTGCCAGACCATTACAATAAAACATTGATCGTTGAACAATCCGTTTATCTTCCATTTAACGTTAAAGAAGATACTGTTTTGGAAGCGATTCCAAATTGCTTAGAATTTTGCGGTGCATGCTGTAACGCAATCTGATGGTCGCGGGTTCGAAAAAAAAAAATCCGTCACACCAAACATGCATGCCTTTTCAGCCGTGGGGGCGTAATAGGGTGACCATTAATTCCATTATACGTTGGTGAAAAAGTAACTCAAGAGCTGGCAGTGGGTGGTGATGACTAGCTGCCTTCATTATAGTTTTACGCTTCTAAATTTGGGACGGCAAAATTCAAAAACAAACACAAACAGATAACCTTCGGATAAAAGGAGGAAGAGGTAAAAAAGAACTTGATCCTCCAGGGTAGGAACATATCATACCCAAACCCCGAGAGAGAGCGTCGGATAAATACACAGTTGCTAGGATCTGTCTTGAGAGTTATAACTGTCTGATAATCACAGCTTGCAATCAGAATGCACATGAGTTTCTCCACCAAATTTTGTCGCAAATAGTTAAACAATTTCCTTGCATAAATTTATGACGTCAAGATACCAGACAGATACTTGTGTGTTTTTGAATTTCGCACAAAGCTACACGAGGGCTATCTGTGCTAGCCGTCCCTAATTTTGCAGTGTAAGACTACAGGGAAGACAGCTAGTCATCACCACCCACCGCCAACTCTTGGGCTACTCTTTTACCAACTAATAGTGGGATTGACCGTCACATTATAACGCTTCCAAATTTTGTGAATATCGAAAGTATGTTAACCTTTTAGTGGAAAATATTTCTGAAACATCTTGAAAAGTATAACTTGAAATAACAGCTAGCATCTTCTGGGACTATAAATATCTGGCAATGTGTTGTGTAAAGGTTATAATCGTCTGCTTGTTCCCAAGTTTCTTGAAGTGTCGTGGTGTAAAAACCATGTGGTAGATACTTTGTTTCCAAACCTATCGAGGAGATATAACTGTGTGCTGGCAACCTGTTTGCTAAGAATGTTTGATAATTACTTTACTTTTAGAATTGTCTGGGGATCATAAGGGCTGTGGTAGTGATCTAGTTTCTAGAAATACCTGAGGATTCTAACTGCCTGATAATCACACAGTTTCTACCAACTGTCTTGGAATCCCAACTCACTTCCAGAATGTGTCCTTGGGAAATTATACCAGAATCTCCAACCCTTACAGCTTTGTTAGGGTTATAAAAAGGAAACATGTAATTTCTATACATATCTGAATGTTATGTGTGTTTGGTAATAATTCAACCTCTGGTTAAGCTATGTGTCTTCCTGTGTTAGATCTTCTAAATGATAACTTTTACATTAATTTGAAAATTATAAATATTTTTAAACATAAAAAAAATGATTGAAATATCCTAGAGTTATAGATACAACGGTGAATTTTCTGTCTTGGAATTATAATGTTACAACTTTTATTGATAGAAATTGGCCTAGCATGGCCAGAAGGCTAGAGCGCTCGCTTTTTCGGCCGTGGTAACGTTACAATGTAACGATCAATTCCACTATTCACTTGCAGCAGTTGGCAGTGGATGGTGGCGACTAACTAGATAACTGCCAAATTACGGGCGTTTACTGCAAATAGCCCTCATACAGCATAACGTGAAATTCAAAACATGACATACTGAAGGAAACATCAGGAAAATCATCAAGATAGATATAGTTTTCTGATGTTTCCTTCAGTATGTCATGTTTTGAATTTCCAACTCTCATTACGGTGATATCTTTTCATGGGAGGGAATTATAAATTAACCAGTTTTACTAATGGAAATATCTGAGAGTTGGAGCTACGGTGATGTCTTTTTATGTCTAGAAATCATAAGATTACCTCATTTAATGGTGGAAATATCCGAAAGTTGGAGCTACGACGTCTTCTTAAGGGAGGATGTCATAAAATTAACATTTTTACTGAGGGAAATATCCAAGAGTTGGAGGTACGGTGATGTCTTTTTAATGGAGGGTATAATAAAATTACCACTTTTACTGAGGGAAATATCTGAGAGTTACAACTGCATTGGTGACTTATCTATTTATCAAGTCTTCCACAGTTCAGATGATAAAAGAGGAAACAAAATTTGCTTGTTTGACAAAAAACTTAATACAAATTATAAGTTCATATAACTTGAAGTCCATTTGAAATGTTATTTAAAAAGGATGCAGCTTTGAAGGTTAATGAAAGTTTACTGTTACTAACAATCAATGGACAGCTGTCATTTACATACATAATAAGCAACTTTTCAACACGCTTGGAAGATCGCACATGGACATCAATTACAAAGATAAATGCTATGTCACAGTGTAAGAAACTTGGTGGTTCTTGTGTCCTCACTAATGATTTTAACGTCATCTACTCATACGTTAACTGTTTATCATGAATACATATGCATATATATTTATATACATATATATATGCATCACACCTTTGAAATATTACGTTTTAAAAATCGAATAATTTGACGGTTGGTTAATAAAGCTATTAATATGATAAACATATTTATATCACTCCAAACACCATTTCTATTGCTCTAGATGAGTTCTTTTAAACGCAGTAAATATTGGCAAGCAATTACCATTTGAAACAATCTACCCTCTGGGGAATTCATCAAACATTCTAAGGCGGTTGATATAATATTAAAAACCTTTCATCTCGATATCAGAGGTAGTATAACTTACGAACAAAATCGTAAAAGTTCGCGGATAAACATAGGAGATAAAACACTCCGCTACAAATTTTCTACTTTATCTTAAGGCATGAGAAGTGTTTATATATACATATTTATTTATATACCTATATCATATTTACAGTATCTCCTTAGTAATGACAAAGATACGCATGAGAAAGGAAGCAAACTTTATCGCTAAAACGGTTCATTGAATATAATGAGACCACTGGCTGTTGATGTAGTTTCTCAACGCTTTAGATTAGAGAAACAGGATATATACACATACAAACGAACCAAGAACGAGTCTCGTGCCTTTTCATCACAGAGGTGCATTTACATCCAACCCACAGGGGAAAATTATCCAAATCAGCTTCATTGTCGGACTCTGAAATCTAGAGATTTACCGAAACACGCAATCTCTAATTGAAATGTGTGTGTGTAATGAGTAGCAGTCATTTACAAATGCCACACAAAAAAAGTTCAAAACTCATATGCAACGTCATCAGTCAAAGCAGATTTTGTGCGATGCTTGCAGTGAGTTTTTTTTAAAGTTCGATGAAACTAAAGTCATATATATAACATAACTTTCACTCTTTGTTTTTTCTTATAAGAACTATGACGTGCTATGGTCACGCGATGTGCGTATAGCATATTACAAAAAATGTTTAATATTAACAAAACATTGTATCATCCTATGATAAAGTGAATATTTCAATCACACATAAATATATCGATATACTAAAACTGGGAAGTTAAATAGCTTCTCCCGTGGTTGGCGTTCTGTAATTCCTTTTAGTTTAAGCTGACACTCGACAGTTCGCCACATATATGTTACTTGTTATTTGGTTACCGTGAAAAAAGACAAAATTCGTGCTACGCCTTCAACTTCTATTTGTGTTTTAACTCGTGAATGGTTACCACCTAACAATCAAAACTTGTCCTACATCTTGATGTTCTGTGATATGAAAAGTAATGATGACTTACTGTATTTTTACATCATGAGTGATTTTCATGACCTTGGCTGTATCAGTGATTGACGACTACACCTAATAAAATTTATCAAACATTTGTAAGAGGTAACCTTCAAGTTCTAATGAAACTATACAGCTTTAAAAATCTTCAAAAGTTAGCGGTAGTTTCATTACTGAAACGAAAATAAAACACAGTGAAAAAATACCTTTATATGCTTTTCCCTTCGAGTGAAAGTTCTCTTTTTCCATAGAATTTACCACTTTAAACTTTCCTCCGTCAAAATATCTGTTCGAAACCTTCCGTGGTCTTTTAAGGCATCTCTTATTATGAATAATTACAACAATAACTTACGTGTCCGTATAATTAAAACAATTCCAACTACACCTTAATCCGACTTTCTTTCCTTAACCAGAGAACTGCCTCAGTTATCCAAGATATTTCTGATTTGTTCTTTTTTTATTATATTTACTTTTTAAAAGTGTTTGTTATTTACAAGCGATTGGTTTTTATACTTTTATATATGTCATTTTTCAGAACATCCTCGTAAAGCTACAAAAAAAAAGTTACGCACAGCATCTGAGACTGATAATTGACAGCTAATCAGCACCTCCTACCGCTAACTCTTGTGCAACCAAATGGTGGAACTTGATCGTCACCAAAGCTACTGCTTGAAAAAGCAAAAGGCGTTTTTTGCGGTAACGAGTCGCGAACCATGGATTAGTTTGGTTTTGAATTTCTCGCAAAGCTACACGAGTGCTATCTGCGCTAAACGTTCCTAATTTTGCTATGTAAGATCAGAGAAAAGGCAGTTAGTGATCACCACTCATCACCAACTCTTGGGCTACTCTTTTACTAACGAATGGTGATATTGACCGTCACATTTTAACCCCCTCACGGCTGAAAGGGCATGTTTTGGTGTGACGAGGATTCGAACCTGCGACAATCGGGTTACGAGTCGAGTGCCTTAAAGCGAACCATAGAACCTCAGAACTATATCCCAGTTATTCTAATCACTAGGTCACACTCAAACAATATATTTTCTGAATAATTCCATACTATCGATAGAATTATTTTATTCACTTCTTTCTCTAATTTAAATATTTACTTTGGTAAAGTTTTTTTTTTCAATTTTGAAATAATGAAAAGGGGTCATGACAGAGTTCTCCCTTAAATAAAGGTTACAGTCCAACCTTTTTAAGTGATGACCCATAAAAGCATTCGTATTTTCTCTTATACTCTATACTTGTCAGTTGCTTTGGTACCATTCGTATTACTTCTCTGCACGGCCAGATGGTTAGTGCGTTTCACTCTCACTCTAAGATTCGCGAGTTCGAATCCCTGTACTCCCAACCATGCTCACTATTTGAACTGTCTTGGAATCCCCACCTCAGCTCCAGAATGTGTCTTTGGGGACATAATTATATCTTAATCTCCAACTCTTACAACTGTGTCAGGATTATAACTAGGAATCATCTGATTTCTATATATATCCGAACATTACGTATGGTTGGTAATTATTCGACCTCGGGAAAAGTTATGTGTCTTTCTCTGTTGGCTTTTCTAAATTATAAAGCCCTCTGGTGGTATAAATATCCACTGATATTTACATTTTTTTGTGGTAGCGAATGATTCTCTAGTTCAGTGACGTCGCATATATTTTTCATGTATATTTTTACGTTTTGCAAAAATATGTTGTTGTTGTTGAATTAAGCACAAAGCTACACAATGGGCTATCTGTGCTCTGCTCACCACGGGTATCGAAACCCGGTTTTTAGCGTTGTAAGACCGCAGACATACCGCTGAGCCACTGGGGGGCTTTGCAAAAAGAAAGAAAGAAAGAAACGAGAAACATAATATCTGTTTGAGTGAAAACATTGAAATAACACCGAGCTATAACTTGTGACGTCATATATCCTTCTTGTCTAATCAATAACAATAGTTTACCCTTTTTGTTGAAACATTAGTAAAGCAGTATTTCGAGAAATCGTTACTGTGACAATATGTTTGTCCTCCTTACTAAAAGAAACATTTTGGATTGAAACTGAAAATAATACGATTATGATATATAAAATCAACCGAACAAGATATTTCATTACGATTTCTACCAACATGGATTGTGGAAATATTTACTTGTTTGCTAAGTTTCGTGAAAATCTACTCAAAGGCTAACTACGCTGACCGTCCGTAATTTGGGAGTGATGGACCAGGGGAGGTAGGTAATCAACACTACCCACTGCCAACTATTGGGCAACTCTTGTATTAACGAAAAATAAGATTGACCGTCACATTATAACACCGCAAAGATGAAAATACGAAAATATTCGGTGGCTGGAATCGAACCTTCGACGCCAGATTGTGTCTCGTGTGCCTAAACCACTAGGCCTAACGAGACTATTGTTATTGTTATTTAAATGCGAAGATACACAAAGGGCTGTTTGTGCTCTGCCCATCACGGGTATCAAAACCCGGTTTTTTAGCAGTATAAGTCCGCAAAGCTATTACTGTATCACTGGGGGTGGGCTGTTAAAAATGAATATAAAACTGTTTGACATAAAATTTTCTGGCGACAGTCAGTAGTAAAATCTGTATAAATTAATTAAAAATCTATTGATCCATGCATTCTACGCACCACTAACACATGCATAAGCTTATTAAATGGAATCCATTCTGAACAGAACAAAATCTATAACATAATACTTTACGAATTTTGCTGGCGTCAAAGGTACCACTATTGATAACAACGCACCATGAAAGTTCTTGTATGACAAGCGAGTTCGATTGTTTTTTTTAAGCATTTGCCCCATAGCATGCTTAGGAATTGGTATATCAGTCCATATAAGTAACACGTTTGCCTTCCTTTAAGACATTTTGTTAACGCCCCCAAACAATGCAGGAAAAAAATACAAATTATTTCATCTAATATCATCTTACGGAAAAGTTTAGTCGCTGAAAATTAGAATACTGTTCTGTGTTGTTGGTTTGTTTTCCATTCAATTAACTTCTATATACATATATTAACAATTTAAAATCAACAACTGTAAATGGAGGAATCTGGAAATCGTTTGTGCTATTCATTGTATATGATGGATAACTATGCAAATAAATATAAAAAGCCTACTCTACCTTTTTTTTTTCTTGTCTACGCTGTTTTATAATTTAACAGCGTAGCAAGTGTTGCAATAATTGAAGTGCTCTGAAGTGGCCACTGTATTTTATTCCCTTGGTGCTTTGAACGGGCACACCATATAGTATTGTTACATATGACGCCCACAGAACTTGGTACAAAAATGTTAAGCTTCTGAAACCATTCTGAGCGTCAGTCAGTGTCAAGTGCTTAAATTCTTTTTTGACTATAACTGATATAGACTTTTCCAAATACACGAAAAAAAAGAAATTCCGGCAAAACTCTCCCTCCAAAATTCATTTTCCATTCGTTTCATAGAAGAAAAATTACAAACATCAGAGATGATTAACCATATTGTTGAAAATATTGTAGATTTTCTTGAACAACAGAAATTATCTAGAATTAAACATACTGTTTAAAAGACTGTGGAGTTTCTTGAACAGCATAATTTACCTAAGATTAACCACATCGCATGATGGACTATGGAGTTTGCTCCCCGTTTACCAGACTATGAGAAAAGCTAAACCTAAAACTTTCCTTTTTCTTAAGATAACATAAAAGAGCTATAACAGCTGTATAATTTTGTGTAACCTATTTTACGTTGTCGTTTTTACAACATGTTTAGTACGAAAGAAAAATGAAACGACATGTTACACAAGAAGACAGTCTGGGTAGCAGATTTTCCCACTATCTGTATTTATTTTCATCTGTTTCTCTATCCTTCTAGTATATAAATATATCTGTCTTCCCAGGTATCTATCTGCCTGTCTTTCTTACAATCCGCCTATCTATCTATTAGGTTGAGGAATAATTCGTGAGCGTTTTTAAATAATTTCATTCAAGCATTACATGCAAGACTATACAATACTTCAATGCATGAACACATTACACCCAAAACACTTATTATGATACTTTATTTCATGTAATACCTAGGTATATATTATGCATTGTTGTAAACGAAATTGCAAGAAATTAAATGCGAAAAGCAGATGGTGTCGAAAACGCTCGATTTTGTCCACTTGACATTCCATTTAATGAGCTGAAAATGAAAGCAAAAATTAAAGACATATGAAAATCAAACACACCATCTATTAGAGCAAAAAATTATCAACCAAATGACATGAAATATTTTGCGAAAGCATTTCATTTATGAATATATTTTTTTAACTTGAAAAAACGCTCACGAATTATTCCTCAACCCAATAGATGTTCATCCGGAACTTTCGTCTATCCGCTCGTTCATACTTCTTTCTGTCTGCTGGGTGACTACTTCGTGTGTGATTGTTTATCTGTTTACTTGGCTCTCTATCATTTATTTTTCTCACCTGTTTTCTATTGTTCTGTCCATCACCTGTTCATTCACACTCACGGCTCCTCGCCCACCTTGTCGTGTTTCAACTCCCCCTCCGTTTCCAAACAATGAAGCTGTTTCTCATTAGTTAATTATGTAGTTGTTACTGATTCAGTTTTTATCCTTAATTAAAAACTTAATCCTTAATTAAGTGTATCCCACACTTTTCATGACTAGTCTGACTTTCTTTGTCCTTGTTATACACATTTCTATCGAAAGCTTTCGCTTTTTGTAATGCACGAATCAAAGATCTTTGCCAAAAACGATTACTCAACATGAATCAATTTTAACAAAAGATTTTAATAGCATTCAGTTTTGAAAAAAGAGATAATATCTTTTACCTCTTTGTCAAACGTGTATTTGAAATCCATGATGATTACCTGATAAATGAGTAAGTTACCATCCAAACACGAACCTCACATTTCTATAGCAGATGATCCCAAACAGTTACGATTTGATAGATACCAGACTCAAGATGCTTTTTCTTCTCTATATAAACTCAGTTCAATTTGAGCTGCTTTATAATGAGATACCTCTACTAACCTACCCCCCGCTACAGAAGAAAAAGTGGGTGAAAAATCAATAAGACTGGACGAACTATTTTGTCTGTAAATGAATACAGCAAGTAATGGGTATTCGTATCAATATGCCTTCCAACCTGGCTGCGATTCTGAAAATAATTCATTCGATGTTCAAGAACAAACACACATAAACTTCTAATTAGGAGGCTTACAGTGAAGGTAATAAGTTGGCTTTTTCGTTATAGGTATATACGTATGACGTATATGTGGTTTATACTCTCAACAAGGGTACGCAAACATTTACACACATATGTTACGACACTGGATAACCGTAAGCCTAATTAATTCGGTTATAACGAGTTGAATTCAATTCCACTGTTGACTAAATAATAGAACGAAAAACAACAACAAATTCTAAGGCCTCATAAAAAAACAAAAAGAAACTGAAAACCTATCTCCACAAAGTAAAATAATAGAAAATAGTCAGAAATAACAAATTATATGATACTTATGTCTTACGGAAAAACCCAACGATACATTTGAGTGCTTATAATGCTAAAAATCGGATTTCGATACCCACCATGGGCAGATCACAGATAGTCCACCGTGTAGCTCTGTACTTAACAACAAACTGGTAAATACGGATAAAGAACAGATGTGAGGAACTGACATCTCACGTAAAAAACAAAAACCAATTGAATGAAACATCAGTTTTTGCAAAAGAAATAAGCGCACCAAGCATCATATTACATACAAGTAGGAGACAAGAAACATCGCAAGATATTAAACCAAAAGTTGGAGCTTACATACTAGTAGTTACAATTTGTCAAACCTAAACTTGAAGTTCACTACCAGTTACAATTTGCTAAACCTAAACTTGGAGCTTACTCACTATCAGTTACAATTTGCTAAGCCTAAACTTGCAGCTCACTTACTACCAGTTACACTTTGCAAAACTAAACTTGTAACTTACTTACTATCAGTTACAATTTGCTAAACCTGTACTTGAAGTTCACCACCCAAACTTGGAGCTTACTTGTAATCAATTACAAGCAGTTAAACTCAAAATCAGTGGTTATTATTATTATTTAAAAACAGCCAAATCCAAATTCGGAGCTTACTTTATAATAGCTACAAGTTGTTAAAATAAAGCTCAAAGGTTACTTATTATTAGTTACAAGTTTTAGTTTGTTTGTTTCTGAATTTCGCATAAAGCTACACGAGAGCTATCTGCGCTAACCGTCCCTAATTTAGCAGTGTAAGACCAGAGGGAAGGCAGCTAGTCATCACTACCCACCACCATCTTTTGGGTTACTCTTTTATCAACGAATAGTGGGATTGACCGTAACATTATAACGCCCCCACGGCTGGAAGGGCGAGCATGTTTGGTGTGACTGGGAATTGAGCCTGCGACCCTCGAATTACTATTCAAGTGCCTTAACCACCTGGCCATGCCGGACCCACAAGTTTTAGTACAGATATTTCCTGTTATAACACTGGTCAGGGCTAAATAAGTTGTGCTATATTTAGAGAAGCACCCATGATCTTGAAGATATTGTGTAAGTTATGTTTACACGAACCAGTGAAGAGCTGAAAATCAAAGCTCGAAGTAAGAATTCGGAGGAAAAATAGTTAAATTAATATTGAAGTTGGTTGAATACAATTAGAAGAGTCCTTGCAAGAAATACAATTATAAAAATTAGTTAGTCCAAGTTTAGAGTCATAATACCATATAATGTATTAAAACTGCAAAACGTTAAATTTAAAGAAATATTCTCACGTAAAGTAGTAAAATCGCACAACGTTAAATTTAAAGTAATAATCCCATGTAAAGTAGTAAAACCGCACAACATTAAGGTTAAAGTAATAGTCCCAAGTAAACTAGTAAAACCGCACAACGTTAAGGTTAAAGTAATAGTCCCAAGTAAACTAGTAAAACCGCACAATGTTAAGGTTAAAGTGAAGCGACAAGTAAAAGATGGCACACTTCTGGAGATTATTGTAAAAAGCATATCGGTTACTAGGACAACAAAATACAAAGAAATTAAGAATATAACTTTAAATAATTTTATCTATGCGAATTACCAACCTGTATTATCTCTTGCGCATGGTTATATAAGACTCGGGGAACCATATAGATATATAATACCTCTCTCTGTACTTTGGAAATTAATTTTATATTGAATGAAATCCTAAAACTCGTTTCACACTTCTTTGGGTCATGTTACTGTTCAGTTTACAGGATATAGAAGAAACGTTCTCAGACATTTTTCATTTATTTCTGTTCTAGCGAAATGTTACACAATGGACTATCTTGGCTTTGTAACTACTAATGATATCCACCAAGGAAAAGATATAAATATCATTTGAATACTAGTTATTGTTGTTGTTTTTCGTGTGAAAAAAAGTGATTTTACGAAACCCATTTTTTGCAGCTTATGTCTAATTTTCTATCTCAACCACAGCTTCATGAAATAAAATACCAAGTGAGATGGCGTTTACCTTAGTTCCAAGATAAATAAATAAGAAATACTCTATTTTTATCATTTTATGGTTATTGTATTGAGTGTTTCAAATACGCTTATAACTTTAGACTTCAGATAAAAGGTTTTATTTCGCTGGTGATTGTGTTTGGTACCTTTATCAAAGAGCTGCAGTTCACACGCATGTTTTTAGAAGGAAAAGTGTGTGGTGTGTTTTTATAACAAAAAAAAAGCCATTTTGGGATATCTATTGTATCCACCGAGGGGAATCGAATGAAAGGTACAGATTGATTGATGGTTAATACTGTTGTGGTTCTGTTCTCTAAAATTATATATTAATAGATTTACATCTTTGTAAGTTATTGTCGTCAAAATGACACCAGAGAAAATATAAACTTTGTAAACTAATACCGTCCATGTAGCATCAGACGGTGGAGAAAACACCACCATGGTAAACTATTATTGTTCACGTAGTGCCATAAAATAGAAAAAAAAATCTTCTTTGTACATTATTATTTTTCATGTGGCATCAAAATATAGAGACCAGCTTGATAAACTATTGTCGTGTGTGTGGCACCATAAAGTTTGTTTGTTATGGAATTTCGCACAAAGCTATTCGAGGGCCATCTGTGCTAGCCGTCTCTAATTTAGCAGTGTAAGACTACAGGGAAGGCAGCTAGTCATCACCACCCACCGCCAACTCTTGGGCTGCTCTTTTACCAACGAATAATGGGATTGACCGTCACATTATACACCCCCACGGCTGGGAGGGCGAACATGTTTAGCGCGACGCTGGCGCGAACCCGCGACCCTCGGATTACGAAGCGCACGCCTTACGCGCTTGGCCATGCCAGGCCCCACCATAAAGTAGAGAAAATTATAAATACTGTTCCTATTTATATCAACTTATCAGTAATCAATAAAAGCCTTATATATTAATAGAAAAATGTCCGTGGTTTTTAATATGGAGTTGTTTTTATACAGTTATTTACATTTTAGACAATGGTAACATATATTCGTTTAACCTCGAACTCGGGTTTAAATCTAAAGAAGAATTTCAATAATTTACTTTCTTAACTTACACACAAATAACCAATATATAAATATTCGATCGTCTCAAAAACTTATCGTGACGTATCCCGTTTTTACTGCTTTGGTATCCCATTATTCAACTGAATTTTAAATTACTGGTTACGTGTATCTTGAATAAAACAATTCCCATTAACTTCATTGCTATTATAAAGGGTATTAACATAACAGTAAACTCTGCAAATAATGGTATGATGTTGAATATACTATTTATTTCACTTTCGGCTTAATTTTGTTTAAAATTCACCAGAGCATTTGGTCGCGAAAACGTTACTGTAGAAACAGCACAAAGAAAATTGGATTTTTGGGTCCATATTATTACTGTGTCAAAAGGGTTTATTGTAAGAACAAAATTAAACCTTAACGTGTATATAGATTTATAATATAAAATATACCCAGTACCTATATACACAGACAAAAATAATTTAAAATATCTTAAAGATATTTCTGGGGGAAAAATAGCTGAGAAAAATCCCAGTAAAACGAATAATAAAGAAGTTATTACGAGAGAGTGTAGTCTGATGAAAGCAGTTAGGTTTGCATACCGTGTATACCAAAGCGAATATCGACTATCAGTGAGCTTTAAAACTCCTAGAATGCGCTATTTCTTTTGCGGCGCTCCATAAAAAGAGTGTTAACTTCGCTATCTTCTTAGCATGTTTGAAATCTCTTCAAAGATTCGTTTTTGTTGGTTTTTTTGTAGCTATATACATACAAACTATAACCAACAAACTCTCTTAGGCTCGTTTTAACTCAAGAGTTTGTTTGTTCGTTCGTTTTGATTCTCGCACAAAACTACTCGACGGGTATCTGCGATAACTATCCTTAATTTAGCAGTGATAGGCTAGAGGGAAGACAGTACCCACCACTAGCTCTTGGGATATCTTTTACCAACGAATAGTGGAATTGACTGTCACTTTATAACGCCCTACGGCTAAAATGACGATCATGTACGGTGGCGGGAATTCCAATCTTCGACTCGCAGGTTTTTAGCTTTTAACTCAAGAGAAACATAAAAGTGACGAGTTTCGGCTACTCAACTGTTTTTTTTTTTTTTTTTTTTACAAAATTAGGTTCGACACTTAGCAAAACAATCTTAGTCAATGCTTATGTAGCACAAATTTAACAACGAAATATATCTCATGTTCGTTCAATGTGGCACAAATAAAACAGTGAAACATAACCCAACTGATGTTTTTTTCATTGTTTATGTAGCACAAGTAGAACAATGAAATATAAATCATTTTAGTTCGATGTTTTTCTGGCACAGAGAGAAAAAATTTGGAAAAAAATATATCTGTTTAAACATAAAATAAAGAAATACCGGAGATATCACCCGCCAGACATCCAATATAAAAATCTCGTTTGGAGCAACTAATGTACCTGAACATCCAGATAAAAATAAACATTTATTCTGCCCAAAGGCATAGTGAGGCTACTTTGAACTCGAGCATAGTAGGCCTCCACATATTGGTCAGGCCCGGCATAGCCAGATGGTTAAGGCACTCGACTCGTAATCCAAGGGTCGCAGGTACGAATCCTCGTCGCACCACACATGCTCGCCCTTTCAGCCGCGGGAGCGATATAATATGACAGTCAATCTCACTATTCGTTGGTAAAAGAGTAGCCCAAGAGTTAGCGGTGGGTGACGATGACTAGCTGCCTTTCCTCTAGCCTTACACTGCTAAATTAGTGACGACTAGTGCTAATAACCCTCGTGTAGCTTTGCGCGAATTTCAAAAATAAACATGTTGGTTAGAATGCACGGAAAATAAGCTTGCTCTTTCTCTCTTTGTTCATTTGTTTATCTGTAGTTTCCAGAGAGGTACTTAAAGTTTAATGATACCTGGAGGTTTTTACTAATTGTTTCGACAAGGGTAGTACTTGTATATAAGTAACCGACAGTTGCAGTAATGACCTCCTTCGATCGACCACATTTCTCGAAAATCTTATTTTGTTCTACAACTATATATTTTTTCATCACTTGCTATGAACTTCATTCACTTACGCTAACTTTAATTCTTTGCTATCGATATACCAAATTATGAAGGCGAGCAATAGAAAAACAAGATTGATTAGGTAACCTGAGTGTTTCCCTGTTCTTGAGTTTGATGTGAACAAATTAACAAATAGCTCGACACACTACCTTATTATCTTTTATCCTTACCATAGAATCAAATCCATCTGCACTACGTACACCGTATGGAATCGAACCATGGATTTTAGCATTGTAAAAATGCAAACATACCGGTAACCCACCGGTGGACGCGACACACAATTTGTGATGACGCAATACGAAAATGACTTTTGGAAGTGTTACAACTTTACATTATTGAGGTAAGTGAATTCTCTTCACCCGTCTTTTACGTAACTTTCAGCTTTGTATGGTACTTGAAAATCTTTTAAAATCAGCGTTATGACATAAATCCGTTATACTTAGGAAAGTGGCATCGTCTCGTTGTTTGTGCTGTAATATACAAAAGTTGAGTTTCTTTTTGAATTCGCGCAAAGCTACACGAGGACTATCTGCGCTAGCCGTCCCCATTTTAGCAGTGTAAGACTAGAATGAAGGTAGCTAGTCATCACCACCTACCGCCAACTCTTGGGCCACTATTTTATCAACAAATGGTGGGATTAATCGTCACAGTTTTAACGGTTGAAAGGTAGCATGTTTCTGTGACGGGGATTCGAACCCGCGACCCTCAGATTGCGCAGTCGAGCGCCTTAATCACCTGGCCATGCCGGACCCGCTGTATATTGCTTAACAGAGCTGAGATTCGACTTTTAGCAGATCTCTTTGTATATAATTCTGGTGTCCCAACCATATTCCTTTGTTTGCCATTGCTATTTAATAGAAGGGTCATCCCCGTCAAGAAAATTCTAAACTCTGGTTTTAAAACATCTTTATTATATGACAGTATCGATACCTTGTGTAGGAAAGGGTTATTGTATACTCTTTCCAAATGTACTCAATTTTTTGTGGCATCACATTCTCTACGAAACGCAAAGCCAAACAATGTCAAAATGTAATTCTGATACATTCCGTTCTACCGCAACTTTACGTTATATTGTAGGTTAAAATTATTTTTCTTTGCTTCAAATGTGTGATTTTTCCTTACTTCTGTATGAAACAATTGACGTTACATTGTATTTTCACAATTTACTCTCTTTCGAAAGTATCTTACTAATGGGAAGTTTATTACAGCCATTAATAGGTTAGTTAGGGACTATCGCCAATAACTTAAACTACTTATATGAATTCTTTAAATTTTCTTCTTTGTCTATATAAACATATATATATTCTACTTGTTATGTTACCTTTTAATGTTATCGCGTGAAAGTGAGTGAGACACGTGCACCAGTAAGTCACTATGAAGTTTCGTTGCGCGTCGTAAACCTGTTTGACACTCAATGGTTAATGTGATGTTCATGGTTGATAGCATTTTAACATGAAAGCATTATCCTGTTCCTGCTAATTACGTAGATAGTCTAGTAAGTCCAGTTAACACTTAGAACTATGAACTAGACGACACAGAATAATCAAGCAGACGCTTTTATGTTACCATAATACGTGTGTATATGTATATACCTCCCAAAACCGGTTAGTAGTATAATATTTAATTAAGATACAGTTTACATTACAATACCACATGTGTATATTCCTTACAAAACCGGTTGTTAGTAGTATAATATTTCATTAAGATACTGTTTATGTTACAATACCACGTGTGAATTTACTTCACAAAACCGCTTGTTTGTAGTATAATATTTCATTAAGATACTGTTTATGTTACAATACCACGTGTGAATTTACTTCACAAAACCGCTTGTTTGTAGTATAATATTTCATTAAGATACTGTTTATGTTACAATACCACGTGTGAATTTACTTCACAAAACCGCTTGTTTGTAGTATAATATTTCATTAAGACACTGTTTAGGGTTTAAGTTACAATAAGACGTGTGTATTTACTTCACGAAACCGGTTGTTTTTTGTTAACTTGCAGAAACTGATTTAATGATATTTTGTTAAACCTGCATTATAACTTATTCATTTGTAAAAACTTACTTCCCTAAAATTTATTCCTTTAAGTCAACACGTTCTTTCAATTTTTCGGATTCAATTTGATAAGCAAGTTTATTTTTATGTTGTATGACCTTTCGTAGGAGGTAAGTCATTTAAAAAGTATCAGGATGTAAAGAAAATAAACACCTACCCCTTAAAGTATGAGGATATAAAGAAAACAAACACCTTCCCTTGGAGTATCAGGACATACATAAACTAAATACCTTCCCCTTGAAGTATCAGGTTATAAACAAAATAAACACATCCCCCTTGAAGTATCAAGATGTAAAGAAACTAAATACCTTCCCCTTGAAATATCAGGATGTAAATAAAATAAACACCTTTCCCTTAAAGTATCAGAATATAAAAAAAATAAACACCTTCGCCTTGAAGTATCAGGATATAAACAAAATAAACACATTCCCCTTGAAATATCAGGATGTAAAGAAAATAAACACCTTCTCCTTAAAGTATCAGGATGTAAACAAAATAAACACTTTTCCCTTAAAGTATCAGGATATAAAGAAAATAAACACCTTCTCCTTAAAGTATCAGGATGTAAACAAAATAAACACTTTTCCCTTAAAGTATCAGGATATAAAGAAAACAAACACCTTTCCTTTTCTCCTAAATATAAAGCTAGAAGTATTCTTGGAGTGACTTATCTATACGTCTTCTGGTCCATAACAAGGTGAAAACTCATGTATTTTTTAAACTAAAAATAAATGCTAGCGACTATTTAAATGAAGTATTTTTTGTAAAATAAGGCTAACTTTCCATGTAAAAATAAAGTAATTTCCTAAGTCAAAAAGTGCCTGATATGTCAAACAAACAAACATTAGCAAAGACTCAAAACTTTCTTTTATGAAAAAAAAACAAAAAACGTTAGCAATGGGAAGTGATAGGCTGATCAGATAGTGTTAACATTTTAACAAGGATGAAATATATATATATAAATACAAACTAAAATAAAACTAAACTCACTAGTTGGATTGCTTTCACAGTTCTGTTTATTACAAATCTTCTAAATCACCGGTGTTCTGAATAAGAACATCGCTTCCTCAAAAAAACAAAACAACAAAAAAAAATAGTTTTTGCTATGTGCTCACGTTCCGTGCGTCAATCTAATTAGTGTTGTCTTCGTTGTCTATACAGGTACTCCACTCGTGAAAAGTTTTAGTTCAATTTCATAGCGATTGCAGCAAATGTGATCGGCTTCGCTCTAGAAGAAAAGTTTCTAAATAATGCATATCACACCCGTGCTGCATGCAAACCGACGGAAAACTAAAACAGAAAATTCCTTCTCCTCCTCAAACGTTTTTAACGCCTGAGCGAAACATTTTTGCCCTCGCTACTTTAGATAGATAGATAAACAGATAGACAGATAGGTGGAAGATTGCTTGGAGAGTTTAAATAAAAATAGAATCAACTTTGTTAATAAAAATTTGTAATTCAAACAATTAGATAACTTGATAAGTGTTTTGGTCACTCATTACTATTTAACCTCTACGAAGTCTTATGTTTTCACAAAACCACTCGCTGTATTAATAATTTTATAGATGAAATCGTAATACTTTGTTTCTTCCAATCACTCATCATCAATGATGAGGTTATGGGATTTTTTAACAGAACAGTCGATCTGATTACTGTTACACTTAACAGTTAACTTGCTATTCTAGGTAACTACTTTAATTATTTGGGGTATGAATAGGAACCTGATGTTGATTAATCCATAGCCCGCTGGCCTCGTTTACGGACGGAATTCTTCATAATTATAAAGCATACCGCTGTCTTGTACATATAGTCAGTTTTTTCTACTATTTTGGGTCCGTGAATTCTTCCCTCTTACAACATTACACACCCAGTAAGGCTGAGTTCCGACTTGTTGCAAAGTCGTTTTCTTGCTAGTCCTGGAAATCGAGATTGATTCATATATATTTGTCTTCCCATGCCATTAAGTATAAGAAATATTCCTGGTTTAAAAGCTCTACGTCCTCAATCTGAGCACATATTTATGACTTTAGTGTTACATATCATTTTAGAAATCACTCAGTCTTAAGTGGCATTACACTAATTAGTCCGAATATTTTTCGTTTCACTGTTACTTTATGTCAGCTGGGGTTGTCATGCTTCTTGCTGATATGTGTATTCAAAATTTGATATAACGTATTACGCCCTGTATTCACATTAGTATGACAATTAATGTTCAGAAAATGTTATTTTTAAATTTTTAGTAGTAGGTAATTTAACCCAAGATATAAAAATAAACAGTTTTGGTAGCTACTCCCTGTTTAATGTTGTACAACGCTATCTTGTGAATTCTTTGTCAACTTATTATTATGTTATTTCTATGCAATACATTTAACGTAATCCTTGTCAGAAAGTAGCTGACTGGTGGCATTTGTACGTGAATGAAATTATAAAAGGGTGAAACACACTTTCACAACGATATGTATGTTATGCAACAGGAGGTTAATGTTTTTTGATGGCATTAGAATTTTATATATATATATCATTAAAAATCAACGTGGTAATTTGTTCTTTCTTTGCTTTGTAATTATTTTCTTTTCAAAAGTCCCATGTTTAAAACATTACTAACTTATTGTTTACATACATATTACTTTTAGACACTATAAACAATAAAGGTAAGGAGTAATAACTGATTGTAGCTAATGAAACGTGAAATAAAAATGGTTGGCTTCTTTTGTTTTTTACACAAACTCTGTTTTCTTCTCTTAGAAAATAAGAGGTTAGGACTTTTTAACTTAGAAAACTTAAAATAAAAAAAATGTTAGCTGGTTTTGTATACATAAAAATTATACTATTTTTTGTCTTGGGATATAAAAGGGCAAAGGTTCTTTTAGTTTTCCAGTAAAATGTAGCACTCAGATTCTGTCCTAGTCTCCCTACTGTGGAAAGATCATAAAATCGTGCACGCAAAGAAACAGAAATCAAAACAAAATTCTTTTCGCGGGTTATAAGAACCTCCACTGTGTGACATTTACTATTGTACAAGTTAGGCCTACAAGAATTGATATTACTTCGTTCGAAATCATAGTCTGAACTTTTGTCAGTTTATAAATATGTCAAATAAATATATATATTTGGGTAGTCCGTTAAAGTAACCAACAATGATGTGCCACATGGAATCGTGTTGATCGTACAAAAGAAAGTGTAACTTATAAAAATATTTCAAAAACAATACTTATTACATTAATAAATCAAGGATTAGAAAGGTAGAAGTTCATCCATTGTGCTGAAAATACTGCCACTTGGTGAAAATGGACATGTAATTCATTCAGTGCACCAAATTTACTGCTACGGAATGCTAAGGAACGTAAAAAACTTTGTACTGTATTTAATGTCATGTGGTGCTAAGGAAAGTATTATATTTTGTAATGGACGTGTTGATAAGGAACGTATAAGATTTAGAATTCACTTGTTGTACTAGATACCTGCCATGCTATGCTAAGAACACATAATACTTTGTACTTGCATATAATGTCATGCGGTGCTGAGGAACGTATGGTACTTTATTACGGATGTGCTGGTAAAGAACCGATAAGACTTAGGATTCACCCATTTACTGGATATCTGCCATCTTGTGCTAAAAACATATATTACTTTGTGTTGGATATATTGACGTGTGGTGTGAAGATGTGCAGCATATCAAGAAATGCAGGAGGGGGAGGTTGCTGTATTTGAGAAATTTTCGGACTTGGAAATTTCAATACAAAACACTATTTTACAACATGATGCTGCTACAAATGAAATATATTTCCATGAGCACAAATTAAGTTTTTATTTATACTTAGAACTGTGTTTGTTAACCATACGATAAGTAAATGATTTTCATTCACTAATTTCCGTCAAATGTTTACAACACCAACAGCAATTGCAAAATGAAAATTAAAAAATAAACAAGTATTGTCCAGTCTCTTATACATCACTAAAAACATCACGGAGAAGAATAAACGCTGTAACATATTTTAAAAAAAAATAACTGCCCAGTCTATTGTATAACTCACGGAGAAGATTAAACACTGTAGACTCTTCACAATAGCAACAACAACAGTTCAGCCTATTATATAAATAACTCACGGACACGATTAAACACTGTGGACCCTTAACAAGAGCAACAATAACTCTCCAGCCTATTATATAACTCAGGGAGAAGATAAAACACTGGTAGACCTTTAACAAGAGCAACGATAACTGCGAGTCTATTATATAACTCACGGAGAAAATAAAACACTGGTAGACCCTTAACAAGAGCAACAATAATTATCCAGTCTATTATATCACTCACGGAGAAGAATAAACACCAGTAGACCCTTAACAAGAGCAACAATAACTGTCCAGTCTATTATATAACTCACGGAGAAAATAAAACACTGGTAGACCCTTAACGGCAACAATAAAATCCAGTCTATTATACACTGGTAGACCCTTAACAAGAGCAACAATAACTGTCCAGTCTATTATATAACTCACGGAGAAAATAAAACACTGGTAGACCCTTAACAAGAGCAACGATAACTGCGAGTCTATTATATAACTCACGGAGAAGATTAAACACTGGTTGACCCTTAACAAGAGCAACGATAACTGCGAGTCTATTATATAACTCACGGAGAAGATTAAATACTGGTACACCCTTAACAAGAGCAACAATAACTGCCTAGTCTAGAATATAACTCACGAAGAAGATTAAACACTGGTAGACCCTTATCAAGAGCAACAATAACTGCGAGTCTATTATATAACTCACGGAGAAGATTAAACACTGGTTGACCCTTAACAAGAGCAACGATAACTGCGAGTCTATTATATAACTCACGGAGAAGATTAAACACTGGTTGACCCCTAACAAGAGCAACGATAACTGCGACTCTATTATATAACTCACGGAGAGTTATATAATAACAAGAGCAACAATAACTGCCTAGTCTAAAATATAACTCACGAAGAAGATTAAACACTGGTTGACCCTTAACAAGAGCAACGATAACTGCGAGTCTATTATATAACTCACGGAGAAGATTAAACACTGGTTGACCCCTAACAAGAGCAACGATAACTGCGACTCTATTATATAACTCACGGAGAGTTATATAATAACAAGAGCAACAATAACTGCCTAGTCTAGAATATAACTCACGGAGAAGATTAAACACTGGTTGACCCTTAACAAGAGCAACGATAACTGCGAGTCTATTATATAACTCACGGAGAAGATTAAACACTGGTTGACCCCTAACAAGAGCAACGATAACTGCGACTCTATTATATAACTCACGGAGAGTTATATAATAACAAGAGCAACAATAACTGCCTAGTCTAGAATATAACTCACGAAGAAGATTAAACACTGTGTAGACCCTTATCAAGAGCAACAATAACTGCGAGTCTATTATATAACTCACGGAAGATTAAACACTGTAGATCCTTAACAAGGGCAACAATAGCTGTCCAGTTTATTACATACATAATGCAGAAGAATAAACGTTGTGGCGTTTTTAACAATAAAAACCAGAACTGTCCACGCTATTATATACTTCATGTACAAGAATAAACGCTACGATGTCTTTAACAAGAAACACAGGAATTGTTCTTTATTTTATACATTATTAAGAATAATAATCAATAACTTCATACCATATCCGTATCTTATCTTATTGTCTAGAATCCCTCTAACTCAAAATAACAAAGCGTATTTTTGTTCCCTTAAAACAGTTCTGTTCATCTCCGGAGATAGCTGTGATCTAAGATAACGTCTTCTCATTGATCAGAAAATTGAAACGTGAAATTACGACAACATTATCGCCCCTGTTCCCAAATATATTTGGTGATAAAACCTGTTTTGAAATGACTGTAAAGTTAAGCCAAACTTCTTCGATTTGTTTTTCTGCTTAACTCTATTCATAGCCATCTTCATTATTCTTTGTTTGTTTGTTTTTGAATTTCGCACAAAGCTACTCGAGGGCTATCTGTGCTAGCCGTCCCTAATTTAGCAGTGTAAGACTAGAGGGAAGGCAGCTAGTCATCACCACCCACCTCCAACTCTTGGGCTACTCTTTTACCAACGTATAGTGGGATTGAACGTCACATTATAACGCCCCCACGGCTGGGAGGGCAAGCATGTTTGGCGCGACGGGAATACGAAACCGCGACCCTCAAATTACGAGTCGCACGCCTTAACACGCTTGGCCATGCCGAGCCTCTTCATTATTACTATTATTATTTGCCCGATAATACTTTACTAATGTGTTACTATTCATAGAAGCATTATATTAGTAAAAAAAATTATAGTTTGGAAACATGACTTGATATTGTTATACCATTTTGTTTTTGTTGGTGGGTTTTTAAAATTATCTAGTGAAAATAACTCAATGTTATTCCATATTATAACAACAAATTAACTTTCACTTTGTCCTTAACACGCTTGCACTCTTGTAACTTGCTCTAGGCCTACGTAATACGAGTATAATATGAGTACGGTGTTTTGTTATTACTGTATTACTAATGTAACATTTTCTTTCCTGGGCGGTGACAATACGTTATTGTTCAGTCCACGTGAAGAGAAGAAATTACTTCATTTACTTCTTTAACGTTTCAACAGGCTTGAACACTTGTACAGTGACGTAGCTTGTTGTAAGCCTACTTTACAAATGAGGTTAATGAACGAAAAACCAATCAACTTCTAATAAAAGTAACTCAAAAGCACGATAGTAAACACAGTTTCAAATACTTTACGAAAAGATACTGACTGATTGATCCCTCAATCTTGCAAAAAAAAAATCACTGTTTTAATCATATCTTTCTGATGCTGAAGGGAATTTTTTCTTTACTCCAGAAATAAAATGCGTTTAAACAAGGAGCAAATTTTGAAGGAACAATAGAGAACGTGAATACTTGAGTATTTCGAATTAAAATGCTATTTTCGAAATGCTCTTTTTTCCTAAAGTAAAGTGAAATAAAAAGCAACTACAGACATCAAGGCTTAAGACGTTTTAGTGCTAATGAAAAGAAGTTTTTTTTCAACCTTAAATCAGGCCTATTTCTGCTCCAAAAGAACTTTAAAAAAGGATTATCACCAAAACTTGTACAGAAAATTCTTGGGGTTTTATTGACTTCAACATCATGCGGCCTCCAGCTAATATCTATATTAAACAAAATATAAAATTTACAGCTTTTATAGTAAGGAAAAATCTATTGAGAACTGGTGCAATGGCAACGCCATAGCTGTTTTAAATATATTCCTTTTTACTGTAAAAAGATGTAACTCGTGATATAATGATATTTACAAGTAAACTCAAAACTATTATTAAACTATTAAAATACAACATTATAAATATGTCTTATAATAAAATAATAATAGAATAATGTATAAAAGTGATCATTAAAGTGCTAAACAATTGCAGTGTTTTACCTAATTCGTTCTATATGCAGTAGGCCCGGCATGATCAGACGATTAGGGCGCTTGTATCGTAATCTGAGGGCTGGGGGTTCGAACTCCTGTAACACTAAACTTACTCGCCCTTCCAGCTCTGCAAGTGTTATAAGTGACGGTCATTATATTCCCTTATAAACGAATAACCAAAGAGATGGCTCTTATACTGTTAAATAAGAGACGACTAGCGCAGATACCTCTGGTGTAGCTTTGCGCGAGAATTCAAAACAAACACACTGTTTCCGCCCCGTGAGCTTGTGCTTTCTTTATTGTGATTCGTGTTCGTGTCATACATCTTATTTCTCCTAAACGACTTTCTATCCCCAGCCTATGCTACCCTTACCGCCTTGTTTTCTTAGCCTAGTTGTCGAATTTTCAATATCACAAGCACATGTAAATATAGTGGGTTACTATATTATTTTATATAGATTTCCATATACATGTCAAGCTTACGTGTTTATTCTCACCTAAAGGAGCTCTTAACTCATCAAAACTAAAATAAAAACTTTCTGTTTGGTTTATTATAGCATGAAACTGAAAGCTTTTATTTTATATTCGCCCAACTGGGATGTTTGTTAAGTATTTTTACTTCCGGTAGAAAAGTAAATTAGAAAACGATTTCTAACTATTTCTCAACATATCAATAAATAAAAAGATTTATCAAGCTTTTGTTTACTCCATGGCTTTCAGATGGCCATGTTCAAGTGAATAATAGGGTAACAAACGTTGAGAATATAATTTTAAATGTGTTATGTATGGTGATGTCACGTGTGATGCACAAACATGTAAACTAGTTTGGAGATAATTGATTAGTGTTCATGAGATAACACTGATGACAAATGTGTAAGAGTAAGTTTCGTTTGGTTTGGGTTGTTTTGAATTTCGCCCAAAGCTACACGAGGGCTATCCGCGCTAGCCGTCCCTAATTTAGCAGTGTAAGACCAGAGGGAAGGGAGCTAGTCATCACCACCCGCCGCCAACTCTTGGGCTACTCTTTTACCAACGAATAGTGGGATTGACCCCACTGCTGAAAAGGCAAGCATGTGTAAGTTTGGTAACAAGCAATTATTCTTAAAATTGTGTGTCAATACAGGAAAAGTTTGTTTGATAAAAAGTTGTTAGTTTTCAGCACATTATGTGTAGTGACATAATTTAAATAGTTGATTTAGTGGCATTTATGTTATAATGCGTTGTACTACAAGTTCAGTAACTTGTCTGCGGTATAAAGCTAAAAATAAATAACGAGTGGTAATGTCAACCTGATAATCATTTGTCAACAGTAAGTCTTCAGGCTTAAGACACTAAAAATCGAGTTTCGATATCCATGGTGGCAGAGCTCAGATAACCCACTCTGTACCCTTGTGCTTAATAACAATAAATCAAGCTATAAATAACCCGAGAACCGGTTCCTGTTTCTATATCATTTTTAATTTTTATTAAAATACATACGTATAGTACTGAAATATATACGTGTGTGTGTGTAAACGGTGAAATAAAGTAGTGAAAATACTACGTGAATGACACTCCTACGCTAGAGTACAATGACGTCTTGATAGCTTACACCGTGATTAGTGCTCATCCATCCAATCAGAAAAAGCGACGTCGGTATAATGCTTATAAATGTACAGACAACCATATTACGTAGAATAGAAGTAAAAAATCCGAGTGAAAAAAGACAACAAGGCTCTGAAGAGGGTAAGTAGAAGTGGCACAGTTAATAACATACATTGTCGAGGTAAAAACGTTTCTTAGAGTATGTTATTTATGAGATACACGACGATCAAATACGCATATAGCCTATGTCATAAATACAGGTGTCAATTTTCTATCGAATAAGATTCGAATTAGCACGAAATGGTTTTAATGAAAGTGTAACTGCTCGAAACTGTTACCAAGAAAATGTAATCACACCAGAAGGTTGATGTTATGAGCATCGGACCACAAAAAATAAAATAAATAATGTTTGAGCCCTGATTTCTTTACAGATGAAATCAAGCTCAAATTGGCTGGAAGCGATCAGATAGTTTCTTCGACAGTCGAGAGGAGAACAGTGTCATAATCAATAAATAACACCTACAGTGAAGCGTGGAGGAGGATTACTACAAGTTCAGGGTGCATCTCAGCCAAGGTTGTTCGTGAACTACACATAATTGATGGCACATTGACTGCTGACACGAACAGGCAAGTTCTGATTTATCATACCTTTCCCTGAGGAACCAAACTCACTGGGCGAGGATTTATTTATCTTCCAGAAAGAAAATTAACCCTATCACGCAGTGAATGTGTTAAAACGATATATTAGCATTGAGCTGCCCAATATAAACATTCTTGAGATGCAAAGCTCTATCAAAAAGAAAAGAAAAATGAAAAGTCAAAGGGTGACCAAGAAACTTAGCTTTATTGCGAGGCCTAATACAAGGCATTTTGAGTAGTATTTCAAAACTGAAAATTGATAAACTAATCGGTCTACGTGAGCACATGAATTGTGTAGCTCATCCACTTTTCTTCTGTACTGCAATGATAATGTTTTGTACCATTAATAAACGTACTATCTAATTCGTATTTCACGTTTTTTGTGACTTGTATACGAATACTGTCTGTGTGTTTCCACAAATAGTTTCACTACTGTACTACAATAGATAAGTTTTGTTTATAACATCAAGTGATATCTTTTAATAACGCTTTTTAATTTTTTATTTATTTGTGTTTCGTCCCTTTCATTATAAACAACCACATTTTCGAATGCAGATAATTAGTGTTGGTTTTAGACTTGGAATGTCATGGGATTAAGTACTTACACATCTACAACAGTTTCATTTCACCTACGTTGATATTTTTCATCTGATAGATGTCTATGTGCACGATATTTTACTAACACTCTTTTCGATGATTAGTTCTACTGTACCCAGTCAATATTTGAACATTATTATTCATTTCTCTGTTCTTCACATGTGACAATGTTAGCTGTTAGCCTACTTGTTCCAATTTATATGAACACGTGTGTGCGAAAAGTGGTGAAAGTGTACCTTGGAGTGAATGTCACATACTAAAAAAATGTCTCAGGCTTAACTGAGACAAATAACTACTTACTTAATGGATTGAGTAAGATGTCTGCAATTTTTGGTCGTTTTACACTGTTGAATTGTTAATTTTAATCAATGTTATCATCTCGTGGAACTTAAGTTTATTTGTCAGATTAACCTTAATAGTATCTATACTTCTTCCCCCACTTCACATCTGTACAACAAATACATGTTAATTTGTTAGGTTAGCCTTAACAATATCTATACTTCTTCCCCTACTTCACATCTGTACAACAAATACATGTTTATTTGTTAGATTAGCCTTAACAATATCTATACTTCTTCCCCTACTTCACATCTGTACAACAAATACATGTTTATTTGTTAGATTAGCCTTAACAATATCTATACTTCTTCCCCTACTTCACATCTGTACAACAAATACATGTTTATTTGTTAGATTACCCTTAACAATATCTATACTTCTTCCGCTACTTCACATCTGTACAACGAATACAGAAGTTTATTTGTTAGATTAGCCTTAACAATATCTATACTTCTTCCGCTACTTCACATCTGTACAACGAATACAGAAGTTTATTTGTTAGATTAGCCTTAACAATATCTATACTTCTTCCGCTACTTCACATCTGTACAACAAATACATAAGTTTATTTGTTAGGTTAGCCTTAACAATATCTATACTTCTTCCGCTACTTCACATCTGTACAACAAATACATAAGTTTATTTGTTAGGTTAGCCTTAACAATATCTATACTTCTTCCGCTACTTCACATCTGTACAATGAAAACTTTAGTATTAAAAACTGTTCAGTGAATAGCCTATTACGTGACGTCACTGTTATGATACAAAAGCTTCAAAACTTAATTACATAAACTACTTATTTTCGTAACTACACGTTATATCAAGTAGGTTCCATAGAAACATTAGCATGACTAACACTAAAAACTTGTTTCTTTGTTATGAATCCAATTTGATGATACTACTAAGTTTTATCTATTGGTCTAACATGCCTATATATACAATTTTTTATCTACTTTACTCATCTCGAAACTTTAACGGTAAATAATATAAAAACACGTGCTTTAAGTATATCTCTTGTAAAGAAAACAGTTTTGTTATTATAGTTTGTACCGAGTTGCTCTGCACCATAAAAAAACAAACAAAACAGAACTTCGTTGCTTCATTCCAACTAATAGACTCTGAGCATTCACTTTGCCTGAAAGACAGAAACCGGGAATTGTTTACCCTGGCTAAATAGGATTGTCAAACTTCGTTCAGTTACCATATGGTTAATGACGACATTTATGGCAGTCAGAAACACGTGCTAACGAAAATTTGTCGTTTTCACTTCGGGTCATTTTCGTCATGCTGCGAAAACTCCACTGCGAAGAAACAGCAGTTATTGAATTTTCATCAAGACATTAAAAAAGCTGTCAAGGAAGGCCCGGAAAAAACAACACGAAAAAACAAACAACTCCACATTAAAGAACGTATCGCTCTGCTCCTTATTTTACAAACATTAGAACTCTTTCCATTAAAACAAGTGGAATAACTTGTTTATAATAAGGGGAAAAAAAGTTTCTTGTTTATTCCTATCCACAACTTTAAAAACGCTGTGTTTTAATAAATAAGTTGATCTTCAAACAAGACAAAACAACTGGAAAATGGCCAACGAGTGAAGCTATCCCACGGTAATTGTTAATTTTATTATTTTCTTACTGGTAAATGACCGTGATAAACGCAATCTTTCGTTGAATTCTTCGGTAGCTTGAAACCATCTGGCAATAAGTACAATAGCTACTTTGAAATACTAAAGTATTAATCCAGGCCACCAGGAGAGTTTAACAAACTTATCCTGATGTTCGCTCGCTTCTTCTTTGTGGGAATTTGGGTATGTTGAATTTTAAATACCCAGGAGGGTCAGGTGCACAAGACCTCTTCTTCCTTCCCTAACTTTCATGTCGGCTACAACTATGTTACTATGTTATTGTTGTAGTGCATTTGGGCCAGAGTAACCCACAGTACTCCATCCCTTTTCAGGGCAATGTCCATGTATTTTCTTGATTTGCCCTTTTTATTTGTTTTTTTCATTATTACTTTTTATTTTATTTTATTTTTTTACTTTATTATATATATACACATATATTTAACGGAAAAGTAGAATGAGAAACAAACAAACATCATAATACACACAAAAGAACATTATACTAGTTTTAAGCGTCTAGTGCATGGTGGCCAGCTTGGTTGATATTTCTTAAATATATATTCATAGGAGAGTAAGGATATTTACCTACTATGGTACGTAGTTTCAATATACTGATGTTGTTGTAGTTATAAGTTAACCTTCAAATTAGACTTACACTTTACGTAGTTCACTACTTGTGGGCGCCCATGTCTTGTATCGTAGTAAATAATTCTATCATTCTTCCCTGTTGCAACACTTGCTAAATAAATCACAGAAAATAGGTGAAATGAATAATTTCTTTGGGTAAAATACGTGGAAAATCCTAGGAGTAACAAACAGGATTGACTTGCATAATTGAAAGTGTTTTTGTTGCCGTTTGACTGAACCACAGACTCATGTACTACTTTGAAAATGTGACAAAATTGCCAATGAAGTTGATATGAACTTGTACAACCCGACATGGCCAGGTGGTTTATGGCACTCGATTCGTAATCCGAGGGTCACGGATTTGAATCCCCATCACACCGAACATGCTTGTCCTTTCAGTCGTAGGGTCGTTATAAAGCGACGGCCAATCCCATTATTCGTTGGTAAAAGAGTAGCCCAAGGGTTGGCGATGGGCGGTGATGACTAGCTATCTTCTCTCTAGTCTTACACTGCTAAATTTGGAACGGCTAACGCAGATAGCCCTCATGTAGGTTTGCGCAAAGTTTAGAACAAACCAAATTATTGCCTCAAAAACACCCTTAAAAGAGTAACAGTCAAATCCTGGTATTAGATCGGACAAGGTAGATCATGATTTTAGAGTGGTTCCTTCCCTCTATTCACAGGCCTGGCATGGCCTAGCGCGTAAGGCGTGCGACTCGTAATCCGAGGGTCGCGGGTTCGCACCCGCGTCGCGCCAAACATGCTCGCCCTCCCAGCCGTGGGGGCGTTATAATGTGACGGTCAATCCCACTATTCGTTGGTAAAAGAGTAGCCCAAGAGTTGGCGGTGGGTGGTGATGACTAGCTGCCTTCCCTCTAGTCTTACACTGCTAAATTAGGGACGGCTAGCACAGATAGCCCTCGAGTAGCTTTGTGCGAAATTCCAAAACTAACAAACAAACCCTCTATTCAGACGAGTATCGTGCATCTTTGAGCGAAATATTGAAAAAAAAACCTACCAAAAAACAGAAACATTTCAACAGCATGAGCATTTATGTGGTCTATTTGAGATGTCACACGAGTGACTTATTGAGGAGCAATAAACCCCCTTCATATAAAAACTGTCGTAATTTTTATACGTTGATGAAGTAAAATAAACTTCATTCCTTCTTCGCAATCATAACAGTTTAATGTAGGTATTTCATAAAGTATTTTGTATTTATGGCAAAGCTTGTTAGGCTATCTGCCGCTGTTCCTAATTTTGAGGTAATGACCAGAGGGAAGGCAGTCCAGCCACCATTCTTTTATGATAAGGTGTATTTACTGCCACTTTTATAACGCACCAAAGCTTACAGGGAATATTTTGCAATATGGAAAAACTTCGAAGTCGGGTCTAAGTCCAGAGTAGTAGACTAACCTGCGTCTTTAATAATATGATTAATACAGTATTGTAGTATTTAAACTTAAAAGAAATTTCAGTAGCCCGTGAACAGTTCACTCTCTTTACCTGGTTATTTGACGTGATGAAACAAAACACAGAAATATGATTAGTAGTATACAGACACTGTTTTGCATTTATATTTAGCTTTAGAATTACCAGTGAAAGTTCATTGTTTGTTTGTTTTTGAATTTTGCGCAAAGCTACACAAGGGCTATCTGCGCTAGCCGTCCCTAATTTAGCAGTGTAAGACTAGAGGGAAGGCAGCTAGTCATCCCCCCCAACCGCCAACCCTTGGGCTACTCTTTTACCAACGAATAGTGGGATTGACGGTAACATTATAACGACCCTACGACTAAAAGGGCGAGCATGTTCGGTTTGACGGGAATTCGAGCCCGTGACCCTCGGATTACGAGTCGAGTGCCTTAACCACCTGGCCATACCAGGCCTTGGGGTAATGGATATGGAATCATGAATTCTCAGACTCAAAGTCCAGGAACGCTATCCATTAAGCCACGCCAGGCACAGTTGATGAAGGCAACATATACTAACGCCTCTGATGTCGTGCACTTCCAAGTTTTCCCTCGTGTTTTTAAATATGAGAAAAAACAGTGGACTTGAGAGAAGCTAATAATTCATAGATTCCTAGTTTTTTGAAATTGTTTTCGTGCTTGTTTGTTAAAAGTATGTCATAGCTAGCCGATTTATTGGAAAAATCTAAAATTATTCTGGTTATGGCTCAGATGTGAGACCTCTGCTAAAGAAACGGTTCGTGTTGAAACTTAATAGTGCACAAAAATGATTGGAAAAAAATGTAGTTAAACAGTAATAAGAAATACTATGAAATTCAAGCCGTCAGGAGAATTTAACAAACGTACGCTGATGCAGCTGGTATAATACGTTAACCTTCAAGTTACAGACGTATTTATTTAGTTCACTATTGGTGAGGGACTGCGTATTGTATCATAGCAAATAACATTGTGTTACAAATTTTGTTTCTGGATAGTACGTATTATTTCTTAATTGTTTATGTTGTAAGAGTACAGAAAATGTCCATTATTCTCTTCAAACTTTGCTTTTGTGACACGGATAATGAAATTTAGAAATTAACCTATTTTCTATGCAAAAACGGGCACATTTTCACATTTTCATTTACATAAGGTCTGAATAAAACAACATATGAATCAAGATTTACATGTATTTGTACTAAAGTTATACAAAAATGTTTAAAAGTGAGTAGTTTTTCGAGGTTTGCAGCTGTAATGTAAATCACTTTCACGTATCAGCCCCAAATATAGTCTCCCATCATGCTTTCGTTATACGCTCCCAGGTCACAAAAGCAAAATTAAAGAGAAAAATAGGTCTTTTCCATTTACTTTAGGCATAAGAAATTGGGAAATAACACTTTCTTCCCAGGAACAAGAAAAAGTAAAAATTTTTAACATAGTGTAATTTTAATATGCTTCCTCATTTCAACACTCGGTAAAATAAGTCACAAAAATTAATATTTGAGAGTAAGAATCAGTGTTGTATTTTTAACTTGTAAATGCAGCCTTAGATTACTGCTATAAGGTGTCTGATTTTCCTTACTTACGTCAGAAAATATTGATTCATCTACTGTACAATTACCATTTCTTTCTACACGATTTCCGTTTCTCATAGTAGCATAAAGTACTATTGGTCAAATTTAAAAGTTTTGGACTAGAATAAGAGTTCTACTAGCCTTCACACCTCTAACATCTACAAGTAATAAGTTTTAAAACTTAGTCTTCCCCGAAAACAATAACTATTGAAACAGACGTTGATTGAGGCACAGTACGAGAAATTACAATGCGAGACTGTTTCTCTTCCTTTCTTAAGGCCTGACTTTCTAACTCAGAATTTTCTGTATTTATTAATCAAATAATCTTCCTTTTAAGTTACATAAGGCCCAGTCATGTTTAGAATAAAGTGAGTGTTTTCATACGGAAATCATTCCTTTACACTGATTGGATCGAAAAAATTTAAGATATTCTTAAACCTTAACGACGTATAATTATTGTAAACATCACTAAGGACGAAGTAACTTCACGAGAAAAAGGTCAAAGTTAGAACTTGACAGCACACACCTATTAGAACATTAGATTCCTTATGAATCTTCACATAGAGTCTGTCTGATTACGCGGCCCTATATTTAAAGAAGTAAGAGGTGTTTTTCTTAGCGAGTTCGATATACCTTTCCCGAACACACTCGAGCGTTAACCCTTTATAAATGAGGTTTCCAAGCGTAGAGCAGCAGACCGTGAGGAAGAATGGTTTGTTTGTATACTTATCCCATTCTGTGGCTCCATAGAAACCATCATGATGACATCAAAGATGCGATGAGAAATCTCACATACAATAGCTGAAGAGACAAGCGAAGGATACCAACCAAAATGGATTAACTGGAATATAATAGACATTTGAATATAAAAACATGACCCTAAACGTGTCTTTACTTTAATACGAAGTTCGCAAAAGCAAAACATAAAGACTTCTGAAGATATTATGAAATAATACATATCTTAAATCATCATGCCCTGGGATTTCAAGTGTGCTTGAATAACATTCTTTTTCTTTGAGTTTCTGAAGTCTTACAAAAAGATATTTCCTTTTCAGTAAGTGTGGAGTGTTTTGTCTGTTACAGTAACCAGAAGCAGTTATCATAAAATTGAGTAAGAAAGAAAAAAACATGAATAGGAAAAGTCGCCAACCACTTTGTGAAAATATGGAGAGTCATCCATCATTTACCCAAACGTTTCTGCGCTTTCAATGAATGTGGCTTCTATAGGCTAGCTACATACATCTAAACCCAATGGTATATCAACTAACTATATAGTCCTAAATTTTGTTTCAGAAAAACGAAAACAAAAAACAAAACCAGTGTGGACATAGATATACCTTCAAAATGTCCAGTCTTTGATAGAAAAAAAAACGTATTCTAGTTCTAATGAGAGAACACATATTATTTTAACTTAAATTTGAGTTGTTTTCCCAGTATTTGATTTAGGCGAATATTCGACATAAAGAAAGAAAATGTTCTATAAACGTAAGATAGAAATATTTCCGTCCCAGTAGGTTTTTGTTTTACAGAAAAGCTCTGTCCACAACGAGGCTTTATAAGAACCTCGAATTTCTTGCTAACCTATTGGGGATGACCCTTCCAGTATTCAAGTGTCTTTAGACAAATATTAGAAGGAAATAGTTCTGTCCTTAAATTGAGCGTCTTCTCCACTTTTTCGGAGTCTTTAGATAAATATTTCAGGGCAACATGCTTTAACCTTAAGTTTAGGTACCCATCCAGTGTTAAAGTCTTTAAAAGGATATTGGAGTAAAAGAATCAGTCGTAATTTTATCTTATACTTGTAAAGGTAGCCTTAGACTGTCGCTATAAAATGTCTGATTTTCTTTACATGATCAGAAAATAATGACTAATTTACTACAGAAAAATTTCTGAACAATTTTCGTTGCTCATAGTAACATAAAATAGTTTTGGCTAAATTCGAAACTTTGGGCTAGAAGAATAGTTCCGCAAACCTATACACCTATACTATCTCCAAGTAATACGTTTACATTACAGAATTCTAATCTTCAATTTCTAAAGACACCTGTATACAAGTCCTTTACAATCAAGTTTTTTTTTTCACTTTACCTAGCCCTCTCGCTCGCCAGTAGCATAGAGGTATGACTGCAGATTTACAACGCTAGAATCCGGGTTCTGATATGGTTGGGCAGAGCACGAATAGCCCATTGTGTAGATTTGTGCTTGTGCAAAAATTAGCATCAGCTCTTCGTATCTTGTTTGAGTTTACCCTTGCAATTCGCAAAACAATAGTAAGTCAAATAGTATGGAACATAAGCACATGGATGACGAGTTATCTTTGCCAATAGAAGTTTATTTCTAGTCCACGTATTGTATTGCAGGATCAATATAACACTGTATTAAACCAGGTACTTTCACATCTAAATGGGTCAGAATTTCGTGGACATTCACTTGAGAAATTTCTATATTTAGATTTTCCCCTTGGATACGAACAAGGTTTACTTGACCCTGAATCACCGTCTAATCATAGAGCTTTCCTCCAAAGGGACCCCAATTTGTGATATAATTGAGAACAGATAGACATGAGCTGCTGAAAGCAAGATCCGTTAATTTCAGGAGCTGAAAAGAAAAACAACGTGAACACTATTTACACCCATTCTAAACAGTTTAAGGAAGAGCTTAACCTGTATATAAATCGAGGTAAATGCAAGTAGAAACATCTTGTTTTACAAACCTATAAAGACTTGAAAAAGATTTACGGCGATAACTAAATTATTCAGGTGAAATTTTCAAACACTCTGCTAATCTATTTCATGTTTTTTCACTGTTGTATCTCAATGTTAAAGAAATTTGTTTGTTGACTCAACGTTTTGCGATGTTTACAGTCTTTGTTCTTAGAACGACACTTAGAATTAACGTCATGTTTTGTCGTTTTCATGTTGCTTATTTGGATTTATAATTGGCCATTAATCTTTGATGTTATATTTTGAATTTCGCGCAAAGCTACACGAGAGCTATCTGCGCTAGCCGTCCCTAATTTAGCAGTGTAAGACTAGAGGGTAGGTACTAGTCATCACCATCCACCGCCAACTCTCGTGCTACTCTTTTACTAACGAATAGTTGGATGGACCGTAACATTATAACGCCCCCACGACTGAAATGGGCGAGCATGTTTGGTGAGACGGGGATTCGAATTCGCGACCCTCGGATTACGAGTCGAGTGCCTTAACCACCTGGCCAAGCTAGGCCTAATCTTTGAAAATCTGGCAGGTCCAGAATATGTGGATTCAGCGCTTTTATTTTCTGAATTAAATTTCAAATTAAAGCTCCCAAAATAACTGCAAACGCTTGTGGCTATGAAACCTCACGTTGACTACATTTTCCTAGGTTGTTAACGAGTCAAGTAAATAATCTTGGTTGTATATGCCATTCTTGTCTGAAGGTTTATTTAAGTACTACAGCACTATATTACCACGATTGTCTTTCGTTGATATCATACTTATATAACCTCGTCACGATCTCAAGAACCTGCATAGAAAAGGAAATAGTTGATTCCGCTATTGATGGTTGACAAACGTTTCACTGATATGACACCCCTTATCAAAAGAAAATTGGTACCAGCCCGTCAATATCCGCTCAATACAGAATACAACGCATAGAATAAGGCGTAATGTTGGCTCAGCATTGAAGCTATATTGTTCTTTTTGCGCTTGCGCAAAAGTCACGAAATTTTAAGCGATTTTTAGAAAGCAAACAAAAGAAGAAAAAAAAAACTAATAAGCGCGATAAAGGTTCTCTCAAATACATAATTCACGGTTTATAAAATCGTTACAGGGGTGATATGATGAAAAGGTAACAGTAAAATACAAAAAAAAAAGGGGTGGGAACGAACTTACTGTTTTAGATTTAGAGACGAGGGGTGGGAACGAACTCACTGTTTTAGATTTAGAGACGAGGGGTGGGAACGAACTTACTGTTTTAGATTTAGAGACGAGGGGTGGGAACGAACTTACTGTTTCAGATGTAGAGACGAGGGGTGGGAACGAACTTACTGTTTTAGATTTAGAGACGAGGGGTGGGAACGAACTTGCTGTTTGAGATTTAAGAGACGAGGGGTGGGAACGAACTTGCTGTTTTAGATTTAGAGACGAGGGGTGGGAACGAACTTACTGTTTTAGATTTAGAGACGAGGGGAATGAACGAACTTACTGTTTTAGATTTAGAGACGAGGTTGAAACTAAAGGTACCATAATTTGTGTGGGTTCTTTGGAATCGTCGTTTTCCTTTTCCAATTCTCAAACGTTATCTTTCTTAATCATCTATATAACACCATCGTGAATCACACTTATCTACTTCACTCACCCACAACTCTTCTTGCGAGAATATTGTGTTAGGTAAAACAAAAGCAGCAACAAACGTAGCCTTGGGTTCTATAGTTAAAGTCGTTTGGATCTTTTGGTGTTATACATACAGTTTATTATTAAATTTTTCATATCACTCGTCATACAAACCTTATCAAACTATTGACTATCCAATCAGATAAAACTTTACTTCCATATAATAAGTGATGGTGCACGATAAATAATTAGAGCTTTAGGGTATTCTTTGGTTTTTAAATTTTATTTCTCTGTCACTAAAATATTGAGACAACTTGCTTCAGTACTAAATGTTTTGATTTGTTCTTAAAGAAACGGTTGAAGTTTTTCCCTGGAATAATTCTCACTCTTGACACATGCGTACATGACTGAAATGAACGGATTTTTCACTTTCACATGTTTAAGAACTACCAGATTTTCATCTTCACACGTGTTAAAATTACCAAATTTTCACCTTCGTATGTTTTAGAATTACCAAGCTTTCACCTTCACCTGAACACATCTTCACACGTTAAAATTATCAGACCTTCACTTCCAAGTGTTTTAGAATAATTAGATTTTCACCTTCAAGTGTTAAAACTACCAAAGTTTCACCTTTACGTGTGTCAAAGCTACCATGTTTTCACTTTTATCAGAAACGAGTTCTCGACGATCATTGCTCGGACATAACTGTTTGTTTGTTCAAAATCGTGCAAAGCTAATACAGAGCAATAACAGGTGGTATATTAGAGGAACGACACTCAGTCAACACCACCTACCGCCAACTCTTGGGGTGTTCTTCTAACTCTTGTCACGCATCCAAAGAGCAGAGCACGATTTGTTTCGGTGGTATTGGGATGCGAACTACTAAACCTCCGATCCGCAGTCTCGTATGCTAACCACTTGTAAACTGTGCTATCTACTGTGAAGACCTCAGACGAGAGAACAGCAAACCAATATTCCCTTCAAGAAGACCCAGGGTCAAAACCCAGTTATAGAAATAACCCTTCTCAACAATTATCTTAAGATAATGTTACATTACAAAATATATGATTAAAAACTTTCTTGCAATTAAAATAAAGTAACAACTATCTAATTATTGAATTTAGACCAGTGTTTGTCAAACAATTGTGATCATAAACTACCTTATTTGATTATTAAATTAAAGTAACAATCTAATTATTGAATTTAGACCAGTCTTTGTCAAACAATTGTGATCATAAACTACTTTGTTTGATAATTAAAATAAAGTAACAACTATCTAATTATTGAATTTAAACCAGTGTTTGTCAAACAATTGTGATCATAAACTACTTTGTTTGATAATTAAAATAAAGTAACAACTATCTAATTATTAAATTTAAACCAGTCTTTGTCAAACAATTGTGATCATAAACTACTTTGTTTGATAATTAAAATAAAGTAACAACTATCTAATTATTGAATTTAGACCAGTCTTTGTCAAACAATTGTGATCATAAACTACTTTGTTTGATAATTAAAATAAAGTAACAACTATCTAATTATTGAATTTAAACCAGTGTTTGTCAAACAATTGTGATCATAAACTACTTTGTTTGATAATTAAAATAAAGTAACAACTATCTAATTATTGAATTTAAACCAGTGTTTGTCAAACAATTGTGATCATAAACTACTTTGTTTGATAATTAAAATAAAGTAACAACTATCTAATTATTGAATTTAAACCAGTGTTTGTCAAACAATTGTGATCATAAACTACTTTGTTTGATAATTAAAATAAAGTAACAACTATCTAATTATTGAATTTAAACCAGTGTTTGTCAAACAATTGTGATCATAAACTACTTTGTTTGATAATTAAAATAAAGTAACAACTATCTAATTATTGAATTTAAACCAGTGTTTGTCAAACAATTGTGATCATAAACTACCTTATTTGATTATTAAATTAAAGTAACAATCTAATTATTGAATTTAGACCAGTCTTTGTCAAACAATTGTGATCATAAACTACTTTGTTTGATAATTAAAATAAAGTAACAAATATCTAATTATTGAATTTAAACCAGTGTTTGTCAAACAATTGTGATCATAAACTACTTTGTTTGATAATTAAAATAAAGTAACAACTATCTAATTATTGAATTTAGACCAGTCTTTGTCAAACAATTGTGATCATAAACTACTTTGTTTGATAATTAAAATAAAGTAACAACTATCTAATTATTGAATTTAGACCAGTCTTTGTCAAACAATTGTGATCATAAACTACTTTGTTTGATAATTAAAATAAAGTAACAACTATCTAATTATTGAATTTAAACCAGTGTTTGTCAAACAATTGTGATCATAAACTACTTTGTTTGATAATTAAAATAAAGTAACAACTATCTAATTATTGAATTTAGACCAGTGTTTTTCAAACAATTGTGATCATAAACTACCTTATTTGATTATTAAATTAAAGTAACAATCTAATTATTGAATTTAGACCAGTCTTTGTCAAACAATTGTGATCATAAACTACTTTGTTTGATAATTAAAATAAAGTAACAACTATCTAATTATTAAATTTAGACCAGTCTTTGTCAAACAATTGTGATCATAAACTACTTTGTTTGATAATTAAAATAAAGTAACAACTATCTAATTATTGAATTTAGACCAGTCTTTGTCAAACAATTGTGATCATAAACTACCTTATTTGATTATTAAATTAAAGTAACAATCTAATTATTGAATTTAGACCAGTCTTTGTCAAACAATTGTGATCATAAACTACTTTGTTTGATAATTAAAATAAAGTAACAACTATCTAATTATTGAATTTAGACTAGTGTTTGTCAAACAATTGTGATCATAAACTACCTTATTTGATAATTATGTGGTAAAAGCATATGTTATATATATATATATGTTATTGTCTTGTAGTGGTTATATATATTTAATTTTCTAATTCTAAGCTTTGAATCATACAAAAACTTTATAAAACTTAGTAAAATATTATTGTACTCTTCTATTTCTCAGACGGGGATGGATCCTAAATTCAATACTAAACAATAATTTTTTCTCACAATCAAACAGACTGAGAAAAACACGACCATTAAATTTTTAGTTTAACGAGCCGCAAAGATGTAGCACGTAGAAAGTATCTAAAAGATATTTTATTTCACTCGTTGTATTGTTTGTTTGTTTGTTTTTGAATTTCGCGCAAAGCTACTCAAGAACTATCTGCGCTAGTCGTCCCTAATTTAGCAGTGTAAGACTTGAGGGTAGGTACTAGTCATCATCATCCACCGCCAACTCTTGGGATACTCTTTTACCAACGAATAGTGGGATTGACCGTACATTATAACGCCCCCACTTTTTGTATTGTTGCTCGTTTGTAAAAACCCGGCATGGACAGGTGGTTGAAACATTCGACTAGAAATTTGAGGGTCGCGGGTCCGAATCCACGTCACACCCAACATGCTCGCCCGTTCAGCCATGAGGGCGTTATAATTTGACGGTCAATCCCAATGTTCATTGGTAAAAGCGTAGTCTTAGAGTTGGCGGTGGGTGGCGAAGACTAGCTGCCTTTCCTCTAGTCTTAAACTGGTAAATTATGGACGGCTAGCGTAAATAACTCTCGCGTAGCTTTGTGCGAAATTCAAAAACAAACAAACAATCGTTTGTAAAACAATATTAAATAAGAGATAAATGTAAAATTCATTAGCAGTTTGTTCACTGAGTCATTACAGGTAACATGTACAACAGCGCATGAGTTCCACTTTATATATAGGAATTACCACATTCTCAGTGTTGATAGCAACAGATCTAGGTTTTATTTTTCGAATAGAAACTTATTGTTCTAACAAAGAACTTTGTTTAAAAAAATTAAAATCTAAGAGTAGCGTCCTCTATACTTCACAGACTGTTTTAATGGGCTTTTATACAAGAAAGGACACATCAGTGTTGAAGCAAAGTGAAGGCAAAGCCCAGCTGTGGCCGCTTCAAGCGGAAGTTGTGTCGTTTCTTAAGCAGCGAGTAATCAATATTAATAAACTTATGTAAAATAAGGCATTTACACATATGGGAACTTAAGCAGTTGTTGTAGCTGTTCGGATAGGCACAGATCTTGGAGAGCTAATATTACGTTCTGATATATCACCAATAATAAGCTATTTTAATTCACTTATACAAAAACGTTACAAGCACTGACATGTTTATCTCATCAAACATAGCATGTTTCGCAGTGATAAAGTAGGAAAAGAATGCAAAATAGGATTACTCCAAGCTCAGCGCGATTCAAGCTCTAATTATACTTTGGTTACGCACAGTTCGGCCTTTTAACAAGGAAATACCTCCTCAAAAGAGCACGCAATTTGTACAGTCGCGAGAGATACGTTGGTAGAGTCACTCACAAAAGTTTGGAAGCAACAGTTTGACGTAAAAAAAACGCTGTGATAATAGGTATGTGAAAAAAAATGTTCTAGGAAATATAGATAAATTTAGAATGTATAAAAACAGTCTGAAAAAAGAATCCACTGTTGCGATTGGTTGTACGTAATGGATGTATAGGATAAAAATAAATTTGAAATTCAATCCATATTTCGATTCACCTAGTTACACTGGTTTCGGATAATTTCTTTCTTTGTCTGTAACCGTGAACAAAGGAAAACTTAAAGAACAAAGGCAGGCATTATATAATGGTGATGTATATAATGAAGAACCATATGTAAAAAAACATGTTTAGTACGACATAACACAGAACACTAAAATGCATTTTTATACCTGTGTTTATCAGAACTATGGCATGGCATTAAAACACATTTTTAAATGTTGTTATTGTTTTACCTTCATGTTCACTTTGTAGTTTCTGTGAATTTATTCACATGTAAATTCCCTGAATTATACTTCAATCTATTTGATCGCTTATCTATCAATAACGAAAATAAGAAGTAAAATTGCAAGTACCGTTTCACCCTGTAAATCTAAAATTTATAACGTAGAGAAGGACTAGACATACAGATACTGGTTTCATCCTATCGGTCTGAAATCTATAACATAGACAAGAACTAGAAATACAGACACCGGTTTCACCCCATCAGTCTGAAATATATAACGTAGGAAATAGCTAGAAAAAAGACACTGATTTTACCCTGTTAGTCTGTATACGACGAAAATAAGAACTAGTATATCATATAAGGATTTCTTCACTTGTGTAAGTAGCTTAGACAAGGACTAGCGAGAGAGATACCGATTTATTGTCTCGTGTCTGAAACGTAAACAATGACCAAAAGTCCAGCTGCCGGTTTCTTGATTTCTGTCTATAACATAGACAAGAAGTCACCTTACAGTTACCATTTTTTTTACTTTTGTCTATAAAGTAAACAAAAATCACACAGTGCAGATACAAGTTTTTGTACTTCTGTCTATAACTAAGGACTAGTTGTAAGATACCGGTTTCTTCCTTATTACACACATATTTTATTACAACAGTGTATTTAAACGACTATATTCACACCGAAGTGGGTTAATTTTTTTAAACTAGAAGTCATCGTATTTAAACGACTTTATTCACACTAAAGTGGGTTAAAATTGTTAAAACTAGAAATTACCAACGCCATCTTTTTTCGGTACCTCAAACAGAAGTTGAGAACTAAAAATGACACGTGTGTCATGCTGACCTAAGAAAAATCAGACTGTACGAAAACAAACCCGAGATAAGCATTCTGTTCTTAAAGAGATGTATAAGTGGTAAAATAAAGTTTGTTCAACTAAAAGAAACAAAAAACTGTAATCTACCTGGAGCTTGTAAGTAACACAGTGTAGTATAAGATCTCGCTCTCAAATAAAACAAAAAAAGGTGTTCCCGAGGGACATAAAGACGTTAAAAGACAATTTTAATTAAAAAAACCTTTATGCTGTTATGGGTATTTTTTAAAATTATATTACAAAACTTTATTTGATAATGAAATAATGTAAGTATTCTGGTTACAAAATCAGTCTTAGATTGGAATTTTGTGTATACAGGCTTCAATTATTTTCAACGTACAAGTAAAAATAAATATTTAACCTGAGGGTGAAAACATTTGATATCACAATGATTTATCACTACAGCAGTAGTTTTTTTTTGATTTACCACAAATAACGAATGCCCACAAATAAAACTAACACAGGAAAAAAACAAAAACAACAGATGTGATTTATAAAAATTTTAACACTCAAATAAGCTTTGTATTCTTCTAAATCCCGAGAATTTTGTAAAAGTTTGTTCCGGAATTCTCACTTAAAAACTACACAAATGGCTATCTATGTATTGCCGTCCATATTTTTAAGGTTACAGAATAAAAGGAACGGGGTTGGGAGGTGAGGTAACTAGTTACCAGCACCTAGTGTTAACATTTCATTGTTCTCGTCTGGTGGAAGATTGGAATTTTATTGTCACTCTTATAACACACCCTCAAATTGCGGAGCATGTTTTTGTCGCAAAGTGTTGTGAACCAGGAATCTTTGAATTTGAAGTCTGACCACGCCCGGATTTTTAGTCATAGTAGTAAACACACTTTTGGAATGTCCCATGGAAAAACCTTGGATCACAATGTACATAAATATTTTATTTTTGTCTATACAAGCAGTTAAAAAATAATAAAAAACACTATAAGGGCGTTACCAACAAGTCAAGCGTTATTTTGATAATAAGACGTAGCTTGCATTATTATAACCTTCAACAAAAGTTAAATTGCCTTTGAAAGAAAAGATTGGCTTTGAACAGGCAACGCTGCTAAAAGAAAGTAGAAATCAAATTTTCTACCTAAACAATCTTTCTATGCACATGTGAGCCAAGCGGCCGGGTCAGAGAACCTTATAATTCAGGTATAGCGTTTCCTAATTTTAAACTACTGACCAGAGAGAAGGTCAGCAACTAACAACACTCGCCGTCACATGAGCTTTGTCATCTCTTTGAAACGAACAGCTTAATCGACAGTAAGTTTTATAATGCAACCACTGTTGAAAGTGCAGGGTTTATTCCGTGGCACCACACCCGAGCTTCTGATCTGCAGCCCAACTCGCTGACCACTAGAGCCAACTAACTTAATTCCAACCCAAAAATTAGCAATACATAATTAAACAACAACATTAGAGGTGTGAAACTACATAAAAATAAATACGCATATTGACTAGGTTATACGAGAGTTGCAATGTTGTTGATATTGTTATTTGGTTTCCTTTTGTTTTCACTCCACGTGAATTGAAAGAAGCATCTCGAGCTAGCGCCTGATGCCATATGTTCAGAAGTGTCCTACTGGTTCCTAGGGATGTGTAGGCAGCAAGGTAGGTCTTATGGGATTACTAAGAATCACATTAAATATCGCTCCCTTCAGCTCACCACCCTCGTCGAACTGGCCATCTTATAAATTTTTCAAAGATGTTTTCAATGCCAGATATTCTGTTTTATATTATTCAGTGTGTTAAAAGCTCTATGGAATATAAGAATAACATATAACTCCCCCAAGTATCTTCTTTTACTATAATAAAGCGCTAAGAAACGTGTGCTTCAGATTGTGTGCCTTCTTTCATTTACTGTGCACTTTTCGCAGATTTGGAAGCTATTTCTTCAAAAGTATGAATGGGTTTTTATGTCTTATGCAATGGTTTTTAATCATTTATGAGTAACAAACGTTTAAACGTAAAGATATGATGTTTTCACAACTCAGAGATAAAGTTCGTGAAAAAATCTCAAAAATGGAGGAAAATATATATTTGTTTTTTGGCTTAATTTAACTGAAATTCATGCAAAAACACGTCGCCACTAATCATGTATGTTGAGGTGGATACGTAGAAGTTCATTTGAGAACAGAGGGCAACGAATTAATTTGCGCAAATATCTTGTGAATTCAGTCATCTTTCAAGTTAATATTTGCCGTTATTTTTACTGTTGTGGAAATAATAACTAAAGTATTACTAATCGTACAGTAAATGTTTAATAATTATTTGACATCGTTTGACGACACATATGCTATATTAAGGTATAATAAAAACCCTTTAGAAGATTCATCTATACAGACAGTAGTAATAAGTTCGGAGGTGCGTGGTGTGTCTGTTCTTTCTTGTTTAAATATGAAAACCTTCTTAAGAGTGAATCACTGCAATTTTAAAACTATTTTAATGACAGAGAATACAGGATGTGAGTGACAGTATTAGATCTGGGATTTTATTTAACGACACAGAGTATAAGATATGAGTAGCAGTGTTGGATCTGGGATTTATTTTAATGGCAGAAAGTTAAAGACGCGAGTAGCAGGGTAGGATCTGAGAAGTCGCTACGAAGCACTAGAGTGACGAACGCACATAGATATCTACGTACATACAGAAATGCTGGCGAGCGGATTGACACTCGTACAAAAACACCTAGTTGTTGTTTAGTCTCATGTTAACTCTTGCAGTGGTAAAACTTTCACAATATAGAATTTGTACCTTCGCGTACAATGAACCTAGAATATATTTTAAAGTGCTGGGGATAACAAAATGTATATGCATGTAAACCACAGGTCAAACGAATGGCACAGGAAAGTGTCTGTGTTATATCTTCATCCTTGGTGTGTAATTCCTTTATTTGGAAGTTAAGGCTTAGGAAGCCAAACCAAATGGAAATTATCCATATTTTTCTGGAATTCCTTCGTAGTTAAAAAAGCAAATGCAAAGGAGAAGCAAGCAGAAAAACGCAACGTTTTACAGAAAATAACAAAACTAAAGAAACTATATTGAGGGATGTTTTATGCAGAAAATGCATTTTATGTTTCTACATACAGGAAAAGCTTTGCAGGTTTCTTGCTGCAGGAAACTGAGTGTAGGTTTCTTTATGTATTTTTTTTTACGTAGGAAAGGTTTTCAGGTTTATCTAAGCAGGAAATGATCTGTAGGTTTTATGCAGGGAATACTTTGCAGTTTTTTATGTGTAAAATGCTTTACAGATTTATTTGTGCAAGAAAATACTTTATATGTTTTTATGCGGGAAATTCTTTTCAAGTTTATTTATGCACGAAATGCTTGGTAGGTTTTTATGCATGCTTGTTTGTTTGTTTTTGAATCTCGAGCAGCTACACGAGGGCTATCTGCGCTAGCCGTCCCTAATTTAGCAGTGTAATATTAGAGGGAAGACAGTTAGTCATCTCCACCCACCGCCAATTCTTGGGCTACTCTTTTACCAACGAATAGTGGAATTGACCGTCACATTATAACCCACCTACGGTTGAAAGGGAGAGCATATTTGGTGCGACGCGTGATTCGAACCTGTGACCCTCATATTACAAGTCGAGCGCCTTAACCACCTGGCCATGCCGGGCTAATTCTTATCGATTGCATGTTTCTTCTGTATACTAGAAATTTAAAGAAATTAATTTTATGGTTATTTTAGTTGTCTTCGAGCATTAAACTGTGACAGGCTCTAATATAATACAGTTAAGTATGTTGAATTTCGTTAAATTATTTTTTAGTGAAAAAAAATAAAGTCAGAAGGATAATGATCAACAATTTTGCAACGCCCTAGAAATATCTAATGTTGCTTCAAATGAAACCTGCTCAATAGTTCTACGTTTAAAGTTTAAAGGCCGTAAGGTTGATACGCCCTTTCAACATATTATTAAGAAATAAAATAATGAAAATCAAAGTTTTGGTTTGAATGTCGCGGGTTCGAATCCCCGTCACACCAAACATGCTCGCCCTTTCAGCCGTGGAAGCTTTATATTGTGACGGTCAATCCCACTATTCGTTGGTAAAGCAGTAGGCAAAGAGTTGGCGGTGGTGGTGATGACTAGCTGCCTTCCCTCTAGCTTTACACTGCTAAATAAGGAACGGCTAGCGCAGATAGCTCTCGTGTTGCTTTGCGCGAAATTCAAAACTACCCAATACTTTACATCATCACGTTGGTTTTGTACCATTGAGTCGAAGTGGGAACCATTACTTACGATCTGTACGAATTATAAATATACAAGTTTTTTAATCCAGTGAAGTTGATGTTTTTCGAAATTTTGAACAGGACGCTCGTGTAGGCTTCATGTATCAGTTTGTTGTGAAAAAAGTTTATAAACGAGAAATGGAGAAAGAAATACATACAGATAAAAATAGAAATAGACGCACAGTCTGGTACGTGAAAAACATATCGAGGAGGAAAAGTAGTAGAGATTTGAATATGTTCAAAGCATGAAACTGTAGAGTGGAAATCAAATATGAAAAACGAAGAGCATTCGTAGAACCGATGACAGAGAAAATAGGGACTGAAAAAAAACTGCTCGAAAAATTCATAAGTCTGATAACAAGTAAACTTCCAAAGTCTGTTTAGTTTAAGACAAAATGAAATTTATTTTAATGTGACGAACCTTTTCCGGCTGGCTAATTTAAAGTATAACACGCAATACTGGGAAAGCACGAACGATGTGGGAGTGTTTGTTTCCGTTGATATGAATTTCTTACTGAGAAATGAGGAAAAAAAATCAACTAAGGTACAACAATGGAGGAAAAAAAACGTACATTAAGAAAGGTTTGTGAAAAATAACAGAAATGTTCGCGTAAACTTAATCAAAGGGACGCAAATGTTAAAAATTCGGTTATCTCATTTTGCTCAACTAGTCGTAAGATAATGGTGTCACAAAATAAAAGTAATTGAAGAAGTTTTGGTTTGTTTTGAATTTCGCACAAAGCTACACCAGGGCTATCTGCGCTAGCCGTCCCTAATTTAGCAGTGTAAGACTAGAGGGAAGGCAGCTAGTCATCACCACCCACCGCAAACTCTTGGGCTACTCTTTTACCAACGAATAGTGGGATTGACCGCCGAATTATAACGCTCCCACGCCTGAAAGGGTGAGCATGTTTGGTGTGACGGGGATTTGAACCCGCGACCCGCGGATTACGAGTCGAGTACTTTAACCACCTGGCAGTGCCGGCCGAATTGTATGAAACATGTAACTTAGAAATGTTATCTGTGATCGGCTTTCTCTTTACGAAACTAACACAGTATTTTGAAAAACATTGTTACACATTTTTAATATAGTATAATCCCATGGAAACGCGGATATTTGGGAAAGAAAGTTTTATGATATATTCATCCAAACCAAAGTTGTTTTTTAATTTTTTAAAGAAAAGTGTTTCATGATAAGTCAGCGGTGAGTTAACCGATTTTCAGTGCTAAAAGATGGGGTTCGATTTCATGTGATGGACAAAACGCAGATAGCTTATTTTTTGGCTTTGTCAAAAAAAAAAAAACTACATCAAAACACAAGATGAAACTTCAGAAATCGAAGTGCTTCTGAATTGTAATCTTAACGTAAAATAATGCCATGTATTTAGAACTCAACACAGTATCGTTTTTGTTTTTGTTTTTAGAGCACAGAGGTATAAAAAATTCCTAACGGATGTAGGCATGTTTAGAGAATGATATTGTCCACTTTAGAGACTTTGTATTTCTCTGGATGTTGAGTCATTAAGTCAAATTTTATGAATGTGAAATTCAACTTGAAAGGGGGCTACACTCTGACATAAGGAAAATAAATGAATGTTTTTGTATGTAAAAACTCTTCTTCTAGAGTTTATTTGTTAATTACTTCAGTTGAATTTATAATAAAGTCTCGATTACGGTGATCCGGATTGTTTATTTTTTAATTTCGCGAGAGCTACATGAGAGCTATCTGTGCTAGCCATCCCTAATTTAGCAGTGTAAGAGTTGAGGGAAGGCAACTAGTCAACACCACCCACCGCCAACTCTTGGGTTACTCTTTTACTAACGATAGTGGATTGACCGTCGCTTTATAAAGCCCCCCCCCCAGTGGCTCAGCGGTATGTCTGCGGACTTACAATGCTAAAAACCGGGTTTCGATACCCGTAGTGGGCAGAGCACAGATAGCCCATTGTGTAGTCTTTGTGCTTAATTCAAAACAACAACGCTTTATAAAGCCTCCACGACTGAAAGGTCGAGCATGTTTGGTGCGACAGGTATTCGAACCTACGGCCCTCAGATTATGAGTTGAGCGCCTTAACTACCTGTCCATGCTGAACCTATTCTAGATTAGCATTTGCACCACTAACACATGAACTGCTCTCAGTACTTGGAAGTGTAAAATTATTATTCAATTACTGATTCCTTCTCGTTCATTAGAAATTGACTGCTGGAAACTTATGTACTACATATGTTATGTTCGATCTTGTTGTTAAGGTTTAATTTGGACTCTCAGGAGAGTCGATTGTCCATTTCTAAGGGCACAGAAAACATTTAGACCAATTGACAATTCTATTCTTTTAAATTCTCGTTTGGAAACAGATTCAAGAAACTGTCTCTTTACGCATCAAATTTTGGTAAGCTAGTCAGTTGACTCGTAAAATAGGTGTACTTTTTCGATATTCATTAGAACTTTCACCTTATGTGAAAAAATCACATTAGTTTCTATTCCATCAAAAGGCAAGTCTGGTCAGTTTTTTTTTTTTATTTTCTTAAGAACCTCACGCTCGATCATCCTACTAATATTATTCTAATTTTCCTGAAATCTTTATTCGTTGATTTTGATTGACTTTTGATGTTCTTAAGATGCAAAAGTTGAACGTTTAGTTATGCGTCTTTCACCTTTTATCAGTAAAAATCACCCTTCAAAATAAACTAGAAATTATTTAGTTGCGCTTGTACGAAGTATGTCTCAGTGGCAGAGACCATGCATAGAAAGTGAAAATATTACACACTAAAACTAGACACCGCTACTGAATTTCAACCAAACTATGAAGCACAGAGGGTCGCGGGTTCGAAATTCCGTCACAACAAACATGCTCGCCCTTTCAGCCGTGGGGGTGTTATAATGTGACTATCAATCCTACTATTCGTTGGTAAAAGACTATCCTAAGAAGCGGTGGTGATGACTAGCTGCCTTCCCTCTAGTCTTACATTGCTAAATTAGGATTGGCTAGCGCAGATAACCTTTGTGTAGCTTTGCATGAAATTCAAAAAACATAGTCCAAGAAATAATCAGAGTTAAGCCTAACGTTTCTCGTTTTCCTAAGGTAACCGTAATGAACATCTGGTTTTTAGAAGCATTATTTAAAATGTTGTTTCTAGAAACATCATTTTAGGATGTACAGGATCTAGGAGCAAATTTTGGAGGTGTATAGTTTTTAGAACCAACTTATATAAGATACAATATCTAGAACCAATTTTTGGAGTGCACAGTTTCTAGGGTAAACCTTTTAGAATGCACAGTTTCTAGAACGAATGTTTCATTTCCAGTTAATAGTTTCGGATGTACTTGAGATTCCGATTTACATGATGTGTAACCTTTAAAAAACTTCTTTTATAATATCATAATAAAACTCAGTTTTTATCTGTCTTGAAAATAGGTACGCACTTTTCTATCTAATGTGCTGGCGCATGCACTTAAACGGATGTAAATATACTTTGGTAAACATTTTGTACAACATATTAAAAGCTTATCAAAGTTTTTAAAAAGATCTAAAAATAAGGTACTTGAATAACGTTATAAGTTAATTTATTGATAGTATTATGTACGATAAAGTTTAGCCCTAATTAAATTAAAGCCAAAAACGTACACAAGTCAGAGTTAATTTATACCTTAAAAAAATATAGGCCATACTTAATAAAGCTTAATTAATATTAGGCGTAAGACAAGTGGATTTACAGAATTTGTGTCTGATTAGAATTATTTTGTATTATTCTATAAATACTGGGTTTAAAGAAGTATTGTTGTGGTAAAGATACTAATTTGACCTCAAATGTTTTACTAGTCTCTCTGATGGTTTTTTCATATTGTTAGGAGACTGCTTCATTTCTCCTAACTTATGAAAATCATTAAAAATATAAAAACTCAATTATTTCAATTTGTTATTCGAAGAAATAATTTTTAAGAAGGATTTTTTTTATATGAAACGAAACTTCTTTTGTTTTTAATTTCGCGCAAAGCTACTCAAGGGTTATCTGCGCGTCCCTAATTTAGCAGTGTAGGACTAAAGGGAAGGCAGCTAGTCATTACCACTCACCACCAACTCTTTGGCTACTTTTTACCAACAAATAGTGTAATTGACCGTCACATTATAATGCCCCCACGGCTGAAAGGGCGAGCATGTTTGGTGCGACGGGAATTCGAACCCGCGACCCTCAGATTACAAATAGAACGCTTTAACCCACCGGGCCTTCTCTTCTTTAATACGAAGAAGAACAACACCCGACAAAATCATCATATGAAGAAACAAACAGCCACTGAGATTATTCAACAGATGAAACATTGCATCCTAATCTAAGAACTTAAGAACGCAACAAAAGTACACTTAATTAAATATACCGATTACTGTCTCTCGATGGCACAGCGATAAGTCTGTGGAATCACACTGCTAGAAACCGGGTTTCGATAACCGTGGTGGGCAGATCACAGATAGCCCATTGCGTAGTTTTGTGCTTAATTTCAAACAAATACTCATTACTAATTTGATGTTTAGATTTAAGCTGTTTTTTTTATCAGAAGCTAATACTAATGTAAGTACACCAGTTATCTATTGTCTAGACACTATTGATGTACGTACACCAGTAATCTCTTGTCCAGACACTATGAATGCTTTATTTGTTTCTGGTGACATTATGTGAGATCACTGTTATTGGAATTTCAGATCGCATTTTGTTCGAACACAAATTCAGGTTGATAACGCGCATGAACAGTGGGTTGACGAGTTTTGAAAGTTAACATGAGGCGCTAGTTTTGTTTGTTTAGTTCCCGTATTCATAAGTAGATCAAGCTCTGTTGTTTAAACGAATAGTGCTTTGTAGTCGTCCCTGGGAGGATTATTGGCAAGTTCACAGACTTACCATGTTAGCATCAGGGGTTCGAATTCATCTAGCCTATTGTCGAGCTTTACACTACGAAAATAGCAACTTTATTTTAGCTGAAAGATAAAAGATAAAAGAAAAACGCTGAGAAAATACTTATGTCATCATAACAAGAACCACAAACGCGAAAATCCTGTATTCGATTCCTCTTGGCAGACAGATCGCAAATAGCTTATTTTGTTGATAGAAGAAGCAAAAAGAAAAGAAACAGAATAAGATATCACTAGAATAAAATATAAAAAAGACAATACATCAATTTTCAATAACAAAATGCCTACGTCTACTTGCTTTAATGCATAGAACCGAAGCTAACTTCTAGATTACAGTTTTACACAGTGTGATTGGTAACAAGATCCCTAGTACTGCTTTTTTTTTTTAGTACATCACAATGATTATTACATTTTCTGACGTATCAATACCCTCGCCGCGTAAAGTTACAGGTGAAGCTAGCCTGCTAGCTAGATTATTTTGTTACCATGGAAGGTTAGCCAGGATAACTAGATTATCTAGTCATTATAATGAAATGTAGATTCATATAATTAGACTGTCAACATATTATTGCGTTCCTATGGCAACAATCCTTCACTGAGAATTTGAATAACGGGAGACTCCTGAGCTCAAAGCGCCCGAATTTTTTATAAATGATACCTAACCAGAAATATTGTTTCTCTGAGTCGGAGTGAATTACACATTCTCTTAAAACGAAAAAATAAAATATTATTTTAGGCTTATTACTTTGAACAAAAAAAAACATTAATTTAATCCGTTAAAATAATTAATAAAATTACATAAATAAAAATGCATACTTACATTTAAAAGTAGTAAGTTAGAAGCATATAAGTTCAAATTATCTTGTAAGAACTAAATGCTTTTGGTTTTCTCAACTTTTCAAATCTTAGCATGATTCACGAAAGTTCTGTTTATTTTATTTTAGTACCAACTAGAAGTTTGTGGACCGTTATTTGCATGAAATATAATCGTTTCTGTTCGTATGAGTCAATGATAAAATCTTTTAAAATTATAAGTTATGATTGAGATGACAAGATAATATGCCTTTTTTGTACATAATATGTCCACAGGGAAGTGAGCTACTTTTATCGTAGCATATTAAATCAACCGACGTTTCATTCTTTATATTATCGAAGATTAAGGAGTGAGGTCCACCACGGACAGTTACAAATATTTAACTTCTGATCTTCCTTATTTTTTACAATGACAATTCTCTGTCTACCCCTTTCTGATGGTTAGAGCTTTGACCAAAATAAACGCAAGCGTATATATTTCACCCAGAAATTTGGTGCAATTTATAACAATGGCTCCACCTTTTCGACAACGGAGAAGCCTGCACAATACTATCTATACATGCTTTTTCTGGAGTATTATTAAAAGCAGGGTTGATATGGCCTGGTGGTTGAGGCACTCGCAAACTAAGATTCGCGAGTGCGAATCCTCGTTACTCAACGTACTCCTCCTACATGGTTGTTAAACAGGTCAGTCACTTGGGTGTTAGAGCTTTTGGCTTACAAAGATATGGGCCAACCCCAAATTAAATAGGATTAAAGTCAAATGGAATTTGGAAATTAATGAAATAAAGACGTACAAACCAGAACACAATCAAATGCTTTGATTTTAATTACTTTTAATAATCAGTATTTTGAAGGCTCTATATCTTTATTTTTCACCGACTAATAAAGATTCACATTCAAACCGATGATTTACGAAGCACTGGCGCAGAGGATAAACTTAGGGTTATCTACATTAAAAAGAATTAGAACACAACCAAAAGCACAAATAGAAACGATGACATAACGAGTTGTACCAAAGGAAAAATATGGATGGAAAGAGTTTTTGATTTGTAAAAAACAAAAAGTTTTGTTTGAAGTTCAAACATAAAGCTACAAATTTATTTATCTGTGCTATGCCCACAACATGTATCGAACTCCGGTTTATAACGTTGTACGACTACTGACGTGCCGCTGTGACACTGTGGAGCTTTAACAAAAAAAAAGCAAAAAAAAATAAGAAATAAATAAAGCATCCTTGCATAAAACAAGAAAATGTATGTTCTGTGTTTCAAGGGGTAAGTTCTTTGTCTGAAAGGGCAAGTTATGTGTTTTGTGTACCAAAAAATGTTTTCATTTATTTTAAAACAAAAAAAGAAAAACGGTAATGGATGTTAAGAAACAATACACAAGTCACATCAATACGTTTTGCAACAACGTAAGGAGTTAAATCTCTCTTCTTATGTTTGTTTTCAAGTGTGAAGAATTTAGATTTAACTCTTAGAGCTCTAACAAGTGAAGAGTTATCTAAACGAGATAAGAGGTTTGACATTCGATCTGGAGATTAACCAAACTTAGATTGGTTGGGGACCAGTAAGAGGATTACGAAATTCTTCAATTTTTTTTTCTTATTTTATGGGATAAAGAACTGTGTTCGAATTCTAAAAAGATTTCATAATTTTCAATCTTTCATTGTTCATATATGATGGTATTTATCTGGGGTTTGTTTCAGTGAATAATCGATAAAAAACACATAAAATAAAAGATAAAATGGCCGAATGAAAAGAAAAAAGTGATCCATCACAATTTTCTTTTACTATCAGGAAAACTCTCAAGGATGTGCTAATTCTTTTTTTTTCTTACTATTTCTTAGCTTCTCTGTCGAACGTGACACATCAGATAAGAAATAAGGACAAATCGATGTAAGCAAAAGAAGTGTCAATGGACACTTTACCCATGCACGTTACCCACAGCAATGATGACGTAGAACTTAAAATAATGAACATTAGTATAAATATTATACCGATAAACTTTAACGTAAATTTTCCTTTTTCTGCCTCGTTTATGCGCTTATCTATTGATAACTTACGAATATTTTTTTTATGAACTGTTTACTACTTTCAGAAGCGTGAAGTCTGTTGACGGCTTCAAGACATTATTTTATGAACACCAACTATCAGAGATAGAGAGAAAGTTTGATCTTATAAAACATATTGTTTTTTTTATCTTTTCATACAACTCCAACAGAAAAACGAAAGTGCTAATAATCGTCAGTTTTCGATCAATCCTGATTAATTTATGACTGAATGGCTTGCGTGTGTTCGATTGACAACATTGTTCGTGGAATCATCACTCCGGGTACGTGTGATGTTTCGGAGTGATCGAAGAATCTGAGCTCAGTTCGTGGAAAACATGGCGAGCGTTGGGTTTGGGGAAAAAAAAAACCCACAAAAAACGATAAAGGTGCTTTGGTAAAGTATACCTGAATATAGACTGGCTTCAAATTAAAGAAGTGTTGTCGTTTTTTATTGGTAATTTATTCCTACAGACACAGTAACTTGATAAAAGCCAATTAATCTCCCTCTGAGCTCTTACAAAACACTGTGAGAAACTACGCAGTAGTCTTAGAAAGACCACTGTACTTGGAAATAATCCAAACCATTAACCCAATCACATACTCAAGATCACCACCAGATGGAGATAAATCCTTCTTTTCTACAAGAGTACGTGGGACACAGAGATCTAATGTGGCTAAATGCCTCTTTAATCGACGAAGCCTGTACTTAAGAAAACCTACTAATAAATTAATGGTTAGGGAATGAAAGACTATTTAGAAGGTTTCTTTGGTTGGACGTTTTTGGTGACCCATACGACAAAAAAAAAAGCCAAATATTTTATACACACTCAGACGATGGATATCAGTCGGTGGTGCAGCGTCCAGTGGTAGGGAGGTATGTCTGCAGACTTATGCAACTAGAATCTGGGTTTCGATACCCGTAGTGGGAAGAGCACAGATAATCCTTTGTGTAGCATCGTGCTTAATAACAGACAACAAATTTCTCTTCTTGAAAATCTTGAAGTAGCTGATTTTGAAACCAATTTCAAATTATCCACATATGATAATTTGCTTTTGTTCTTAAATTTAAATTATATTAACCTTCATTATCTTTAAAATAAAAAAATATTCTTATAAATTAGTGTTTAAGAATAACATGAAACTAAGGAAAAGTATACATATAAAAATCTAAAGTTTACTCCTACACATATAAACAGAAAAAAAAATTGATATGTTTAAAACCAAATTACTACTATAAGAACACGACTGTAATAATTATTGGATACTTGTCTTGAAGTTCTAAACAAAAACAGTGAAAAGTGTAACACTAAAGCTAAAAACAACAACTTTTGACAATTTTTACTTATTCTAAAAGGCAATTATATGTGTGTGTGTGTGTATATATATATATATGTATGTATTTATATCTTCGGGTTTTTAAATGAGCCTTAAAGGTCGTAAAAATGTCATATACCAAAAGCAACTGTTACTATTTTTTGTTTGTTTGTTTGTTTTGAATTTCGCGTAAAGCTACTCGAGGGCTATCTGCGCTAGCCGTCCCTAATTTAGCAGTGTAAGACTAGAGGGAAGGCAGCTAGTTATCACCACCCACCGCCAACTCTTGAGCTACTCGTTTACCAACGAATAGTGGGATTGATCGCAAATTATAACGCCCCCACGGCTGAAAAGGCGAGCATGTTTAGTGAGACCGGGATTCGAACCCGCGACCCTCAAATTACGAGTCGAACGCCTTAACACGTTTGGCCATGCCGGGCCACAACTGCTACTCCATGTACAAACAACATGTGTACCGAAGCATGTCCGTAAGACCGTGCAGCAGCCGGACCAATATGTTGCCACAGTAACTATGGGACCTTGCACTTCAAAAATCGTTCTTAGGTAAATAGATAAATTTATATTTATGAATCAGTATAACAATCTATATAAATATAATAGTACTGTCTGTGATATGTCCGTGTAACTACTTATCCATATAAATATAATAGTTTTGTCAGTTGTATGTCCACGTAACTACTTATCTATGTGAATATACTAGTACTGTCTAATGTATGTCCATGTAACAACTTATCTATATATAGATACTAGTACTGTCTTTTGTATGTCAATGTAACTACTTTTCTGTATAAATATAATAGTAGTGTCTGTCGTATGTCCATGTAACTACTTATCTATATAAATATTATAGTACTCACTGCTGAATGTCAATGTAACTACTTATAAATATATGATATAATATACTCTTCAAAAAAAGAAACGCAAAAGGCAAAATTTGAGACATATTGTTAACAAATTTATTCCGGGTAGTTCTGTATGACATGTGTGAAACTTTGCACATTCACTGCTGAACATCCAAAGTCTGCAAAGGCGAAGTCCACGCTCACTAGTTGAAGTTTAACGTCACTCAACGTCAATAACGAGTATGCCCCCCGTGAGCATCAATACCTGCTTGGCATCTCCTGCCCATGGAAGCGATGAGATGACGAATCACATCCTGTGGAATGACTGTCCACTCAGCCTGCAAAGCTGCTGCAAGCTGAGGTAGAGCCTGCGGTTGAGGTTGTCGCCGTCGCAGACGTCGGTCCAACTTGTCCCAAAGATGTTCGATGGGGTTTAAATCTGGTAATCTGGAGGGCCAGGGAAGAACGTTGATGTTGTGGTGTCTCAAAAAGACAGTGGTGAGTCGGGCTGTCTGAGGACGGGCGTTGTCATGTTGAAAAACGTCGTTGACGTTCACCATGATGGGTTGCACATGGGGCCTAAGAATCTCATCGACGGTTGCGTACGGTCTGATCGGAAATCCTACGCAGCCCTGGTATGGTTGAGGCAGTAGACGTCGCAGTGGTGGTCCTATCCCGAAGGTGACGTAACCAGATGTAGCGATCTTGTGCGGGCGTGGTCACACGAGGTCTGACAGATCATGGACGGTCACAAGTTGATCCATGTTGTTGGTGACGATTCCATAGCTTTGTGATGGTGCTTGGGTGGACATTCACAGCTCTGGCAACATCTGATCGAGATTCGCCTGCTTCTAACGATCAATGGCGTTGTTGCGTTGTGCTTCAGTCAGTCTTGGCGTAACTGTATTGCGTGTCGGTGGCTTAACACTGAGCTATGGAAACCGAGAACCCGTCACTTTTATAGGGATTTTGCACATGTTGCACTTGCAGAACAGGCAGATCTCTCAAACAAATTTATTGGACACGAATGCGTTTTGGCGAAAAATCCGATGTTTTCCTCCGCTTTCAAAGTGCACAACTTTTATTGTCATTTTGGTCTGACAATCAGTGCCTTAACACGTATAACATCACATATTCTGAGCTTGTAACGTAATTACATATATTTCTCTTTAAAATAACAAAAATATCCCTTTTGCGTTTCTTTTTTTGAATAGTATAGTATTGTCTCTCGTATGTTCACGTATCTACTTATCTATATAAATATACTAGTACTGTCTGTGGTATGTCCATGTAACTACTTATCTATATAAATACAATAGTTCTGTCTGTTGTATCTCTATTGTATGTCCATGTAACTACTTCACAGGGTGTGGATGGATTTTCACCAAAGCTTTGATGGAGGTTCATTAGGTCTATGCGGGGATATGTGCAAGTTTTCAGTTTTGGTTTTAATGGGCATTTTTTATCACTACTTCGCTCCTGTTGTTAGACCCTTCACCTAATTTAACATGAAGGTTCAACGGGTGCATTCGGAGATGCATGCAAATTTGCGGTTTCATATTTTGTGTTGTGCAATTTCTTACAATTACATACAAGGAAAGCAATTATTCAAGTCCTAAGAAAAACCCTTCATTAATCATGAATTAACATACCTTCCGTTCAGAGAACAGGTGCTACAGTGAGTATATAATAAATAACATATGTGATTTACAGATGCTTCCTCGTGCTTAAGTGCCAGTGAACACCTATTTTTGTGAATAATAAAGAAATGCTTATACATAATTAATACTTTGGCTACGCATGGCCAGGTGGCAAAGGCGTTCTACTGGCGATCTGAAGATCGCGGATTCGAATCCCCGCCACACCAAACATGCTCGCCTTTTCAGCCTTGGGAGCATTATAATATAGGTCAATTTCTGTATTCGTTGGTAAAAGAGTAGCCCAAGAGTTGGCGGTAGGTGATGATGACTAGCTGCCTTCCTACTAGCCTTACATTGCTACATTAGGGACGGCTAGTGCAGATAACTCTCGTTTAGCTTTGCAGGAAATTCCAAAACAAACAAACAAAGTTAATACTTTTAATAAGTTATATTGAAATTAGTACAAAATTCAACGTCAGAGCACCTAATTTTCAAAGTTATCCTGAGGTCATGCCCTCAGGCCACTATAGCACTAGCATGTTCTGCACACTATTCTGAGTTGCGTAACCAATCAAAAATTGCTTTCTCCACCCCTCTGTGTTAAAGAATGATATACATTTTAAAAATATATCAGTAAATCAAGTCGATTTATAACAATGCCTTCACGTCTCGCTGAATCTCATTAGCGTGCGTGATTTTTTTATGAGTATATTATCAGTACATGCAGAAAACATGTAATAAAATTAAGAAAAAAGAAAAGGGAAATATGTAAATTAGGATAACCAGTAATGAAAGACAGATACACGAGTTTCAAATCTTTGAAGTACTTTTTCTTATTGACGGACAGTTCAGCGCCTGATTGATGTCATAATACAGTGTAATTACCAAAAGAGCAAAGTTAAATAGGAATCATGTTCAGATTTTGTGAAACACCTGTAATATAAGGAGAAAATAAGAGCATAGCAAATAAATAAACCTGGAAATAAAAAGATGGTTACATGAGTTAGGCCTAATGAACTGGGTGTATAGATCTAATGATTCTAGTGTACAATAGTCCTAAAATTAACGTATTAGGCTTAATTAGCTGTTGACACTCCTATGCCTTGAAATTTAGAACTTCTAATATAGGGCTACCAGGACTACCAAAGTAACATCTCCAGAGCAGATTCTGTTTTACTTGTTCTTTACCTGACACCCACCCTCTCAGAACAGCTTGAATTAATATAACGAACTTCCTAATGAATGGAACAAGGATAGATTAATGTATCAGTGACAGTATAGTTGCTTGTTTTCTAGAATTGTCGCGCAAAGCTACACAAGCACTATCTGCATATAACTGTATTTAGTATTCAATTGTTTTGAATTTCGCGCAAAGCTACACGAGGGCTATCTGCGCTAGCCATCCCTAATTTAGCAGTGTAAGACTTGAGGGTAGGTACTAGTCATCATCATCCACCGCCAACTCTTGGGCTGCTCTTTTACTAACGAATAGTTGGATGGACCGTAACATTATAACGCCCTCACGGCTGAAAGGGCGAGCATGTTTGGTGTGACGAAGATTCGAACCCATGACCCTCGGATTACGAGTCGAGAGCCTTAACCACCTGGCCATGCCGGGCCGATTTAGTATTGTCCAGTATCACGCTGTATACATTCATGAAATCTAATAATGAAACTTTAATATATATAAGAATACTTATTACCTTCATAGATTACTAATGGCCAATATCATACTTTAATTATATGTTCTATTGTATTTCACGAGCAGTAACTTAATAATGATGAATTAATGTTATATGTAATATTATGAAAGAATAAAACATGAATACATATATATTACAGGAAATAGTTTAACAAATATTACCGCCAATAAGCTGATTTATTGAAATCGGCGTTGGAAATTAACTTTTTGAGTATCTTAAATTTATTACGAAAACATTATTATTTACATAACTAATATTGGAGTGTTAATCATTTTGTATTCTTATAATCAAATGTGAATAAGTTACCTAATGTATCAAAGGCAGCTAGTTAATATTATTATTGTAATGGTACCTAGTTCACAATGTTCCTCGTAATAGCATAATATCTAATTTGGCAAGATTGCATATTACAATATCTTTTTTTTTTCAAAGCTTGTTTGATTCTCCTTGTTTCGTAGAGCCGGAATTATATGTTTGATGGAAACGTCCAAACCAACGCACAATAAATTATTTTAATGAATTCAAGTTAAGCTAAAAAACGAACCTGTGCGTGCTTCAAAATCCGATACGTAATGGATAGTGTCGTTTCATAAGCGTGTTCAGCCGTGGAAAACCGGTTTCGTACACAACACCAATATTGATAACCTTTAAGATATTATTTGAGTTTCTACGTATTGAGGTACCAGTTTATAATTTAAGGATCACTTACCGTCTTCATATCTGATAATAAATGGTATCACTCTAATAAATATGGGGGGAAGGGCACTAAATCGTTGTCTTGTTACGAAGAGGCGAATATTGGATAATGTCGCATCATCTGTGAACAGACAACTTAGTCTTTAGGCTTAGTTTCAATAATGGGTATATGGTATTGTTTTTGACATTAATGTTTCTAACTTCAAACTTTCCTAAAAAAAGATGTCTTCCTTTCGGGATTCGAATTTGTTGTTTTGTGCGAGTTAAATACGATTTTCTTGTTTGTTATTCAACACAAAGCTACACAAAGGATTATCTGTTCTCTGCCCACCACGGGAATCGAAACCCGGTTTCTAGCAGTGTAAATCCGCAGACATATCGCTGTGTTACTGGTGGGCAAGAGTTAGATACGAACATACAAACCAATTGAGTGCTGAGAAACGTTTAACATGCATATAAAAGTTATTGAAATGATGAAATCAAAATTAATACATTTTGTAAGTTATTAAATACAATTTTATCAACATAGCAATTTTAAATTTGTGTTTAAAGTGTTTTTTTTTCTTCTGGTGATTTATACTAGGGTGAACTCCGTAACTTAAGTTTTTAGATACCTGATAATATATATAGATATATATATACAGAGAGAGAGATACGTTTAATTTAATATTAGGGTTACACCAATGAGGCATTTTTTTATTATTTACGTACGTGTTAGATCGATGATGTTAGTTTTGTTGAGTTTCTGATGACTTCTTTTTGGGTTAGATCGATCACGTCGGTTTTCTCGGGTTTCTGATGACTTTATTAGGGTTAGGATGATGATTAAACACATTAGTCCAGTAAAAATTAGATGCACTCTCTAGGGGCTTAAAACGCAATGGCTCGATGTTTACCTCTAACGTTGGTTTTAAGAACATCTGTTCGTCTAGGGATAGATAATTTGGAAGGAATAAAACTTTTCTTTTTCCACACAGACACAATGACTGCAGAAGTTAACTGCATGAGGTTAGTGCTGCTGTGTGGGACTGACGAAACCAACAACACTCATGAAAATCAACACAACGTAGAAGAATCTTGCAGATAATGATGTGGAAAAAAAGCTCCAAATGAAGACACGTTGTCTTCGTCTCTTGCTCCCCGTTAGTACAGCTGTAAGTCTACGGATTTACAACGCTAAAATGAGTTGTTCGATTCCTCTCGGAGGGCTCAGAAGATAGCCCAATGTGGCTTGGCTATAAGAAAACACACACACATCAATCCAAACATGCTCACCCTTTCATCCGTGAGTGCGTGTTATAATTTAACTGTTAATCCCACTATTCGTTGGTAAAAGAGTAGCCAAAGAGTTGGAGGTGGATAGTGATGACTTGCTGTCTTCCCTCCATCCTTACACTGTTAAATTCGTCTCTGCAAGTATGATAACACTTTTTTCTCTTTTTTTTTTAGAGCCAATCATCGGTTTGTGATAAGCTAACTAGTTCATTATTTAATTCTGCCCTAACGCCTTTTTTCTAACTGAAGATCCCTCTTCTTTAATTTAATATTCTTGAGAATATAGTGATTAAGGAAAATAAGCCATCAAGTCTTATAAACAGGAGTTTCTGTTAGTTTTCAAACCAAAGTTAAAAAACTTGGAGTACTCCATTCTTAAATTATTTTTCAATGGGTAGAACAGTTTCTGAAAACGTCGGAAAGATGTTACCGTTCAGACAAAAAGTCATGTAGCTTTAGAAGAATGTGAGTGTATTTGTTCATGTGTTTATTGTTGTTGTTTTTTTAGTTTCGCGCAAAGCTACATAAGGGCTATCTAAGCTAGCCGTCCCTAATTTAACAGTGTAAGGCTAGAGGGAAGACAGTTAGTCATCACCACCCACCTCCAACTCTTTGGCTACTCTTTTACCAACGAATAGTGAAATTATAACGCACCCACGGATGAAAGGGCGAGCATGTTTGGTTTGACTTGGATTCGAACCCTCGTCCCTCAGATTACGAGTCGAGCGCCTTAACCACCTGACCATGCTAAGCCTTGACCGGTCTGTACCCAGTAAGGAAGGAAATGACAAGAGATATATAACATCAGGTTCTCTGTAATATGACTTTTGGTGGAAACGTACGTATCGTTTGAATTTAGCTCAAAGCAACACGAGGGCTAATTTAACAGTGAAACACTAGAGAAAAGGCAGCTTGTCATCATCATACACCGCCAATTCTTGGGCCACTCTTTTACAAACAAATAGGGATTGACCGTCACATTATAATGCCCCCAGAGCTGAAAGTGCGAAAATGTTTGGTGAAACGGAGATTTGTGTGAGCCGTAGATTGCGAGTCAAGCATCATAACCGTATGGTCATGATCCAGGTCTCCTTTCAAGGCGCATGACAGGTCTGATGAACTCTGGATTGGGAGGAACGCGTCGTCGGCAATTGATACAGTGGATAGTGTAATTGAAATACTATTATACGCTCTTCTAAATCTTGAAAAGCCCTAAGGATATTAATGAATAATTGTTTGTTTTGTTAATAAATAAGCCATCCAATAGGCTGTCTGAGCTGTGCCTACAAGGGGTATCGAAACTCACTTTTTTAGGACTATCAACCTTCAGGCTTACTGCTAAGCCGATATAGTGTGGGCCTAATAGAAGCTATAGTATCAAAAGTATAATAGATGTAATACCAATGTCATCTGTCAAATGTGGTTAATAGATGGAATAACAAATGATGATTTAGTTCTACGGTGGCCCGACATGGCTAGGTGGGTTAAGGCGTTCGACTCGTAATTCTAGGATCGCGGGTTCGAATCCCCATCACACCAATCATGCTCGCCCTTTCAGCAGTGGGGGAGTTATAATGTGCGGTCAATCCCACTATTCGTCAGTAAAATAGTAGCCAAAGAGTTGGCGGTGGGTGGTGATGACTAGCTGCCTTCCCTCTAGTCTTACGCTGCAAAATTAGGGACGACTAGCGCATATAGCCGTTGTGTAGCTTTGCGCGAAATTCCAAAACAAACAAACAGTTCTACGATGAGTTTTTTCACATTTGGTTTAAGATCGTCGAGATAGAATACCAACATTTGAAGAGTTTAAAAACACCAAAATTTAACCAGAAATCACAAACCAAAATATTCTGGGAAGCGTTAAGGCAATTTGTATCTTTTCAGCTTTAATAATCTCGTAAACATTCCAGTGTCAAGTTATGGTTGGCGCGCCCTCTATGCCAGCATCATTTCTCCGAGTTAATTAAAATTGTTTGGCAGTAGAATTCATGTAATGTTATTCTAGAATTTATAATGGTTAAGATAATGTTACATGATTAATTAATTTTGTCAGTAGTGTTAAGAATGGATACCATTTTTTTTCTTACAGGCTATATTTCAACATCCTCTCTGAGCTATAACTTTCTAGCTAACCCTTACGTTTAACGACTCATACGGTAGAAATCTCATCGTCCGAAAACTGCGAATGTACATAACAGTGGTCACTAGAGGCATGAATAATTACTTTATGACCCCTCAACAAACGTCATAACCTAAATCCCGAATCTATTAACTACCTTGTTTTAGCTCAGTAACTTTAACTAGATGTAGCAACTGGAGCGATAAATTCTAAATGTATTTTGATTCAGATTTAAAAGTGTAGATGACGCTTTCTTTGTCTGTGATCGATCAAATCAGTTTGTTCACTTCCACCCCTAACGGCTATTTATTTGAAGAAGCCAATTAGAGATTAGTTTTTCAATATATATGTTAATTGTATTGTAAATCAATAGAAGTTTGAAATTAAAAAAAACTTTTCTGTTTGTAGAGAATAAAAGTAACAGCTGTTTCGAATATTTAGTTCCAGAATTTTGATTTTTACAAACGACCGTCAAATTAGGATACAAAAACAACTTATTCTTGGAATTAATGTTTATTTACGATATAATATTTAACTATGTTTTCTTTTTTAAATAATGCTCACAGTTGTCCTGTCAAAGAGTGACTTTCATTTACAGCGATTGACAAAACCTGTGTGTTACCCTCGGATTATTAAATGTTTCTTCATAAAGTCGAAAAAAGTCTGTTAAATAAAAAGTACTATATTCACACTGAAAATATGAAACACTACTATCATGGCTTTCAATACACATTTGTATAGTTTTTTTTTCGCAGTTTCTTTGATTAAATGATGTTAAATAGACGATATATATTATATTAAGATATATATTTTAATTATATCTAACTTTTGAAATTCTGGAATGGTGTAAAAGATTTTCTACAACTGTGAAATTATAGTTTATTTTTTAGAATTTTAGCGCAAAGTTACACGAGGAAACTGTCATTCCTAATTTAGAATTGTTAGACTATATGGAATGCAGTTGGTCAAAGCACTCACGGTCAACTCAACTTCTCGTGTCTGACCGAACAATGATATTTGATCACCATTCTTACAAAACACTGCCGCCTTCCCGAGTGTTGTGTCTGCAAACTTACAACGCTAGAAACCGGGTTTCTATACCCGTGGTGGACAGATCACAGTGTAGCATTGTACTTAACTACAAACAACAACATATAGAACAAGTATAGCCCCAAAGTACGGATCGTGCTTTTATGGCAAAGAGACACGGACTAAAATAATTGGATCTATGGTACGGGCTCATTGACCACTAGGCCAGACCTTTGTCCATAAAAATAAAGAACATTATCGCGTCGATTTCAATCACAAAGTCACTATAATGTTGTTGGTTATCCCTCACTTCTCTTTGAAATATTTGGCTTTAATCAAATTTCTTTCGTTAGAAGCTGTTTCAGATATAAAATAAGTAAATTATTATAAAGCAAAAAGTTGTATAAGTGAAAACGTCGTTATGACCTCATATAAAATACACTAAACATTAGCTCAATTGTAACGCTGAATGCTTAGAGCATCAAAAACAGGTTTTGATACAACGGTGGGCAAAGAGAACAACAAACATTAAAAGTTCATGAACAACAGAGACGAAAATCGATTACATTTTAGGTGCATTGTTTATTTAATGAGTGTAAGCAAACAATTATTTATAGCCAGGTGAGACATACTGGCCTGGGTGCTAGGCTGTGTATCACAAGGTCTAAGGTCATGTTGTGATATGTTGCTCTATAAAGTTCGCATTTTCAGCGTTATAACTGTGACAGTCAATTCTGCTATTCAATTATGAGTAGCCGGATATATCAAGGATAGTGCTGACTAGTAGTTTCGGTTTGTTTGTTTTGAATTTCACGCAAAACTACACGAGGGCTATCTGCATTAGCAGTCCCTAATTTTCTAGTGTAAAACTAGACGGAAGGCACCCAGTCATCACTACCCACCGTCAACTCTTGGGTTCTAGCAGCTTTGTATACGTAATAAATAATAAATAAGAGATGGCTATAACAGTCCATTTGTTATCTCTGACCTGAAAGTTAGGCCTATGTACTGAATACAATGCCATGCAGGTTTAAAATATTAAATGTAGTTATTTTGATTTTTCTTCTGGAATATTCTAAGTTGTATAAAATTTAATTTTCTCTAGAAAAAACAACAACATTCAAGTCTCTTTTTAAACTTTTTTTTTTACTATGGTGCATAATAATATCACATATATAATGTCCTCTATTCCAATGAAGAGCTCTGTACATGTTCGATATTTTTTTTCTCGGAAACACCACCAGTTCCCTGATGCTGTTATATTCAAATTATAGATTGAAAGAAAATTTATCATAGTTAAAAATAGAGGGCGCCTTGTAGCCCCATGGGCAAAAAAATATATAAAAAATCGACAACATTGTTAAAAGCACTATTAAATCTATAACATGCTCTCACTTCAGTCTTGTATGTAATAGCTTAAAAATGTTCGATTCACCCGAAAAGAACAAAAATATAACATATAATATTTGAAAATGGCTTACATTTTACTTACGTTAGAGAGCTACAACAATATAGGAAACCAATACGCACAAGGTAAAAGCCTTCTAGAAACCGATTGTAAGTTGGACAGCTGGCCTCAAGGACTTAGATGTCCATTTATTTATTTTTCGTTGTCCACTACAAAGGACGAATTGGACCAGAGAATATTGAGTTGTTATTTTTATGTAGTTGGTACTATTAATTCTGTTCTTTTATGCGCTAATATGTCGATAAAGTAACAATAATTGGTACTTACGTATTATCAGGGACCATTAAAATCACTTGAATGTACGAGAAATTTAAAATATATTAGTACAATATTAAATGTATACGGTTTATTTAGATTAATGTATATTTTTTTCTTTTAACAACAACAACAAAACACTTAATAAGAAAGCATTAGATTCATACATACTACACAGAAGAAACAGTTGTTTCTGGAGGCCAAAAATGTTTGATAGCATTAAGAATGGAACTGACTGGATCTTATTAATGTAGGGACTGTCTCCACATAAATTCAGCTAAATACGAGTCTAGACGATAAAACGTGGCTTAACTAGAAAATTAAAAAAAAAAGTTACGTTAAATTTAATCACATTATATTAAATCTGTTAAAAAAAATTAAGAAATTAATGCCCCCGCCCCGTTGATACATGAGTATCCAATAATTTTACATTGGAAACAGGACACATCAATTAATTTATGATTCTTAGTTTCAAAATGTTTTTTTTTGATGAAGATATATTTCATTAAAAGAAAATGTGCAGTTGTTATTATGAGTTAACACTGGCAACTTTAATTTTTTTGGTCCTTTAAATTCGAAGACGGAACCTCTAATTGATAGACGATAGCTTTCTGTCTTTCTGTTGCAAGTGCTATCAGCACAGAATTTAATGGAACTGACAGAAACTTTGCTACCAATTAGTTCACATCAGGGCATCGCTGTTATTATTACTTTTTACAGAACCAACCAAAGGTCGCTTAAGAAATTTCGAAGGCGTGCTCTGATGAGCTTCCCGTACTCAGGAATGAAATGAAGAAGAAATGAGAAGAGATATTTCAACACTGACCACAAACGAATGCTTACTGAAATTTTTATATACCTTTTCTCGTAAAATCAAAACATTTTAATTCTTTCACTGTTACATTTATAAATGAAAAACTCTCCTAGGGCCACGGTTTTATTTAGATACACGATATAATATACCTAGAGCACATTTTATATCCCATGTTATACCCTGGGGATTTTTTTCCAATGAGTGCAGCGTTTCTTGGTTATTATTTTTTAACTTGTTTTTGTTTCGGCTTGTTTTTAGGTTATAACAAACTAATATAATTAGTCAAAGGTTTGGATTTGCTGTTTTTAACGCAGTCCTTCCTTTTGATTTTGTTTACTTAACTTTATCAGTATTAATTTTCTATAAATAAATATATATATATATAAAGACACGTGGTTTAATATTTAAGTACTTGCCTGCAACATTAAATCGATGAACTTTTGAAAGTTTGAAGGCGAATACCTTCTTTCTCAAGGTGACACAAAACTCCCGGCCCGACATGGCCAAGCGTGTTAAGACGTTCGACTCGTAATCCGAGGGTCGCGGGTTCGAATCCCGGTAGCACCAAACATGTTCGTCATCCCAGCCGTGGGGGCTTTATAATGTGACGGTCAATCCCACTATTCATTGGTAAAAGAGTTGGCGGTGGATGGTGATGACTAGCTGCCTTCCCTCTAGTTTTACACTGCTAAATTAGGGACGGCTAGCGCAGATAGCCCTCGAGTAACTTTGCACGAAATTCAAAAACAACAAACACAAAATTCAAAACTCCTAGGGCAGTCAGTGTTGAAGGAGAGGATTTATATATGTACATCCACACATGGAAGTGAAAGAGCTAAACATTATGCCGTGGTCCTGCTTACGCTTCAGAGCCTTTGATCGTTAGTTATGTACCCTGAACACCCAAGAAAAATATACTTGGTAACTGTGTAATTACATCAGTTACTCAAGGGTGCGACCTGAGCTTATTTCACTTCGCACCTGAAAACCATGCACTTTTTTTCATCTTCTCCTTGATTTAGCAGCTGAAGAAAAACGTGCTGAGCTCAAGAGTTTAATCAATTAGAAAATTAAGCTTTGGCTGACATTTGGAACGAACTAGCTTTTAGAATGTTAGAGCTTGTTTATGACAATATTAATAGAAAATAGTAGTTTCTTTAAAAAGAAAACGAAAGAACAGCAAACCAACGCTTATGTAAATTGAGATTAATAGCGCTACCATGCTAATTTTGTTTCAAATAATAGCTGTTATTTGATACGCGTACAAGAAATTTAGTTACGTTTATTTTGAATAAAAAATGTAGCCGCAGCTGTATATGTGGTTTTTGAAATAACTGCTCACATGAACTAAACAAAGGAATAACACCGTGTCTTAATAAGATCGTACACAAATTCATAACAATAGCTAATAAAACTAAAGTTGTAACGTACTAATTCTATTTTCTCGATATTTTAATAAAAATATAATATGAATACAGTAATACTAATGACGAATAAAAATATAAAAATCCAAATAAATTGTTAAATGGCTTTAGAATAAAAAAAACGGAATTAATTCAATTTTTTTTTAGGTAAACGACTTTCCTATCTCAATCCCAATAAAGATGGTTTGGCCAATATGCTAACCACATAATTATTCTTAAGATAGGGACAGGTGTGACCTATTTTCAGCGATCCTGGAATGCGAATTTGTGTGCTTCAAAAGAGCTCCGCGAGCACTTTTGGACCGTGATTACATTATAAAAATGACAGCCCAATCTCACTTTTTTATCCAGACAGCAGAAGCCTAAAAGTTGGAGATGGTTGCCTTTGTCTGGTTACGTTTTTCTCAGCTACCAGTTCAAACTAGAAACGACTAGGTGCACTTGTAGATTTATGGGAAAATTCTCAACAGAGCAAACCTTAAAGCGATATTAACCATTTCTTCCGTACAGTTAATACCAAGAAAGCCAAAATTTAGTGAAATAATTTTCTGTAACGTAAACTTACGACACAACTTTCGCAACGCGTTTGCCAAAATTTTCTGACAAAATTCAGCGCCCCACTGCTATGCATTCAAATGTAGTATAATACAGCGAGTAAAAAAAAATGGTAAAAAAAAACGGACGTGCTTCCCATCCAGGTAGGATTTTAACTTTATAAACACCTCCGTTTTTCTATTAAAATTCTAAGAGTCTACGCAGAAGTAAATTGGTATTTTCTAACTCATATATATTATTTGATTTATGGTTTAATACGACAGCCTTTTGTATTCACGATTCCAAAACTCATCTATGTTAGCCTTTTTTCTGTGCGTAACAACTTGGTCGTTTACTGACACGAAAGAGTACGAACCACGTGAGTCTCTTCTATTACCTTGTTATTCTACATAACACACGAGAAATCGATTGTCTCTTAGCGCCCTTGACGAGTTGAAACTGCGTGTTTCAAATTTGAAAGTTAATAATGCTACCTGTAAAATTCAGTTGTATACAGACAAAATAAAATTCGTGACAAAGTAACGTCTATCGCAGGTTTCAAAGTAAGCTCTCACACACACTTGTATGTATGGGTTGATAGTTACATATCCTGTGCCGGTAGTAGACACGTCGACATACATTTGTGGGTTTATGCTAATAAAAATATATTGTCAGTGTGAAGGGTGCAAACATTTCCAAAGAATATTACATGAATAATTTTGTACCCTAACTGACGTATCTTTTTTCAATCGAAATACTCTCGCAAGTGCTTTAGGTCATCCATACACGAAACAAAAAGACTATTGATTCCATGACGAGAAAGGGGTTTCCGCCGGAAATGAACTAGAAAGCACATGCTTACTAAACGTCATCAAGTGTTTCGAGCGAAACCTGGGTTTTTACTGATACTGACCCATGATCAGGTTTTGTTGTTAAAGAAATTAAAATGAGTCGATATATTATTACATCAGGAAATTTAACGTTAAATTTAATGTGTGTTTTCTAGGACTAAATGCTAAGGTGGCGCTGGTTTAGCTTTATCGTTCTTGACTGGTTAAGTTTAAGATGGAAGCATTTTTGGACTTAAATAATTGTGTGCTTAATAGTTTAATAAATCTTTCGATTAATTTTGCTCTACAATGTAGAACGTAGCTCATAAAATTCTTTGTCTTTACAGGAAAAAGAAATTCTCAATAGATAGAGAGTTTTCAAAAGACAACAGTTTGACGCTGGTCTGTCGTCAACGGCTACAGACTTCCAAAACAATCAGTACAACTGATCTGTTGAATGCGTTTTCTTATAGCAAAGCCACATAGGGCTACCTGCTGAATCCACTGACGAGAATTGAACCCCTGATTTTAGCGTTATAAATCCGAAGACTTACCGCTGTACCAGCGGGGAACTAATCTGTTGAATTGGTATAAATATTACCAGGCAAGCTGCTATAACGTTTTGCCTTCTGTTTTTCAAATGTACGCAAACATTTCTATACCCTACTCGTATGATTCGTGACGTCATGCTCCACTTGGCCATCATTAGCTGCGGCTGATCACGTCACATTATTTAGCCTTAATATCTGTGCTGCAGGGAACTTCGTGCGCTTAGCAGTCGACTTGTGACTGTAGTAATCGTGCGTCATTTGTGATTTTTTTCCTGATCTTTCACTTCCTTCATACTAACTATGTCCAGCAAAAACAGAAAGTAGTGGGACGAACACGTACAATATGGATTCACGTGTATAACGGAACATGATGGGAGTCAGCGTCCTCGATGCATGATTTGCAATGCCAAGTTGAGCATTCTAGTCTAGCACTGGGAAAACTAAGAGAACACTCCCTAAAGCTGCATGGAGATAAAAAAATACAAGAACACAACGCTTGCTGAATTCAAGGTAAAGAGAGCTAGGTTCGATGAAAAGGCCACTTTGCCTGTTCTCGGCTTTGTACCCATCGACAAACCGATCCTCACAGCATCGTACGAAGTTGCGTACTTGATCGCAAAGCAGAGCAAACCACACACCATTGGTGAAGCACTCGTAAAACCAGCTGCGTTGAAGATGGCGAATATCATGCCAGAAAAGTTGCTGAAAATAAGTTATCCCAAATTCCTCTTTCAAATGACACCATCAGCAGCAGAATAGATGACATCTTGGCTCAAGTAGTTGCAGATCTGATTTCAAGCCCAGCAAAATTCAGCCTACAACTCGACGAGAACACAGACGTTTCCAATCTAAGCCAGCTTGTTGTATTCGTGCGCTATGTGAAGAACGACGAGATAAAATATTTTTTTTTATTTTGTAAGCCTCTTACAACAACAACTAAGGCAGCTGACGTGAAGAAACTTGTGGATGACTTCTTTAGAGACAACGATCTTTCGTGGGATATGGTTTCTGCAGTTTGTTCGGACGGAGCTCCAGTCATGCTGGGATGAAACTCTGGTTTTGGTGCGCTGGTGAAAGCCGATGCACCACACATCATTGTAACGCACTGTGTTCTGCACAGGCATGCATTGGCAACAAAAACATTGCCTTCAAAACTGGCAGAAGTATTGAAAATTGTAGTGGAATGTGTGAACTTTGTGCAAAATAGTGCCCTGAAGCACTGCATCTTCAAAGAGCTGTGTAATGAAATGGGCTCTGAATTCAAGGTACTTCTGTACCATTCTAACGTTCGGTGGTTATCCCTGGGAAAGGTGCTGAATCGTGTTTTTGCCGTGCGCGTGGAATTAGCCCTGTTTTTGCGAGAGCACCAACATTGTCATGCAGATTGCTTCGAAAAATCTGAGTTCATTCTTATTTTGGCGTACATGGCCGATATCTTCAATGTTCTCAATCATCTCAATCAACAGATGCAATCGAAGCGGAAGAAAACCTGAAGACTTTTCAAAAAAAGCTACCGTTATGGAAACGACGAACAGAAAATAATAACTTCGTAAACTTTCCCCTGCTGGACGACTGTGTAAGTAAGATCGAAGATGTGTCTAAAATCGGAGACATTTCTGTACCCGGGGAACTGAAGCAAGCAATTGCCACGCACTTAGATGAGCTCACAAAGTCTCTCGACGGATACTTCCCCACCAGAGAGTCATATCCAGCATGGGTGAGACAGCCGTTCACGTTTAATGTTGTGATAGCAGATGTCAATGATGAATACCTCGACGAAATCATTGAACTTCAGCAGAGCCAGGTTCAACAGCAACTTTCAGAACAACAACGCTCTCAACGTTTTGGTGTCACCAAATCGTAGCGTACCCTCTTAATGCTAAGAAAGCCCTTGAGATACTCATACCGTTTGTTACAACGTATCTTTGCGAGCAATTCTTGTCTGGGATGGTAGACATAAAAATGAAGAAAAGGAACAGACTTTGTTGCGAAAATGATATAAGTGTGGCACTTGCCAAGGTGAAGCCGCGCATTTCTGAACTTGTCTCTGAAAGGCAACAGCAAAAGTCACACTGATTTGCAGTAAATATTCATTGAGTTATGTTTTTCTGTGAAATTCATGTTTTGTTGGTTTTGTTCTTTGAACACAGTGATATTGTGTGCAACTGATGCATGGTTCATTTTGTGCACTAATAACATACCTATTTATGTTTTGAATTTGAAAAAATCATATTTTATTTTTCCAATTACGAAGGGTTCAGTGAATGCAAGTACGGAACTTCCGGGGTTCAGCACCTCCAACAAGGTTAAGAACCACTGCACTAGAGGGAAGGTAGCTGGTCATCAACACCCACCGGTTACTCTTGAGCTACTTAAAATGCCTACTACGATACTTGTACCAATACCCACTTCCTCCGCTAATTATTTAATACTAATTATTACATCATATATAACCAAATCACGGACTTTATCTACAATATCTTCTCTGATCGTTGTCGTGGCTCGACCTCACTTCGAATTATATCCACATGATTGTATGCTGCGCTTAAAGTCAGCACACCCTTTCTTCACTGTTTAATATACCGGAGCGCCTTCTCTTAATGTTACTTCCATGTCCTGGTAGGTTTCTTGCAAGGTAAATTTCTTTTAACAAAATATTTGATGTCGGGTCGAGGTTCATTCCTTTCCGTGATGTTTAACACTGCTCACTTCTTTTAAAAACTTGCAACACACAAAAAAAGCTCGTTGCATGTTATGTATTGTTTACTCAAAAAAGGTTCAACCTTAATAGCAGAGATGCCAACTATTTCAAATGACTGAGCGTAATGATTGTAGACAGAGCCCTTTATCATTTGCATCTACTATGCCTGACCAATGTCTCTAAGCTGTTTATTATTATAACTATTATTATTTATTACTGCTACAGATTGCTCATTTATGAGTGTGTTTTGTGTATTTAATAAATAAATATTTAAAGAATTATTTTGAAATTATGTCTTTTATTTAGTTCAGAGTAACACACATACTGGTAAAACAACATTGAACATGAACAAACAATAAGCAGAAAATCCTTTGTGTAAGGACTAGTTTATATCATGTTTATGACACTTATTGTAACAGTTTTGCAGCTGTTACAGCCTTTGCTTTCATGAGAATGTCTCTGAATGGTTGGGAGTTATAACAACATTGTCCATTTGACTGCATACACATCTTGTGTGTTATAATACTGCTCAAAACATAGGCGCTCAAGTTTAGTCTGAACTTGCTTTGTTTTTAGTCACTAAAATAAATATCCTTTCACTGTCAGCATTAGAATGGAAGATTGTAAAAATTCCAAGCATAACCCTACACAGAATGTCATACTTCTGGTTGCCATTTCCATCCTTAACTGTAGACAACTGAACCCAAAACTTGTCAACATTCAACCGAAGGACAGTTTCTGAGAAAGTAGCAATTTGATAGTTCAAATATTGCCCTTCCAACTTGTCAGTAGTGTCGTGCTCATGTGTATTGACAAGGACAGGATACCTGTCTGTGAAGAAGCGTAGAGAAGAGAAATCTTTGCTGACTTTCAGTTTTGGATCAGCAACCTCTGCGTGAATCAGAAGTTCATCATTTAGAAGGAAATGTTTCATCATGTAATTTGTGGCTGCAATATAGTATTTCTTGACACTGGTGTAGAAACTGATCAGGTCCAGGTCCTTTTCATATTTAACAATGTATTCCTTGGCAGCATTTCCAATAGAAACTGCCTCATCAGATTTGTGTAAGGATTCATTGTTGTAGTCAAGTTCAGTGATGTTGCCTTCAAGATATTCTGGCTTGATGTATCTGACAAGTATATTTTTAACTTGTGTAATCACAGTTCTATGCCTAATGTGTATGCAAGGTTCTTCTCTTTGCAATATCAAATTGGCTTGCTCAAATAGAGGAATTGCAGACTGAAGAAAAAGACAAATAACAAGTTCAATTTGTTATCCAAGAAAACTGTTAACTTATCTAACTTGCTCTGTGCATAACTTTTCCTGGTTACTTCCTTGCTAACTATCGTTTTCTTCTATTTTTTCATTGACTGTCTCTTATTTAGTTCAAGGTCAGACTGCCTAAACATATATTGAGTTATATCAAATGTTTCTTTGTCTGCTTTTGGAAACTGTTGTCTTGTGTCCCTGTGTGGCTGAGAGGATGTCTTGACTGTGTCCCTGTGTGGCTGAGAGGATATCCTGACTGTTAAAGTCTTGCTGTCTGACTGAGTTGCACGTTTAGATCCTTTTGAATCTAGTGTTTCCTTTTCACAGTGAAAATACTTCTTCAATGGCTTCCACATGTCTAATATTCTGAGGCACACCCCAAGTGATAGCCATCTTGTGTTAACAAGTTGTAGAATTTTTCTTGTTTCTTTGTCATACAATCCTATCAATATATCAGAAACTGGGCAGGGCAGGTCTCTGGAAGCTTTCTGGGCAGCAATATTCATGAGGTGACAGGCACAGCCCATGAAGTAAATGCTAGACTGTCGTCTTGAGATGCGTCCCATCACACCTTCACCTATATCAGACATAATTGAGGCATTGTCTGAAGAAAAAGTAAGACAGTTTTCCCACGGAAGTTTCATTTTTGTCAGTTCGTGGTCCAAAAGCTTGAAAATATTCTCTCCAATTGAAGCTTCTTTCCATTCCATCATTGTCAAAAGAGAACAAACGATTTTTCCAAGCAAAGGGTCAAGATATCGTACAACAACTGGATACAGTTTTGAGTCACTTATGTCTGTGGATCCATCTGTGGCTAAACTGTAAACACTGTTAGTAAGTATGCTTGAAATCATTTTGTCATCTTCACAACCCAACATTTGTACAATGGCTGTAGTTTTGCTTCTAGCACAGCCATATTTTTTCGCTATATCAGACTCTGGGAACATTTTTCTGAATAGATGTCCTGCATGATCAGCTACAGCTAGGGGTAAATTATGAGCAATGACGAATTGCGTGAACATCACTTTTGCATTTATGGTTTCATATTCTGAATCTTACTTATAAATGTCGTTATCTGCATCGTTTTTGTCTTCGCCTCAGCCTTTTGTTGGTGAGATGCCGATTTTGTATGTCTGGAACAATCGTTTGTCCCGCCATGCGCCACAGGAAAATCGATGTGACAAACTGTACAAAACGCATGACTGTCATTGACTTTTGATGCAATGACCGAATATTTTGCACTATACTCTTTCCTAAATTTTTGATTCACAGTTTTAGTCCTTTTAAATTTGCCAGAAACAAGACAATCTGGTGAACAAATCCTCTTTTTTTCCACCTTGTGAACGATCACATTGGTGTTTCTATGCTGCTTAGAAAACGAGAAATACCCATCAACGCGAGCGCTGATTGGCTGACAAGCACTGATGACGTAACTATAGATTCCCCCACGTACCCAGTATGGAGAAGCACCGCACTCAAACTATTGGCAGATGTCGGAGATACAAATATTTTTTATTATTTCAAGTGGCCTGGCATGGCAAAGCGTGTTAAGGCGTGCGACTCGTAATCTGAGGGTCGCGGGTTCGCATCCTCGTCGCGTCAAACATGCTCGACCTTTCAGCCGTGGGGCGTTATAATGTTACGGTCAATCCCACTATTCGTTGGTAAAAGAGTAGCCCAAGAGTTGGCGGTGGGTGGTGATGACTAGCTGCCTTCCCTATAGTTTTACACTGCTAAATTAGGGACGGCTACTACAGATAGCCTTCGAGTAGCTTTGTGCGAAATTCAAAAACAACCAATTATTTCAAGCACAAACATGATTATCGCAAGTAGCCATTTGGGCTATGTCTTTTATTTATTATAAAAATTTATTTGTATCTCACTAGAAATTTTCTTTTCACCCCTTTCAAGCCCTGGGGGAACAATTTATCACTTTATTGTATATTCCTATATAATATATTATAATTTGGGAGTTGCAACAAGCCGTAATATTTGTCTGTATGAGTGTATAGCCGTAATGTATACACCAAAATCGTAATGATTACGCTCAAATCATAATGGTTGGCATCTCTGTTAATAGTTATCAGAGAAAATCACACCTTCCTTTTTTTAAGGTCGAGCTACAAACTTTTCGAAAAATTCTCCTACGTTACTTTTTAAAATGGTAAAATCAATAAACCTCACTCCAAAAAATTCTCGATTACAAAATATCTACTGATACTCTGTTGTGTAATACATTTTATTTTAAAAGCTCTTTGTTTTTCAGGTAGCTCGAGGGTGTCTTGGTCTTTAACGTAACGAGCGATCTAACTATTCAAGACAAGGTAATATAAAATTCGTTTCGCACTTTTGAGTGTATTATAAAAGTGACATCAGTTCTACTGTTCGGTTAAAAATAGCCACCACCACTTGCCTCCTTTTTGGTCATCACTTTAAAATCAGATACTGTTATACTTGAACTACAAGGGATGTGTGACTTGTATTTTAACTTATTGCGTGGATAAAGTATTCTTCAATTGAACAAACACACTATTTATAAGTTTTTCTTGCCCTAATTTCTAGTTTAAATCTTTAAAACATTGTTGTCTGTTGACGTGTAAAAATTTATTGATGGGAAATGTCCTATTTGTTCTTATTTAGTGAAAGCAAACAATATGATTTAACAAAAAAATCCTGGACAACTAATTCCTAATGAAAACAATCACATTTTCTCATATACGATGAACTCAATTAATTATACGAGAAATCTATAAGCTTTTTTTACAATGTTTTAATACAAAATGTTAACAAGCGCAGGCAAAAGATATATAAAAGATGAATAAATAGTCTCGAATATATTTTTTCAAAGTTTCTGATGGTTTCTGTAAGCGTGGAACTACTTACGTTATGATACGCTACTCATTTAAACATCATAAAAAATCTTCTGATTAATATAAACTGGTATTTTTCTTTTAAAAATCTGGATATCTGTAATAAAATACTAAAGAGCTAGGCCTTAAAAGTCCTTCTAACCGTAAATATCTAACTTATTAGGCTTAATGATGTAACGGATACGAAGTATTTTTTATCACCTATTATCATAAGTGTTTAGAATACTCGTAGAAGCTTTGACTTTCTGGCAATATTTTAATGGTGGTTACTTTTAATATGAATAAGAATGAAATAAGAATAACCATACGTAAAATACTCTAAATTAATTTTACCTGGTAAAAAAAATCAGCTGCCAAACACTCACCGTTTATTGTTTGATATGTCTTTCTAATTTAGTCATTTAACACAGGTGGCTCTGTACAGACTAATTATGTCTCAGAGTTGAAAACTGTAGCAACCGAAAAATAAACGTGACTTTAGAGTAAACAGTGAAAAAGATAAAACAGGTTAGTGTGAAACATTCAATATGTCTCTGGGTGTTTTTCTATTTATTTATTAAAATAAACAGTATTACTGGAAAAAAGCTCTGGAAATTATACGTTTTATTTAATGAGTAATGACAATAATACATATATACGAAGATATGTATTATTCACGAATTATAACAAAAGGGTAAACGGCAACTATTCCCTCTAGTATCAAAATATCATTAAGTCGTGTATATCAAACTCGGTAAAAAGGTATAAAAACAATCATCATATATAGGTAGAAGTAAAAGTACGTGTCAGGAGAAACGTCATTAAATGTGTAAAAAATACAGATTAGCAACCATTAAGAAATAATTTTGGATCCTTTGCAACATACATATACTAATACAGTATTAAATAGTCAGGGTTGAAGTGTGTGTTAATTGTATAGAGAGGAGGGACTATATGATATTACACAATGTTCTGTGAAATTTACAGTCGACATTATAAAATACAAGGGTGTTAGGCTTCAGAGTTTCACACAAAACTACGCAACCGTTGACAACCGATTGGTTCCAGCAGTCAGGGTTGACAAACAAGCAAATTCTAGCAGCTAACATTGACAACCAGTTAGCTGCGACAATAAAAAACTCACAGATGTTTAAAACGAACAGCCAAAACTGGCAATGAATTAAAATAATTAGTCAGCTGACAATCCGTTAATTCCTGTGCTCAACACTAACAAATATTTAATTCCAGCAGTCAAAACTAGCTATAAGTTAAAACAATTAGCATGAAATGACAAATATTTATATCCAGCAGTCAAAACTGGCTATAAGTTAAAACTATTAATATGAAATGACAAATATTTATATCCAGCAGGCAAAAGCGGCTATAAGTTAAAACTATTAATATGAAATGACAAATATTTAATTCCAGCAGTCAAAACTGGCTATAAGTTAAAACAATTAGTGTGAAATGACAAATATTTATATCCAGCAGTCAAAACTGGCTATAAATTAAAACTATTAATATGAAATGACAAATATTTATATCCAGCAGGCAAAAGTGGCTATAAGTTAAAACAATTGGTATGAACTAACAAATATTTAATTCTAGCTGTCAAAACTGGCTATAAGTTAAAACAATCAATTAGAACTGACAATCGGTTCATTCCTGTGATCAGACGACGACTGGTTACTAACCAAGGCTGAGAACTAGTTATTTCCAGCAGTCAAAACTAGCAATCAGCTTTCTACAATAGTTTGACGATAGATTGACAACTGTTCATTTTCACTAGCAATGACTGATAAACTAGTTAGTTTTACTAGCCCTAACTGACAGCAAATTAATTGCAGTGACCAGAATTCAGAACTAGTTAATTCCAGCAGTAATAATTAACAAACACTTACACTAATCCGAGCTAGCAAGTAATTAATTCCACCAGTCAGACTTGCAGTCAGTTAAATTTCTCCCTATCCTCCAAAAATCGGGAATGACAACCAGTTTAATTCCATCATCAGGGATTACATACAATTAACTGCATTTGCCAAGGCTCACAACCACTTAATTCTGCAATAAAGATATATATTCATTTAGTTCTAGCGATTAGGGCTGGCAACCAGTTAACTCTACGAAATCATGGCTGAAGATCAGTAAATGCTTCATAAGAAATTTCTCTTTATATAATCAAATAATTTTAATAGTAAAACTTGATCATTTCTTCAACACGACAAATGAAACACGATCGAAATCAATAAAGAATTGCAAAGTGCACGGTAGTCTAACAAAGCTAAAATTCGGGGTTCAATTTTTCACGGTGGACTGAGTGCAAGTAGTCCATTTTCAAGCTTTGCGCAAAAACAACAACAGTTTATTTATTACTAAGCACAAAGCTAAACAATGAGCTATCTGTGCTGTGTCTTCTCAGACTTACTTGCTGCTGATACTCCAGGGAGAGAAAACCTGAAAAATATCATGTACAAATAATCCTAAACAATTTTACATGGAATCGTAAAGAATTGTCTTTAAAATCCTAACCAAATATATATATATACACTAGGATGTAGCCCATCAAAAATGACGGAGCACGGACTACCACCCCTATCAGATAGAATACTCTAATCTAACATTTCACAGCTAACTCAAATAATTAAATTTTGTTGAACCAAGCTTGACTAATAAAGAGGCAGAAAAGTGCAGTTATGACAGTTAAGCGTCGGTAAATTCCTTTGCGAGTCAATCAAAATTAAGATCGTTCATGAAACAAATTAATGGTGTGTTCATAGAATATTTCTTGATAAAAATCAGATTCACAACTTCTAAGATATATAAGAGCCAAAGTGTTTTGGTACACTATTTTCCAGAAATGGCTTTTGTGTCATGTTGCTTAGCAACAAAAGTATAACCTCATATTGTTGTTACTATAAAGTGAAATGTATAGACAACAAAACTGGAAAAAAATATTTGTTAATTTCTTAACTTAGAGTCCCTGTTGATTAAAAGAGGTTATCTTTTTATATTAAAACCTTTGACGATATTACTGAAAGCAACTTATTTCGAAAACGATTTAAGTTTAAAATTGAATCGATATTTTTACTTTCAAGTTAAATTTTATGTACTTGGCTCTAGGCTAGGCGATCTTACACTACGTTTTTACTTTCGGCTTATTATACCAGCACTCACACTATACACGTATATAAGGTTCCACGACACCTCCCTCTTTATGGTTCTCTTGTATCCCTTTCACTAAAATCGTAATGTTCGTACAGTGTGTATGTGTATGTGTATATTTTAATATAGCAAAGCCACATGGGGCTATCTACTGAGTTCACCGAGGGGAACCTAACCCTACCGTAATCGAACTATTCGATGTGAACAAATACATTTTCACTTTTATGATTCCTCCTATTTTGAGAAATCAAGCGTGATGTGACGTGACACACAGTGGCTTTTAAATAAGTAAGATATGTATATATAATTCTGATAATCTTGAATGTTTTTATACAAAATTATGATAGAAAAATTAGATTTCTCCAATGAAGAACTTATAGAAAAGTCTTCATATAAGGTGTGTTTTTATTTCGTGCAAAGTTGCACGATAGCTATCTGCGCTAGCTGTTTCTAATTTAACAGTTAAAGACTAGAGGGAAGGCAGTTAATCATTACCGCCTACTCTTGGGCTACTCTTCCAACAACATCCCCCGCTGTGACACCGGTAAATCTTCGGATTTAACATGCTAAAATCAGGGTTTCGATTCCCTTCGGTGGACATAGCAGATAGCCCGATGTGGCTTTGCGATAAGAAAGATACACTTGTACCAACGAGCGTGTTTAGTATGACGGTGACAAAACCCCACTAAGTCTTTAAATCTAGCAGAAAGGGACAATCATAACTTTAATAACTGTATGTCAACGAAAGACTTATTATAAAATACATCCCATGTACAACAGTATGGACACCAAAAAATTCATCTCACATAAAGTATAAATATGTGTATAACAGCCGAAAGAGAATTAATGCCATCTGGTGTGAAAAGCGGGCTCAAACTAGAATAACAACAGCTAAAAAGCATCGTATTAATGTATGAAATCATTAGTTTTATTTCAATAAAACGATAAAATTTTGCACAAAAAAAAAGCGATTTCGCGTATGAAATGTACGAACTAAGTTGTTGGCATCACTGTAAAAACAAGAACCCAATTTTAGGTGCCAGATTGCACCTTAAAACAATTATGTATTTCTTATAGAGTAAAAAAAAATAATCTCATGATGGAGAAAAATATTTTGCTTTTCTAACTAATTAATAATGGTGAGCCATAGCGCGCACTTTGAAAATTATTCTTCCGTTAATGATACGTTTCAAAAAATAAACAAGCGTTTTATGATCAATGTAATTGTTTTGTTTTGTTTTGTTAATAAATAAATACATATTTATTGGTTTGGCTTGGTTTTGAAATTCGCCTAAAGCTACATGAGGGCTGTCTGCGCTAGCCGTCCCTAATTTAGCAGTGTAAGACTAAAGGGAAGGCAGCTACTCATCACAACCCACCGCCAACTCTTGGGCTACTCTTTTATCAACCAATAGTAGGATTGAACGTCACATTATAACGCCCCATGGCTGAAAGGGCGAGCTTGTTTGATGTGACAATTTGTTTGTTTCTAACTTTGCGCAAAGCTATACAAAAGCTATCTGCGTTAGCCATCCCTAATTTAGCAGTGTAAGACTTTAAACTTAATCACAGTCTAATGACACTTAATCTAATCACAGTTTTACGACACTTTAAACCTAATCATAGTCTTATGACACTTATTAAAGTGACGAATCATTAGATTCTTCTTCGAAATCAGTTTCATCCTTTCCTGACACAGCAAAACATTTGTTTCTTACGATCATTAGCATAACAACAGATTTCTGTCCATGAAAAGTGGCCAGTCATACCTGAACGATAGAAAGTCCTGTAGGTGACTGAACAACCACAGAAAACTAGCAACTTGTTTGTTTGTTTTGAATTTCGCGTAAAGCTACTCGAGGGCTATCTGTGCTAGCCGTCCCTAATTTGGCAGTGTAAGACTAGATGGAAGGCAGCTAGTCTTCACCACCCACCGCCAACTCTTGGGCTACTTTTTTACCAACGAATAGTGGGATTGACTGTTACATTATAACGCCTCCACGGCTGAAAGGGCGAACGTGTTTGTTGTGACGGAGATTCAAACCCGTAACCTTCGGATTACGAGTCCAGTCATACTTATTGGCTTTACGGTGTTTCATTTATTCACGCACGAGAACAATTTGTTTGTTTGCTTCTGAAGTTTTGCACACCGTTGTTTGTTTTGTTGAATTTAGCACAAAGCTGTAACACGGCTGTAGCACTAGCCGCTCATAATTTCAAACCGATAGCGCCAGCCGCCAACTTTTGTGCTACTCGTGGCTAGCTAAATTATGTAATTATTCTATATCGCATCTACTGCTTCGTAGTTTTATCGAGAAAAGATCGTGAGTTATTGAACGCCCAGATCAAGTGACCACAATGTAGTAAAAACATTTTTAAATTGCTTTGTCTTTCTATTCGTCGTTAACTGAGATGGAGCGTAAGATAGACCATGTAATTTTTCCTCACATGGTTACTTGGCTGGAGGTTGTTTTTTTTTTTTTTTTGTTGTTGTTGGGGTGACCATAAGCACTCGTTCAAAATCACGTCATGTGTAGTCACCGAGCACTCGCACACTATCAAAGAAATGTCTTGATTTAGGAATATTTGGACTGTCAGTAATAGATATGGAATATCTTGCACGTGCCTCAATGTACGTTATGACTCCAGGGTTTTAGTCGCCCATATTAGATTTAAGCTAGCTAGCTGTATTCGTTTGCAACATGTTCTCGAAAATTCCTATGTGATTTACGAGTGGCTAACTTTTCCTGCTTCCATTGATTAGTTGTTGTTTTTTGTTTCTGTGAATAAAAATATTTATGTATGTACAATACTACAATAATTAAATGAATTATACGTGAGTTATGTTATCAATTTTAGAGATTCAATAATATGAAGTACAAATACACATATAGAAATATATATATATATCAAGATAACACAGTACTTCATTTAATTATGTATATACGAGTAAGGTTGTCAACATGAGCCACTGAAGAGTGAACAGTATTTATACTAGTGTGTATAAATATATGAATACATATGTTTATATATATTAATGCATGGTATGCATATATATATATATATATACTATTTAGCCTATTATTATAATGTTACCTATCAAACCAATTTTACTATTGTTTTCGTCACCTAATGTGTTTAGGAGCAGATTAAATAGGCTTTCTGTGACGTTATACTCTATAAAGTCAGCATTTCGACTTTTACTGCTGGTATTCAAATAGGTGTTATTTACATGTGAACACTTTTAAATACAAAAACACACGCTTCCAACACTTCATTTATTTATATCAACACGTGCGTGTGTGTTTGTAAGCATTTGGAGGTCGTTAGGTGCATCTGTTAGTCTGTGTGTGTATTTATTATCTATTTAATACGGCTGAAGAGTCAACTGATTAGAGCGCTCGACTACTAATATAATAGTCTCGGGTTCAAATCTCAATCACATCAATTCTCCTTGCCCTTTTAGCTATGGGTAAGTGGGAAGGGGGCGTTATAAGTTACGGCCGATCCAACTATTTTTTTTAGTAAAAGAATAACACAAGAGTGGGTGGCGATGATCAGCCCCTTTCCCTCTGCAGAATAAGGGATGGCTGACGTATATAACCGACGTGTAGCTTTGCGCGAAATTAAAAAAAGAAACAAACAAAGAAGCCATTTAATTTTATAAATGCATTCTGATAGGGATTAGTTCCTACAAAAGTGTCCTGAAATAATTAAATCCGCCAGAACAGCACCAAATTATTATAACTTAATTGTCAAAAGAAACCGAAGTTATGTACTTTATCTAATTTTTTTATTGCATCTGATCTTCAAGATTTGAGAAGTTCATTATAACAAACGCTAACGTCACTTATCTCGTTAGACAAAGTCGAGCTAATTCCTAGACTGTTTGTAAGTGGTTCAACGTCAGGTACGTTACTGACAATGAAATTACTGATAGCGTTTATCTTCTCAATAAATCATGGAATCACCCAACATATAAAACACATTATAAGGCTATTCACGCAAAATTCTGTTTTTCATTATTTTTTTATTTATTACTGTGATCCAAATTTAAAAAAAAAACTTTATTGGAGATTATACACGAACCTTACACCTTGTCGTGTTCACGTATTGAAAATACGATACATATTTTTTTTCCTGTTTTGTAGTTTTTAACAGTTTGTAGAGTTAGTTTTATTGTTAGGTTTTGTTCTTCCCAGTATTATTTCCTGGACAGAAAGGGTTTGAAATGTTTGGGAAAAATGACGAACAACAAGTGTGGTTCTCACAGTCCCTCGACTACAAATGATCTCTGCGAGTGACTGTCAGTACAGTTCCTGTTCCACATAATGACAGAAGTTCAAATTTAAAAACGACTGGCTTGTGTTCCTGGTACGTGCCCGGCTGGTTTCCAATCACAGGTTTTCTTTCCTTAGAGATATCTTTACAGAATCGAAGTTCATAAAAAAAATTCCCCTAGGAGAGGGACTTGTGTGTGTGTGTGTGTGTGCACTTACATCAAAGAATGAATTTGGTTTGGTTTTTGAATTTCGCGCAAACCTACACGAGGGCTATTTGCGCTAGTTGTCCCTAATTTACCTAATTGTAAGACTAAAGGGAAAGCAGCTAGTCATCACCACCCATCGCCGATTCTTTTACTAACGAATAGTGGGATTGGCCATCACATTATAACGCACCCATGGTTCAAATAGCAAGCATGTTTAGTGTGATGGGGAGAGAAGGAGGAAGAAATAATTAACTTTCGCATTTTTTTAATTTCTAAAAGTAATGTAAGTACTTGGATAGAAAAAAACTCTTTGTATTTGTAATTGCTCTTTGGTTGGTTGGTTGTTCTCTTGGAGCAAAGCCACATTGGGCTATCTGCTGAGCACATCAAGGGGGAATCGAACCGCTTATTGTAACGTTGTAAATCCGCAGACATACCGCTGTTCTATTGAGGGACTGCTCTTTGGTAGTGACTCCATGGTTCAGGGATTACATTGTTAGAAACTGGGTTCCGTCACTCGTGGTAGATACAGTACATATAGCCCCTTGAAAAACTTATCAATACAGATCTTAATTTAGAAAAATTGGTTGGATGAAGTAACTTTCCATCTAACGATGTCTTGGGTTTGAATCTTAACCTGATCTGAAACATGTCATTAGAAACTGGGTGTCCCATGCGTTTGTAACGTATTTAAAATATATTTCAAAGAACATGGAAATGTAAGAAAGTAAATGGCGAAATATTTCAGCTATGAATTTTCTTGATAGGTTCCAAAAAATCTGTCATTTTCTGAAATGTTAACAGCAATCTTGGGCTGTTAAATACATATATATATATATTAATACTGATTACCCTAAAAGTGAAGTTATACTGGAATAACAATAAAAAAAAACTCTACTTTGTATTCTATCGCTTCTTTTCAAGAGCTTAGCTTTAAGCGAAATTCAAAACAATCCAAACCTTTTCCCGCTAAACTACCGAAGTAGTTTGATAAAAGTACCTTTTTCTACTTGTTAGTCACTCCATGTGTGCATGCATTTCTACACACCCCTCTATCTGGTTGAGTGTTTTCTATTCTCTCCCAATTAATCGAAATTATTTTAGACATTTTTAGGCTTGAGCTCCTTTTTATATTCAGAAATTGTGTACATTAATTGGGTTTTTTAAAAAAAGGAAACCAAATAAAATGTTGTATTTACATAGGTTCAACTGAAATCTGATCTTGCCCAGAAAATCTGTGTGTGTGTGTTTTGAATTATAACCAATATTTGTAAAAAGAAAAGAGTTACGCTTTCAGAAACTGGAATGACCAACGTTTAATAGTAAGGAACTCTTAGAAAAGCAACTGCAGTAAAATCGAAACGCTTAAATCTCTAATTGATCTTTTAGACCGCCCTCTACGGACTGAAATTGTCTGGCTTTTAAATAAGTAAAATAACCTTCGCAGCCAGTATTGCAGATTGCACGTGATAAGAACAAAATGGCTTTCTTAACTCAGAGGATCCATAAGGGAAACCTTTTAAATAATAAGTCCTATAGAGAGTGCTTAACTTAAGCAGTAATAGCCCACATGGACGGTTACTAAAGAAGGATAAAACGAAAATAGTAAACCAATAATATCATAAGTCAAACAAGCGACTTATTTTTCACCGTTAAACTTTTTTCTTGGATTTCAGCTAAACATTTTAAATGAATCTGACTATATTCTGACTTATCACATGTTTGCATTGAAAATTTATCTTCCTTGTCAGCTGAAATTAATACTGTAACAGATAACAGAAGTCCTGTTTGACTTATAATCCCAAGAACAGTAATTAATTATGGATATACTTACAAGCACCCTTTGGTTCAGTCGAAGTCTGTAGGCTTATAACACTAAAAACCGATTTTTGACACCTGTAGTGGGCACAGTTCCTATAGCCCATTGTGTAGCTTTGCGCTTAACAACAAACAAACATATACTTTCAAAGATGACAAACAATATTCTAACAAGTATGTGATTGGTTAATCAACTATATTAACTAATGAAAAAAAGGAAATATAATGGTGAAAGATGGAACAGTCAGAACTGCAAAACTGGAGTAAACCCAACCATTTGGCTGACGTTTTTGGCACGTCAGATTAATTCTGCATCCACCATCACCCCAAGTTATTCAGTGGTAAATCTGTGTGTTAAAATTCCAGGTTCAATTCTTGTGGTGAGCACAGCACAGGAACCATATTGTGCAAACAAGCAAACGTTTGAACGACGGAGCGAGTTATTCTCTGTCAGAATATTTAAATGTGAAAGTAAATAGTAGTAAATAATATAGTAACATCAAATATTTTCAAAGTGATTTTTGATGTTCTCAAAATTCAAACTTAATAACCAGATGAATTAAAGTGATGAAAGAAAATAATGATGAAGTGTTTTTGTTTTTTCTTCTTTACTTAAGTATAGTATTTTGGTGTATCGCGTTATATGAGATGTTTATACTGTACTAAACATCCATCCAACCAGTAACCAATATATATATATATTGTGCTCGGTGGATGTGCACTCACGCAAAATGAAACCTCAGCAGCCTAAATGTTTACATCAATAGCTCCCAAGATACATGAAAAACATCATTTATATTTGAAACTGTGAAAAAGTAAGTTTGTTGATAGTTTAGCAAGTGTTCAGCACATTTCTTTCTGGAGTCAATATGCATTTGTATAACATACATCTATTGATGAGCGAGTGTATGTATGTGGCGTATACATAAATACACGGCCCGGCATAGCAAGTTGGTTAAGGCACTCGACTCGCAACCCGAGGATCGCGGGTTCAAATCCCCGTCCCGCTAAATATGTTTACCCCTTCAGCCGTGGGGTCATTATAATGTTACGATCAATCCCACTATTCGTTGGTAAAAGAGTAGCTCAAGACTTGGCGATGGGTGGTGGTGACTAGCTTCCTTCCCTCTAGTCTTACACTACTAAATTAGGGACGGCTAACGCAGATAGCCTTCGTGTAGCTTTACGCGAAATTCAAAACAAACCAAACGTAAATACACACGTATCATTTGATCATGTAACACAGTTCTCTTGTATGTATATGGTCTTTGTGTAAAGTATTAAGTGATTTATCACACGTAAAAGTATGTTTAACATTTCACAAACATTCGGGAAATGAAATTGAAGAGAATGAAATAACAGCTTGGTAGGGCTACACAAGTTCGTGCACCTTCATTATTTACCCAACTTTCGTTTGGAACTGAAAACATAGCCTTATTTGTTGACGAATTCTTAACTGTAATGAGAGCGGTCATTGTTGATTAAATAACAGGGAAAACTCGAGGACTGTTTTTTTTCAACTATATTGGTTCTAATACCATGAAATTGAGTTAGGTAGAAAAGCATACTATGTTACGATGCACTAATTGCTACGGTTTCCATAGTTACAAATATGAAAAATCGGAAAGCCCACGAGCGGATTTCATGCTCGTTAGCATTCTGAGTAAATAAAAGCTCATAATACGTTTAGTTTGTTTTTTTTTCCCGAAGAAAACCAAACATTCTTGAATTTTTAGTTTTGATTATATGGGTAATTGCTTGGTCTAATAAGAAATTTTAGCGGCTAAAGATAATGTGAAATATCAAATTTTGATTTAAAAAAAATAACCAATAGAGAAACATATAATATTAACCATTTAACTTTGCATTATATTCGTTGCCCCCTAGTGGCAAAGCCGAATCTCGCTACAATTACATTTGTTTGGGAGCCGGGTGTGCATGTTATCTTGTGACTTTAAAAAACTGAGAAAATAAATACTTAGGAATGTAATGCGTATGTTTCTTTGTTTGAAGTTAAGCACAAAGGTACACAATGGGCTATCTGTACTCTGCCAACCACGAATATCGAAATCCGGTTTTTAGCATTGTAAGTCCGTCGACATTCCACTGTGCCACTAGGGGACGTGATGAATATGAAGTAGTATTGTAATTTCTTACGTTGATATATACAGAACGTATGATATCAATAAATGCTCATATAAGTAATGCTATAGTATAATGAATTGCTCTATAAGTTTCTACACTACACTAAATGTTAATGTTATCAGCTGCCACTAGGTGGCACCATAACGTCATAACAATTATTGGTTTTAATTCTACAATTAATGAGCCAAACATGGATTGTTTTGCTTTTACACGTCATTTCAAACTACAGAGTTCAAGCTAGAAAGTTAAAAACACCAACTGAATCATTCAATAATATGTAAATGTGTACAAGATAAGCAGCTAGTACAAAATAGATAGGCTTAAGAAGAATTGATAGAATGTTTATATTTATACTGTAGAAGGTAACCGAATGCACAATGAAACAACTTATTAATGTAGTAACACCACAAGTTGTATTGTCCATTTCATGTATTGGTATAAAGTTACACTATATTTACACACACACAAACACACAAAAAATGACTAACTAAATAGTTTTTGTACTTGTAGTTGAATTTAGTGATTTTAAGGTTCTTTGGTTCTTGTTAAACGCAAAAGCTAAACCATGGGATATTGCGATGTGCCAAGCGCGGATATCGAAACCAGATTTATAGGGTTACAAGCCATTGAACTTACTTCAGAGCCACCTGGATAGACAGAGTCTAATTATTACTCTTGTTGTTTTGACGCACTTTACCTCTGCCGGGAAATCGAACCTCAGATTTTAGTATTTCACGTCCGTACACTTACCGAGCGGAGGGGACTATTGATTTTTAAAAAGACGCTGACTTGAGCAGTAACTCATAACTTTAAATATTAAATAATGTACATTGTTAGTTTTACATGACGGCTAACGCCCCTATCCATTCATTACTCATTCATACCAGTGAAAGGATGCATACATAGTTCGCGTAGTTGAGACTGGTTCTATGTAAGTCAAACAGATGATTGATGTCTTAGAGGTGGGCTACTAGAGATTTCTTCAAAAGGTTCAGAGTTCCACCTCGTGAAAAAGGAAAATGGGGTGATGTATATACTTAAGCCTATTTCCTATTAATATAATGATCTATTTCAATAACATCATATTAAAAACTTACGGAAAACTTGTCAGTTTTTTTAATTACAATGGACTTTAAGAATAGCGCCTTTTTAGGAAAGATTTTGTTGTTGTTAGGTTTGTTTGTTTTTTTCAGTTTATTCTTAGTTTCAGCCAACAAGTAAAACCTGTCACAGCATCGTTGAGTTAATATATTTATCGGTCCCGATGTCTTAAAATCGAATTATCTGCTGATCATTTTTTGTCGTTCGATGAGAGGGGGTGGTACCATAGGTCGCGAGGTCACACTAGGCGGTGTTTATTTCTGGAAGTCTCAGAACTTGGCTTAATGAGGACGTGAGTGCTGTTAACCACACGTGTAACAGGAGGTTAATTAAAAACAAATCACTTATCAGGTGATAAAATTGTAAACAGAAATTACTCATTGCAGCGAAAGCAGTGTTTGCTACAAAAAGGTTCTTCGGGTTTTTAAACATATCTGTTTAATCAAAGATGCAGAGTATAACCATTTCTCGGGAACCCCCCAAAAAATTGGGTATTGAAAAACAATTTTATTTTGATAATCTTAAAGCAACAAAATGTATAACAGCTGATTAAAATTAGCTAATCACGTACTACGTTTCTTCGATGTAGAATTGTTCCTTTAAGAGAGGTACGTTGAGGGAAAACGGAATAAATTGACACCTACTACTACGTGTAGTCCATTTCAAGCGGCCCGGAATGACCAGGTGGGTTAAGGCGTTCGACTCGCAATCTGAGAATCACGGGTTCGAATCCCTGTCGCACCAAACATGCTCGTTCTTTCAGCCGTGGGGGCATTATAATTTGATGATCAATCCCACTATTCGTTGGTAAAAGAGTAGCACAAGATTTGGCGGTGGGTGGTGATGACTAGCTGCCTCCCCTCTATTCTTACACTGCTAAATTAGGGATGGCTAGTGCAGGTAGCCCTGGTGTAGATTTGCGCGAAATCCAAAAACAAACCCTTTCAAGCTTTTCTGAAGAGGGCAGCAGGAACTTTGTTTATTTTATGTTAAAGCGGAAAGCTACACACTGAGCTATTTGTGCTATTGGTATCGAAATCCGTTTTTTTACGCTATAAGCATCTAAGCTTACCGCTGAGCCACTGGGGGGGAGAGACTACAGAAATGTATTCAATATGCAGTGATACAAAAAAACCTAACTAATTAATAATTAAATTTAAGTGCCTAATCGTGACAAGGACTGGTATTCATTCGCCACAGAATATAGGACTCACTCCATAGGACCTTAAGGTATTTTACTGAGCTATAAGAATACTGGTTCGCTAAGTACGAAATTAGACAATGGTTGCATATTTCTACTAGTGTGAAAACAAAACTTAAACCAAGGAATGTCCGAATATGCCCTGTAACTAGAGTATGATACTTTAAACACGCAACACCTGAAGTTCCTGACTGTCGGAATTTCAGAAAGATGTGCATGTATTTTAATACATCGTTTCTGTCAATGGTGAATGAAGTAAAGCGTTTGATGTACCTTTGCGCGAAATTCAAAAATAAACAAATAAACAAACATTTCTCATGATTATAATTTGTTGGTTTTTTTTTATTATATGTGGCATTAAAACTAGTGATAACTGCAGATGATATATATATATATAAAGACTGGTACCCCGGTATGTCCATGTGGTTAGGGCGCTTAACTCGCAATCTGAGAATCGCATATTCGAATCTTAATTCCACTAAATATGCTCGCCCTTTTAGCCGTGGGGGCGTTATAGTATGCGGTGAATATCACTACTTGTTGGTAAAAGAATAGCCCAAGAGTTGGCGGTGGGTGTTGATGACTACCTGCCTTCCCTCTAGTTTTACACTGCTAAATTAGGGATGGCTAGTGCAAATAGCCCTCATGTACCTTTGCGCGAAATTTAAAACGAAACAATAAATACTGGTCAGTAGGAAGCAGCAAGAAGAGGTTGAATGTACCTGACCGTCCCAGCTCTTCAACGATCTCAAAACCCGATGCTGAAACATGAGTGAGAATTTTGATTCTTTGACAGAGAGCAAAATAAAGAATTATTTTTTGCTCAGTAATTGTGATAAGTCTCAACACGTTGACGTCTTTAACTACTCTGGTAGTCGATGAGCCTAGAGTCCAAATAACCAACTGGAAGCATTGAATAGTCACCTAATAATCTGATGAGATCAATGGTCTAAAAATACCCCACCAAAAAAAACAAACAAAAATTTCCGTACATCTGTACAATGCCTTGATACTGGTGGACATAATAAAATTCATTCCGTACATTAAAATTAGCGGGAACATTGATAATAAGGTTTTTATTTGTTTTTGTTTTCTTTTTTGTCTCTCTCTCTTTCTGAAAAAGGGAAAGACATAGTTCTAGAAGCCATTCGGGTTATCAGGTTTATTTTTCTCAGAAGAAAAAAGAAAAGTCTACCTTCCGAAAACACTCGGGCTTTCTCGGATTTCTTCTTCCCCAAAGATGGGAGGTATGCTTTTCGAACATTATAGTGGGTTATCAGGTTTGTGAATTTTGTTTTATCTACGTTTTTCATCTTACGAGACTATCGGTGCTATGAATGAACTTTTCTTAAAAGTCTGTAGTCTTAATTTAATATTTTTTAACAATATCCAGAGAACTTGTCTTTAAGAGCTATAATGATCGACATTGATAACTGTTTTTAACAAACGACAATGTTTTTATAATAATAAAAGTAGTTCATTCGCTGTTCCAATAACATTAATCTCTTTCATAAGTTCAGACCTGAAGTTAACGTTATTTGAGCAGCAGATAAATGACTTTTATTAATGATTAAGATCTTGGTAATGAGTCAATTTAGTTTTGTAGCAATAATTAATCTAATATTTTTTAACATAAAGACTTTCACGTTTCATATCGTCCATTCTTTACTCATTATTACACATAAACGAATCGATCTCTGCACATTGTTTGTAAACCTATACAACAATTAACACAAATTAAAAATCAAACGAGGCCCGGCATGGCCAGATAGTTAAGGCACTCGACTCGTAATCCTGGGGTCTTCGGTTCCAATCCCCATCGTACCAAACATGATCGCCTTTTCAGCCGTGGGATCGTTATAAGGTTACAGTCAATCCCACTATTCAATGGTAAAAGAGAAGCCCAAGAGTTGGCGATGGGTGGTGATGTTTAGCTGCCTTCCCTCTAGTCTTACGTTGCTAAGATAGGGACAGCTATCGCAGATAGCCCTCGTGTAGTTCTGCGCGAAATTGAAAAACAAACAAACCCTCACGTGATGCTCTATTTTACTTGAATGTCTATAGTATATGTTTCTGATTTCGGTTTTGCCCACACCGGATGCTGACCAACACTCACTTCTCGTATTGACCTACATATATCAGCTAGTCACATATCAAGGGCTGACCACTGAAATTGTTACCAGTAGATGCAAATTACCTTGCGAACGCGTACAACCTTATTGATAACAACTAAAATACTGTTGTTTTACTCACTGTTCTCAAGGTATTATCTGAAATACAATTAGATTTAATCATGAACCCTTTATGTCTACCACTTCTCGCAGTCAATTTCAGCGTAGAAAAGCAACAGACCGTCAATAGATTAAAGAGGACGTTTAATATTCATTTGTGACGTTACGGTTTCTTACACTTTGCAGAAATAGGATTTAAAAAGACAATTCTGTAAGTTTGATGTAATATTTTTAAATAATGTTTGTTTAAACAAACTTATTTAAATATTATTATTTACATGCATAAAAATACAATAAAAACGTAAAAGCAGAAGAAAACCATAAATTTGATCTCATAATAGTAAATTATTTTTGAGAAGTATAGGAATACTTTTATCTAAGTCGTGAATTTTCTTTTTTATATTCTCCGTACGTAGAGTGATGGATATGGGACGTAATGCATTATTTCATCTCACGTGACGTTAAGCTGGAATAACATTCTCATGTAGTGTTTTCAGGAAACTAAACATCTGACATATTAAATGGAAAGTTTCGCTTCACTGATGTGTTTCATTCCTTCTTCTCGTTGTTACTGGTCTCTATTTGACCACCTGCAGGTACCAAATTTATTACTTACTGAGCAATAATTAATTGCCGTCTTTAACATGCTTGTACCAAATCTACGAAACGCACTTTAACGTGTTGCTGAAAAAAATAATTAATGCAGAAAGTATAATAAGCCAATTGTAGTTCTCGATAAACTGAAGTAAAAATTATCACCCATTACCACAAAAACGTGCTTTACGCTTTGGAGTCATTGGTGCCCTTGTAAGCGCAACGACTAAATCGCACCTTATTCCGTGCTGATAATATTTAAATTGATTCCTTTCCCTCCAGTCTATCAGCTTAAACTGAGAGGCCGTTATACGCAGATAGTCCTTGTATAGCTTTCGGGTAAATTCTGAAAGCAAAACCACATGTGTGTAATATGAATTTCAAAACAGATAAAACGTCAGGACAACTTTTTTTTTCCAATGTTTAAAAAGACACGAAAGGGTAAAAAAAAATTCAGTTTTATTGAGTTGAAGCGTTGGTAATGTTAGTACTTTTTCTGAGGTAATAATAAGCGTTGTCCTGAAAATTATTGGTAAGTTAGTCAGTCTAATGTCGTAACTCAAAGTTTTCGATATGTGGATGAATTTAAAATCATTGCTAACCTTAAGTGTTCCTGATACAACCTTCTTTGTTTGTTTGTCGCTAAGCGCAAAGCTACACAGTGGGCTATCGGTGCTCTGCAGAAATCGAAATCTGATTTTGAGATTTGTAAACCCTCCAGACTCACGGATAAGCCACCGGGACGCTACTAATATAGACCTTATTTAAAATAACAGCTGTAACCTTTAAACATAGAAAAGTGTTTATTATCAAGCTCATTGAGCGTTTGTTTGTTTGGTTTGTTTTTGAATTTCGTGCAAAGCTACACAAGGACTACTTGCTCTAGCCGTCCATAATTTAGCAGTGTAAGACTAGAGGGAAGGCAGCTAGTCATCACCACCCACCTCCAACTCTTGGACTACTCTTTTACCAATGAATAGCGGAATTGACCGTAATATTATGACGCCTCCACGACTGAAATGGCGAGTATGTTTGGTGTGACGGGGATTCGAACTCACAACCCTCGTATTACGAGTCGAGTGCCTTAACCACGTGTCCATGTTGGGCCACTCATTGAACGTAGCCTTTTGATGATCATTTCCTACCTAGAGGTGCTAAGATGTTAGAAACTTTATAAATCGACTGTAACCAATGGTTCGAGTTACATCATAATAGATGAAGCATTGTTAGAGAGTCCAGAATGTGAATTCAAAGACTTATGGTTCGCGACCCGTTGTTTCTAAAACACTTTCCACACTCCGTAAGTGTTGGTGCGTTTCTTGGATCACCCTACACGATTAGAATACCACAGGAGTTAGGGGTTGGTGGCGATGACTAGTTATCTTCCTTACAATATGTCACTTCCAAATTATAGACAGATAACTTTGCACAAAATTCAACAAACAAGAAACTTCTAGTTATCAACTCAAAATAATAGACGTCTATGCGTAGATAGCCTTTGGGCAAATTGGTACGACATTCTAAAACACAAAACTGACATCAAAACTATTTAAAAAAACAACAAAGAACAATCAGGGTTAGAATAAAACATGTTACTGAATTGCATTGAAATAGCTCAAATCATTGCGACTGAAATATTTTTTTTAGTAATCTATTTTTTATGGTATATAATAAAAACGATTTTTATGGTACACAAGAAAAAACAATGAGTTAACCTTTATCTTATTGCCATTTTTTTATGGCGAACACTATATCTTTCGAAGGTTTTGTTAGAAATAAACCGAATTTTAGACAGTCAACAACTTAATGTCTGTCTGCCCATGGGATTGTATCGACTCGAATTGTACTACTATCAATTTGAGTTAAAGCAACTGCGTACGAGTAAGCATCTCAAGGAACTTTTATCAAAAACTAAATTGTATAGAAACACTTTTTATATGTAAAACTGTCTATACACGAGACTACACGTTTTTGTTGTCAGTTGTTATAATGTGCACGTTTTTTCACATCAGTATCACGCACGTTGATTGCGCACGCGACTACTATAAAGTGTCATACACATGTAGTTTATGTGCGATTTACACTTTGGAGTTTAACTTATAGATCATGATAAAACATGTGCAGTATTTATAAATATATTACGTAGTTATACGTGTAATTTATTTGAAATCAACAAAGCAGAACAGACCATTGTCACCATGGTATTATTATTATTTTCATTAAAGGACAAATATAGCAATCTTGGTGAACTATTGAGAGAAGAAAATATATATTAAGAAAAAAAAATTAATTTGTAATTTTAGAAAAGAAACTATCTCCTTGTTTTAAGGAATGTCCACAGCTCGAATTTTATTGGACCATACGTTAAACCATAGAAACATCGCCTTACGCGATATCTGTGTTACAAATTTACAATACTAAGTAACGGATAAATTTGGCTCAAATGAATTTCAAAAAACTTAACTTCCATTTCATTAAGATCCATTTCTCTAAATCAGACTGGCTTGAGGCAATGAAACCCAAATTTTAAAGCTGTCAGTTGGGCTGATCTGAAGCAAAGGACTTCAATGAAATATTTCTAGAAAATGGGCTAAAATAAAAGGCAAATAAAAAAAAATATTTTTTTATCTGTTTAACTGCTTGACTCTCTCTCTCTTCCCTCTCTGCCTCTCTGTCTATCTCCACCTCTGTGTATTTATCTATCTTTATTACAACATATATCTGTATTTATTCATCCGTTTTCTGTGTCTATTTATCTATCTATACCTCTCTCCCTATCTATGTTTACTTGTACGTCTGTGTCAGTATCTACTACTTTTACCTACTTACATCTTGTTGTCTGTCTATCTATATCAACTTTATTTATTTATCTAATTTACTTGTATATTCATCTATATCTAATCTACTTATCTCTTTGTGGCCCGGTACAGCTAGGTGAGTTAAGGCGTGCGAATCGTAATCTGAGGGTCGTAGGTTCGTATCCTCGTCGCAACAAACAAGCTCGCCATTGGCGGTGGGTGGTGATGACTAGCTGCCCTCCCTCTAGTTTTACACTGCTAAATTAGGGACGGCTAGCGCAGATGGCCCTCTAGTAGCTTTGCGTAAAATTCAAAACAAACTTGTCTATTTATCTATATCTAATCTACGAACAAAGCTTTTGTGTATTTCGAAATTATTTGACACTTTGTATATTTTGCGAAAACTACAAATTGTTATATAGACACGTATATATGTTACATTAAACCTTAAGAACGGTTATAAAATACATCGGTGTGTGTGTGTGTGTGTGTGTCGTAAAGAACTCCACACTGTCACACATGTGCTTACCTGTCATGAAGAGCTCCAAATCGTTGCATTTATGTTTGTGTGTGTCGTGACGAACCTCACATTAAGGCCCTGCATGGCCAGGTGATTAAGCACTCGACTCGTAATCCGAGGATCGCGGGTTCAAATTCCCGTCACATCAAACATGTTCGCCCTTTCAGCCATGGGTGCGTTATAATGTGATGTGTTATGGTCAATCCCACTATTCTTTGGTAAAAGAGAAGTCCAAGAGTTGAGGTGGGTGATGATGACTAGCTGTCTTCCCTCTAGTCTTACACTGCAAAATTAGTGACGGCTAGCGCATATAACCCTCGTGTAGCTTTGCGCGAAATTCAAAAACAAACAAACAAACCCTTTGTGAAGCTTTGTGCTTAATAACAAACAACATTTCTAATTTATTTTCTCTTTGAGCTATGTCAGTCACACATATATTCAGGCTCGTTAATCATTATACACTAGCAAGAGTACACGGCTTCGCTCGGGATACTAGTATAATTTATTCTAGATGACTACGTCAGTGTGTTTGTGTGTGTATTCTGAACCCATTTTGGTATAAAAGGATAATATAACCTGTATACTTTAAGGGATGTGATCTATTTACAAAAGTAATATTCCTTCTGGCTTGTTCTCCAATCTTAAACTTAAATAATAGAAACAAATACTGAAAACAAACCCTTTTAAATAGTGGAGCCTCTAAATTGAAAAACAACTTTTTTTCAATTTTGGAGTTTAACATTTCATTTTATAGTTTCAACATATAGCTTCTTAACAAATGTATTAGGTTCTACCTTTATTGCTAAGCAACATGATATAAAAACCATTATTGGAACGCAGTAATTTTTCAATATGTTAGAAGTTGTTATATAAGGAACTACTTCTTTTTCTATGTGTGTTTTTTTTGCTAGACTGCCGCATTAAAAAGATGTGCATGCGTGCAGGCACGTGAATAAGATAAGTAGTAATACCTAGATACACACCCTCAGGGTCCACATAGCATGGGTGCAAAATTTGAAGTTTCTAAATTATTTTGTCTTGGAACTATGGTGGTCAAATTTTGTTTCTTTATGTTTTTTCTCACAAAAAGATGCGCATGCGCGACAGCACGTAGATAAGTAATAATACCCAGTTGCAAAACTTTAGGTTTCTAGGTTCTTTCCTCTTGGAGTGATGTTGATCACACATATACAGATACGAATGTGCGCACGCATATACGTGTGTGTCTGTCTGTATTTTCTATTCGTAAAATAAGGAGCCACTTCTTTTTTGTGTGGATTTTCGCATAAAACGATGCGTAAATAAGTAATAATACATGGTCGTATACCCTCATGATCCACTTAGTATTGGTCCAAAATTTCAGGATTCTAGGCTCTTTTTTCTTGGAATTATGGCGATCACATAGAGACCCACAGATACGCCTTTTCATTGCTATAGGTTATTCAGCATATTAATCAGACTTTTACGTCTTTCACAGACACTTTCTTTTCTTCACTGAAATTACACGTTTTGATGAGGCAAAAAGAAATGTACAAATAAAATTGCAATATATTACATATAAGCATGGATGTTTTGTAAAAAATTATAAGTTGTTATATATCTGTATGGATGTGTGTGGCGTAGAAACTGCAAATTGTTACATGTATATAGATGTGAGTACCGTGAAAACTGCAAATCGTTACTTACAAACACGTGCGCGTGTCGTGAAAACCGAATATTGTTACGTACGTACGTGGATGTGCATCGTGAAAATTGTTACATATGTAGATTAGAGGTCGTGAAAACTACATATTACCGCGTTTGTAAACTGGGGCTGTGAAACCGGTATATTATCACGTATGTAAATTGGGTATCGTGACGGTTGTATCTTGTTACGTATGTAGTTTGCGGTCGTAAAACCTGCAAGTTACCGCAGCACATACCCTATTGGTATGTGTTTGTACATGTGATATAATCAGTGATACTGTTAAATTTGCGAGGAAATATGCTTAATATATGCAGTCACAGTAACCAGATTTTAACGGTTTTAAACATCCGTTTATCGCGTTAATTTTTCGAACACGCCATTGCTCACTTTGCTTCTGCAGAACTAGACACGTGTAGATCTACTCTCGTGTAGTAACGGTTTACACATAAGAATTTCATGTTGGCCCACAGCTAATTTTTACTTTAATTTGACTCTCATGTGACGAAATGGCAGAGTGCACTGACTGAAATATAGAATAACTGATTTATGACACTGTTTCAGGAAACAGGCACGTGGTTGGAGTACGAGGTGTATGACGTAGAGAACATAAAGTTGGAGTGTATGTGTAATGTATATAGAATACTACATACATTTGTGTATGTGTGTTTTAAACGCATGCAAATTATTCCCTATGTACCTTAGTGAATGTATGAGGCCAACAACACAGGTAGCAAGCCTCCACATCGATACCTGCGTAAAATTCGATTGGACTATGGTTTTTTAGTTCAGTATGACGACTCACTGTGAAGGAATTCTAAAAAATCTTTTGTAGGTAGAAATAGAGTTGAAAGAAAAGACGAATATTTTAAGAAAAAAGCATAACAATTTCCTTTATGTGTGTTTTTATTACCCTGATTTTCAACAACGTTTGGCTCCCACTTCATCCAAATATGCCCAAAATACTATCGTAATTGTAAAATCTTTAGTGGGGAACACAAACACACACACACACACACACACACAAAGTCTCTAGTTTCTGTCCAGCTTCAACAGGCTCACTTTTGACAAGTTTGAGTCACTCCCAGCTTTGGCTTTTGATACATTTTTTTTCTGCCCCATTGTAATGCTTTTTCCACTACCACTACACTGAATAGTGTATTTCAGGATAACCTGAAGCACCAAACATAAACCTGTAGTGTATTATCACACTTAGACATAAGAAGAAATTACACAGACGTGTTAAATATGTAGTGGATTATCTTACTTAAACATTACAAGAAGTTACAAAGACATTTTCATCAAATACGTAGATTTTTGTCACTTAAACATAAAAGATGTTATACAGACGTGTTAAATATATAGTGGCTTATCTTAATTAAACATAACAAAAAGTTTTACAAAGATGTGTTAAACGCGTTATGGATTTTCTTATTTAAACATGACATGAAGTTATACGGACGTTTGTGTTCACTTCCTAGTGGAGTAATTTTGGTTGTGAAACGTCAACGAAACGATATTATTTTGTTTCGTTTAACTAAACACGTTTGAAAAACGGAAATGTAGGTTCATATGGTTGTATACGTGCACACAGTTGTTTTTGTAACTTTTGTCTTAAGTGCGTATTAACGAAATTACTGTCATTGTTAATTAAATGAACTAAAAGAAATATTCATGTTAGGTACAAACTTATATTTGTAACTTTCTCCATCAATACCAAACCAGTACAATAACTTATCATGGACGTTATAGATCTCAGATTCCAGAAACAACGCATAATCCGTGTATGCTGTGCCTTTGGACTGGACTCCTAGTGAAAAATTAATGGGTGTGCGTCAGAAACCTGATCAATATGAGTTGCGTGATGCACGTATGCACAGTTCGAGAGTTGCACATTTTCTACTCTCCGCTCTCCTGTTCTTCTTTGTGATGATCTAGTTTGTCTCCCACTCAGCTTTAATTGTGAAATTTGGTTATTTTATTAGTTTAACTAACTCACGCTTTTTCTAATGTGTGTGATAATCTAAAATACATGCTCGTTAACTCGGAGTTGCATACGAATGCGCAGATATCCTCTGGTATCCTCCACAACATCGTGTCTTTGTTGTTTTTTAAATTTTTAATAGATCCTGTTGGAAAAGTACAACAATATTGCTCCATCCTTAATCCAACATCTCCATTCGCTTTAAAAGTTACATGAAGAATTTGATGTACCCACTTTAACAATCGATGGTGTCATAGTACCGAGGGCCAACACCCTCCCAATGTCACTTCCCAGAGGTCATTAAAGTTTGATGATAATGGGTTCAGCGGTTCACCATTTATAAGCAGACAGACAGACAGATAAAGACAACACTTCTACATATCTATGAGTCAAATTACTTCTATAGAGAGTAAGCAACTACTTTATATACAATTCAAACTAAATTTTATGATTAATCTTGAAAAAAAAATTAAATAAACCATAACCAAAACCTACTGAGTAGTCGTTTTGCATTACAAACAAACGCGCAATCTTTTCTACCCTCATATATTTTATTTGTTGTTGTTTGCTCGTTTAGAGTGTCAATGCCCCAACGCTTAACAGAAAAGATGACATACATAAGTCTTACTGCGTATTATGAGTGCCCTGTGAATCGATATAATTGTATATTTATTTGTGGTTTGAGAGACGTGGTTTAACGAAGATGGAAAGGTTAGAATTTGATAAACGAACCCGTAGTTGCCAGTGGCTAAAGACACACACACACACATTCATTTCTGTGTATTATATTATTATGAAGTAATCGATAGTACATCGTTATAGATTAGTACATCTCTGGATCACGTGCAAGGGCTACGAGAGGGTTCTAATTGGCTGGCTGTGATGGTATACATCTGTGTGTTCACGTGTCAGTCAGTAACTTCTGGGCATATACGCATTTCAATTAACAATGATAGTCGGACAACTATCTGGCGTGGAAGGAGGGTCGAAGAGACTAGAGACTTGTCCAGGTAACAGCTTGTGCCTAAGAAGTGTGGATTACATCTAAATTTATGGCAAATTTATTTACAGAAGATACGAGTATTATACCAATATACGGAGCTATATTATCTTGGTGTTGATGATTTTGTTGTTGTTGTTCTTTTTTAACTCTTAACCACTTGTTGTTGTTGTTTTTTTAAAAGTACCTTCGGTGGACTCAGAAGATAGCCCAATTGGGCTTTGCTATATGAAAACATTATTTACAGTATTCTCATTTGGATTTCACACCGTGTATAACAATACCATTAGAATGAAACGCCCACTTTAATACTTAAAATACCACCTCGTGACGTAAACCGCCATCGTAAACATTGCATACCAAGTCTGTATTTACAAATCGTAGATTATAATTGGATGATATTTCCTTATCGGTAATCGATATTCATCGTGTTAAACTGGATTTTCTTTCAAAGACGGTTCTGCTTTTAAACACGAATGTTAATCAGGGTTTAATTTGAAACGGCGAATTAGTTGTTACTATGACAATCGATATCTGCCTCTAGAAAATGGAAGCTACTTTTTAACATGATGTTGATCAGCGTTTATTTTGAAACGGTGTATCAGTTGTTACTGTGACAATCGATGTTTGTATCTAAAACATGGGAGCTACTTTTTAACGTGAATGGTTATTAGTATTTGCTTTCATCAGTACTGTTATTAGTATTTCACTTGCTACAGGGTTTTAACGTTTAACATAGTAAGTTACACGTCTTGATTACCATGATAACTTGTACATGTGTTACCAATAGTTGTTATGACTGATAAAATAACGTTATTTGGTTTGTTTTTAAATTTCGCGCAAAGCTACACAAAGGCTATCTCCACTAGCCGTCCCTAATTTAGCAGTGTAAGACTAGAGGGAAAGCAGGTAGTCACCACCACCCACCGCTAATTCTTGGGCTACTCTTTTACCAACGAATAGTGGGATTGACTATCACATTATAACGCCCCCACGCCTGAAAGGGCGAGCATGCTTGGTGTGACGGGATTCGAACTCGCGAACCTCAGATTACGAGTCGAGTGCCTTATCCGCTTGGCCACGCTGGGACTCGAAAACAAATCCTTGTATATAGGCTAGTTTCAAAACTCCATTTATTTATAACAGACTCTTATAGTTAACGTTCTTTACGTAGAAAACGAATTGCCTTAGATTTTAAGAATTCATTCAGTTGTCAGCGCGAATGTAATTTCAATTTTTTACTTGTTACCACAGAATGTAAATGTCCAAAGAATGAAGAAGTTAAAGTTCCTCAGTGAAGAAAAGATATAACTGTAACACAAAGCTTTTACTCAGGGATTTTAGATGTTTCATATACAACATATTAATATGTTGGATCAGAATGCTCATAAATCCATTTGTTCTAAGAGATTGAATAACTTCTCCATAAGATTGTTCGAGCTTTTAACATCAGACAGGTATATTAAAAAATACCGACAAAGGGCGGTTAAAACCAAATTCATTAATACTAATAAATTAAATACTAGTTGTCTAAACACCTTAGGTATTTTTTTTCTGAATAAGACAATACCTTAGAGTTGTGTTTATACTGTAGTTACGACTAATTATTACAAAATTATACATCCATTATCTGTAACTTTGTTCGTCAAAAATTGTAGTGATGTTGTGCAAAAAGGAGGACCGCATGTGACATGGTTGCATGCTCCGACTGTAAGCCCGAAGATTCTATGTTAGCGTCACGTTACTTTGAGATCAAAGGTACGCTGTAATAATTAGCAAATTCCATTTCTCAATCAGACAAGAGTAACCTAAGCGTTGGCGGCGAGTGGCATTGATTAAGTGCCTTCGCTATAGTCTATTAACTCAAAATTAGGGACGCCTGCGTGCAGGTAACCCTTGTGTAGATTTGCACGAAAATTGTAAAAGATAACAAACAAAAAAGGCCAGAAAATTAATGAAAATGTCTCCTCAAGGTTGATGTTGGAAAGTGTTATTACAAAATCACTGTACTAAAACTAGTTATATGTGGGTTCGCTAGGTTGGTATGCGTGTTAGTAAACACAAATCCATATCAATATAGACCTTCAGTTAGTAACGGACAGACAGAAACAGAAGCCAGAAGAACTTGTAAGTGATAGATATGCAAATCGCTATAGCACATGTGAGTTGCAGGCTCACGTCTAATTTCAGCATGTCACAGTACGTTGCACATAAACTTCTCAAATGTTTCCACCTGCTTTGATTCATGTCAGAAATGTTAATCAGAATTTTAGATTTAACATTTCTGAGAACAGGAACATTGCTAATTTTCTGAACCACTGGTTTTGACTGGGATCTGTCCCAATATTTATATCATTCTTCATGAATCGTATTCTTCAGAATCCCTATTCCAAGTGACCCATGCTACTCATGATGGTTATTGTAAATGGCCCATGTCACTCAGAATAGCTGTTCTAAATGGTTCATGTTACTCAGAATAGCTATTCTAAATGATCCATGTTACTTAGAACGCCTATTCTAAATTATCCGTGTTACTCAAAATGGCTATAAACCACGTCAAGCAGACAAAGTAATTAAATATATGTAGATTTTTATCTGTAGTGTATGCGGATACTGTTTGTGTCACGTATGGAACAGATGACTTGAGCTGAGTGAAAGATCAGTGACGTGACAATAATACGTTATAGTAAGAAAGGGAATGATGATATAAAGTAGTGCAAAGAAGTAGAAGAAAACTAAACACGTGCAGCAAAGTGCGACGTAATACATTTTGCAACAAAGAAAAACAACAATAAAATAGATGGCGCAATGCAGGGATCACCTAGTAAAGAGGAGACATGTATACTTGTGAACTTTATGACGCTCATGAAAGCGGTAACGTTGTTCTATTTTTATACATCATTGGAAACCATGTCTCTATGAAGCTGGCCTACTATTTAATGGCTTGGATATCTACCTATCCAGAAAGATTATAGATACATGTATGATCGCCATACACAACGACGTTTACCCCTCCCCACCCACACCTAAACTTCGGACGAAAAAAAAAGTAACATTTCTTCACTCAATTTGTGATTTTAAACTAAATCCAAGTCGTTACAAAATCTCAAACATAGTCATCAAAATAGTGTTAAATATTATTTAATAGCCATCTGAGCAACACAATTGACTAATTCTTTCATTCGGTCTAAAGATATATATAAACCAAAAGAAAAGTATAAATACATCAGTATCCGCAAAATATGTATATAGCTGTTCATTTTTATCAAAAACAAGTAACATAATCCTATACAGTAACTAAACCAGGCACACACATATCCGTATCTGTAATGACATCACTATATTTTATTTAGAGGAAACTAAAACCGAAATATATTTAAGACCTTTATAAAAAGTAAAATATTAGCATTTGCAATCACCAGAGGATGTACGAACGCAGACTATTATTCCCAAGTTAACAATAAAAAAAACCCATTATATTTCTCTTCCTTTACGTCCTGTAGAAACGCATTACATATATTCTTATTTTCTCTTTTATTCGCACTACAATTCCAGGTACACTTGTAGTTCTTCTGCACCGTTTGGAAACTAAATCATCCCTTGGATTTGTGTACGGAGATCTGTACTAAACACTTCCTTGAAATATCGAATGCTCTTGTTTGTTTGTTGTTGGCGGTAGGTAACGCCTGAAATTTCGCCGAACAAAATTGCGCTATCAGTTCAAACAAAGCTACACATCGATTTACACAACCAATCCACCGAACGTTTCCTTTAGCTGTAATTTTTTATACAGAACGTTTTTCCTTGGTAGTTTAACGACTGTTTGTCGTTTCCACAAACCTTATATTATTTGTGAATGAGTATCTATACAAAAACAGCACTACAATATACATGTATACACACGTTTCAAAATAAATAAAGATATATACATACATATACACACACACATTAAAATAAAGATATATATGCACCTATATACACTGCTGGCTAAAATCTTAAGACTAATGAACATGCGTTGTTGGACTCAACCACTTATTTGAGTAGAGCTTCAAAAAACGAAACTAAAAAAAGGGAAAATAAAAAACTTTTTTTAACATTTAATAGGTAAAATGTGAACACTATGAAATTAGCCTAAATACTAGCTGGTCAAAAGTTTAAGACCATACCAAAAAGAAGTCCTAAACAGGGTAGGAAATGCCCAACAAGGGTCTCAGTAATGAGTTGTACGGCCGTTATTGCGAATAACTGCAAACATTCGCTTTGGCATGGTCGATATAAGCGTTTACAGAAAGCTGGCTGAAATGTTATTCCAAATGGTGAAGATGGCTTCACGAAGATCATGCACTGTTTGGAATTGCCGTCAATTTCTATTGACTTCCCTTGCCATCCACTCCGAAATATTTTCAATGGGGTTCAGTTCGGGCGAACACGCTGAATGGTCCAAAAGAACCACGTTATTCACCTTGAAAAAGTCCTTTGTCCTGCGGACATTGTGGATTGCAACGTTGTCCTGCTGAAAGATCCAATCACTTCCACACAAGCGAGGGCCTTCAGTCAATAAGGATGCTCTCTTCAACATGCAAATGTAGCCAGCTGTTGTTTGACGCCCCTGTATAACCTAAAGTTCCATTGTTCCATGGAAAGAGAAAGCACTCCAGATCATGATGGAACCTCCTCCACTGTGTCGTGCAGAAAATGTCTTTGGTGGGATATCCTTATTGTGCAGTAACGTTGGAAGCCATCTGCACCATCCAGGTTAATTTGTTTCTCATCAGAGAACAAAATCTTCGTCCACTTTTCTACGTCCCATGTTTGGTACTTTTCAGCAAAGTTCAACCGAGCTGTTTCGTGGTGTGGAAGGAGGTGTGATCTTTGAAGACGTTTACGGTTTTTAAAGACTTTCTCTCGTAGATGCCGTCTTATTGTTCTTGAGCTGCATTCAGCGTCCGTAAGGGCCTTAATCTGGTTCTACAATCGACTGGTGTCTTGATGGGCAACCTGTCGAATCCTCCTGCTCAACGCCGGCGAAATTTTCTTGGGTCGGCCACTTGACATTCTCGTTCCGTATCCCTTAGGGTCTTTTAAGAAATTTGCAACAGCCGTTTTACTACGCCCAATCTCACCAGCGATGTCACGTTGAGAGAGACTTTGCTTTTGCAGCTCGACAATTCTGCCACGTTCAAACTCTGTCAACTTTTTAGCCTTTGCCATGTTTTTACCCAATGTAACACAGAAGATGTCAGTGGGAGATGTTGACAACGCTAATGCTTGAACACAAATGACTAAATTTTCCTTACGTGTTTACCGATTAACGCTTCGTTTCAGTATGGTCTTAAACCTTTGACCAGCTAGTATTTAGGTTAATTTGGTAGTGTTCACATTTTATTTTTTAAATGCTGAAAAGTTTTTATTTTTATTTTCCCTTTTATTATTTTCATCTTTCGAAGCTCTACGCAAATAAGTGGTTGAGTCTAACAACGCAAAATGCATATTTTCTCTTTGGGTACATTGGTTTTAAGATTTTGGCCAGCAGTGTGTGTGTATACACACACACACACACATTAAAATAAATAAAGACATGTGGTATGTCTGCAAGTTTATAACGTTAAAAATCGTGTTTCATTATATAGGTCTAAAACGAATTTTAAATTTCGGAAACTTCAGGAATATCTATTTTCATTTTATAATTTTAATTTCAGAAATATATATGTATGTACATGTATATATATTCCAACAATATAAGTAGTTTACTGTAAGTTGGATTTTATATAAACAAGAATTGTAAGCATATTTATAATTATTTTAATATAGATAACAAGAGGGTAGTTATATTAAAAAAAAACACTTGTTTAAAACGATCATTCATGAAAAACACCTTGTTTTAATGGAATGAAATTTCACCACATTAAGGCCCTAAAGTTTTGTTCTGCAAAGTGTGGAGAAGCTGCCACAGATGTTGGATCGTCATGTAAATGTTGTGTATCTGAAACGTAAGCATCATTTGTTGTGGATTGGGTTCGTTGATCCTTGAAATATCCTTCACCACTCGCGCATTTTATTCAAACTACTACGAATCTTGTATTGTTGAAAAAGGAAAAAAAACTGTTGGTTTGCGACGAATACAATACAATAAAATACAATACAATACAATATGATATTATAAGGTTTAGAAAAAAAACAAACCGAACCGATCCCAAACGTTTTTGGATGAAAGTTGTGAATCTAAATGAAATTTTGTGCGAGTAGTTTTAAAGACATCGTCTCATTCGGCGTATTTGCTGATTTAATAACATATAGACACTCTACCGGTGAGGAATGACATTATTTAAAATTAATAAACGTTAACTGTGAGGGGAAAAAAAACAAAAACAAAACGGGAGTATTGTTATTTGTTTATCAGTCTGTGTATCTATCAATCCATCTATCTATCACACTTATATATGTGATAACGATCACTGAATAGTTGAAAAATCATGGAGCAATATTTTTTGGTTTTTAAAAGCGTACAAGTTCTGTCTGGTTCGTAATGTAATCTAAATATATATCATATATAATATCATAGAAGTGAAAATGCATATATTTATTTAAATACAGAGAGAGAAACTCATGTTAAGACTTTTGTGAAAGATGGTTTTAACTACTTCTGTTAAAAATAATTTATAATATATATTTAACATGTGTATATACACTGCTGGCTAAAATGTTAAGGCCAATGAACAAAAAGAAAAAAATATGCATTTTGCGTTGTTAGAGTCAACCACTTATTTGAATAGAGCTTCGAAAGATGAAAATAAGAAAAGGGAAAATAAAAATAAAATACTTTTTAGCATTTAATAGGAAAAATGTAAACACTACGAAATTAGCCTAAATATTAGCTGGTCAAAGGTTTAAGACCATACTGAAACGAAGCGTTAATCGGTAAACACGTAACGAAAATTTAGTCATTTGTGTTCAAGCATTACCGTTGTCAACATCTCCCACTGACATCTCCTGTGTTACATTGGGTAAAAACATTGCAAAGGCTAAAATGTTGACAGAGTTTGAACGTGGCAGAATTGTCGAGCTGCAAAAGCAAGGTCTCTCTCAACGTGCCATCGCTGGTGAAATTGGGTGTAGTAAAACTGCTGTTGCAAATTTCTTAAAAGACCCTGAGAGTTTGATTGTTTGTTTGTTTGTTTGGAATTTCGCACACAGCTACTCGAGGGCTATCTGTGCTAGCCGTCTCTAATTTAGCAGTGCAAGACTAGAGGGAAGGCAGCTAGTCATCACCACCCACCGCCAACTCTTGGGCTACTCTTTCACCAACGAATAGTGGGATTGACTGTCACATTATAACGCCCCCACGGCTGAAAGGGCGAGCATGTTTGGCGCTACCGGGATGCGAACCCGCGACCCTCAGATTACGAGTCGCACGCCTTAACTAGCTTGGCCATGGACCCTGAGGGATACGGAACGAGAATGTCAAGTGGCCGACCCAAGAAAATTTCGCCGGTGTTGAGCAGGAGGATTCGACAGGTTGCCCATCAAGGCATCAGTCGATCGTCGAACCAGATTAAGGCCCTTACGGACGCCGAATGCAGCTCAAGAACAATAAAACGGCATCTACGAGAGAAAGTCTTTAAAAACCGTAAACGTCTTCAAAGATCACACCTCCTTCCACACCACGAAACAGCTCGGTGAACTTTGCTGAGAAGCACCAAACATGGGACGCAGAAAAGTGGACAAATATTTTGTTCTCTAATGAGAAACAAATTAACCTGTATGGTGCAGATGGCTTCCAACGTTACTGCATAATAAGGATATCCCACCGAAGACATTTTCTATACGACACAGTGGAGGAGGTTCCATCATGATCTGGGGTGCTTTCTCTTTCCATGGAACAATGGAGCTTCCGGTTATACAGGGGCGTCAAACAGCAGCTGGCTACATTTGCATGTTGGAGAGAGCATCCTTACTGATTGAAGGCCCTCGCTTGTGTGGAAATGACTGGATTTTTCAGAAGGACAACGCTGCAATCCACAATGCCCGCAGGACAAAGGACTTTTTCATGGCGAATAACGTGATTTTTTTTTACCATTCAGCCGTTCGCCCGAACTGAACCCCATTGAAAATATATGGGGATGGATGGCAAGGAAAGTCTATAGAAATGGACGTCAATTCCAAACAGTGCATGATCTTCGTGAAGCCATCTTCACCACTTGGAATAACATTCCAGCCAGCTTTCTGCAAACGCTTATATCGACCATGCCAAAGCGATTTTTGTAGTTATTCGCAATGACGGCAGTGCAACTCACTACTGAGACCTCTTGTTGGGCATTTCCTACCCTGTTTAGGACTTCTTTTTGGTATGGTCATAAGCTTTTGACCAGCTCGTATTAGGCTAATTTCATAGTGTTCACATTTTCCCTATTAAATGCTAAAAAAGTTTTTTATTTTGTCTTTTCTTATTTTCATCTAACAACGCAAAATGGATATTTTTTCTTTTCGTTCATTGGGCTTAAAATTTTGGCCGGCAATCTATTTGTATATATAAATATATATACACACATATACACATATCCCGTACTGAAGTGGAAAGAGAAGGAAGTCTGTAAATTTTACGTTTATTTTTTTATAGTTTAATACTTACATCGAATTATACACAAGTTATACAAAAAGTACTAAAGATTTATACAGGGTCTGGCCACTTTATTGGGAACTATAACTAACAATTATTTGGGCCATCTTTTACCCCAATAATAGCCATAATATGACTTGCCATAGAATCTACAAGATGCTAGAAATTTTCTTGAGGATTTTCCACTGTCCTGTTCATCTATTATTATTTTACGCAGTTCACGGAGCTAGGAAGTCAGATGATTGTGATGACCAGGTGTCTTTCATCTCTCAGAGACCCGGCATGTTAAGGTGGGTTAAGGCGTTCGACTCGTAATCTGAGGGTCGCAGGTTTGAATCTCCGTTACACCAAACGTGCTCTCCCTTTCAGCCGTGGGAGCGTTATAATGTGACGATCAATCCCACTATTCGTTGGTAAAAGAGTAGCCCAAGAGTTGGCAGTGGATAATGATGACTAGCTGTCTTCCCTCCAGCTTTACACTGCTAAATTAGGGATGGCTTGCGCAAATAACCTTCGTGTAGCTTTACGCGAAATTAAAAAAAAATATATCTCAGATGATGATAGGATTTAGAACCAAGAATTTGTTGGCCACGTGAGATACCCGCAATTTCCTCCATGTTTTATAATGCATGCATATACAATTTGGACGCGGTGGATGGATAGAAGCGGTGTAGTCTTTGAAGTAGTTGATAACCCACAGTCAGGATATAAATGAAGCATCCTTGGATGAATTCATCAGGAGGTATACTGAGGTAAGGTGTGGTACTCATTCTGCCTTTAAAGGGACCAAAGAACCCAGAGTATGCCAAAAAAAACATGCTCCAAAACCATGACTTCACACCAGAGATCTGGACATTTGGGACCTTTTCCAAAATATGTCATCTTCCATCTGTGCAAAAAAATAAAAAAGATAATTCGGGAATTAACGGATCTCATCATGTTTCACTACTCTTTATTAGTCCCATTTCTGTGCTCTTTACACCAATCAAGGCATTTTTCTTGTTTTTAGCTGAGTCCAGTGGATGGTAAAATGGTCTACTGTTACTATCCATATTCTATTTTTTGCAACGTTTTCTATCCTACTGCCATAATCCATTTGTTACAATGTTTTCTTCGAGGTACATAGCTGGAGATGGTTGTGGATCACCCTGATTTGAAAGCTTATCAGTTGGTCTATCATTTGATCATTGTTGAAATTTATTACATCGGCTTTAAAATGAATCCATAATACTTCACGCCTACTCCACAAAAAAAATGCTCTTTAAAGGAAGGCTTTCTCAAGAAACCGAGCATGAATTAATGGTTAGCTTGCAGAAATGCGTCTCTGTGTGTTCGCGTTCGCGTTTCGCTATCACAACAAAAAACAAAAAACAATTATACTAAACACTTTATAGCCATAAGGGTAAACATCAAAATACAGAATTCGGTCAGGTAAAAGTAACTTAAAAGTTTGCGGCGAGTGCTATTAATTCGTCGCCTTTCGCCTTTCCTTTAGTCTTTCACTGCAAATTTAAGGACGGCTAGAGCAGATAGCCTTCAAAAAGCTTTGCGCGAAATTCAAAACAGACTGTGTGTAACACCATCGTTGCAGACGGAAGGAACATTCAGACTGCTAAATCCGACTCGCACTTTCTTCGATGGCTTTTTCTCTGAAACACATGCGCTAATTCATAACAAAAAAAATAGCTTTCCACTGCATCTCAAACCATCCACGCGGGCTGCAATGGCGCGTCCAGTCCTGTTGAAAACAAAGAGAACTATTTGTGTTTTGTTTGTTTTTGAAATTTGTGCATAGCTACACAAGGGCTATCTGCACTAGTCGTCCATAATTTAAAAATGTAAGATTAGAAGGAGGGTAGCTAGTAATTAACACCCACCGCCAACTCTGGGCTACTCTTTTACCAATGAATAGTGGAATTAACTGTCACATAATAACGCCCCTACGTCTGAAAGGGTATCTATGTTTGGTGTGACGGAGATTCGAACTCGCGACCCTCGGATTAACTCGAGTGCCTTAACCCACCTGGCCATGCCGGGCCCCAAGAGTAATTGGTTTTGGAACGATATAGCAAGACACGAATAGACAAAAGGAAAGCAAAAACTAGGAAACAAGTCTTTGAGTTCACGTGGTGCATTTGGTTTTGTCAAAAACAAAGGTACACAATGGAGTATCTGTGTTTTGCCTACTGTGGGTATCGAAACCTGGTCATTTAGTGTCATACCCCTGCAGAGATACGGTTAAGCCACTGGGTGCTGTTGAGTTAAATCTGTTGTTGTTGTTGTTTACAATTTTTTGTTTGTCTTTAATAAAGTTGTTATTAAGAACTATGCTATAGTACGCACGTTTTTAACTTCCAGCTCTTGTGGTATAAAATAGGTTCCCCACACCCCCTTCTAATAAACAAGCAAAACTTTAAACGGTAACTGGTAGTAATAACTAGTCAAAGATCACCTAACTGAAGATATCTACACCTACCACTTCTTTACTCAATACTGTTTGTACCACCCCTTGGTATTTAAGTATCCAATAATGTTTGTACTACACACCTACTGCTTGCCACTTCACTATTCAATACTATTTGCATCACCACTTGGTATTTCAGTATTCAATACTGTTTGTACCACCGCTTGGTTTTTAAGTATCCAATACTGTTTGTACTACCACTCGGCACTTCAGTATCCAATACTTTTGTACTACCACTTGGCACTTCAGGATTCGATACTGCTTGTACTACCACTTGATACTTCAGTATTCAATATTGTTTGTACTATCACTTGATACTTCAGTATTCAATATTGTTTGTACTATCACTTGGCACTTCACTATTCAGTACTGTCTGTACATAGGTTTTATGAATTTAAACAAGTAGTCATTTGATGCGTTTTCTTAACCTTTTTATTCAGGCAAATTTACAAAACGGGCTAAATTTTAGCGATTTATGTCCTTAAACTTGCCTCTGATCCACAAGAGGGAGATTTTGAAACTATAAACACAGTAAAAGTGTGGTATCGAAATTTCCTTTAAACGATGGTAGTGAAGAAAGTAAGATTATTTTTCATCTTGTGCTGGTCACCATAGAAATGATTAAATCTCGAATGGATCACCAACACTTCATAACTGGCAGAAGATATTATTTCTACTCTGTATGTTCTATTCTCGTTAGGCCTAGGCGAACTCTCTGCCCAGTAATTATCAACGAAGTTTTTCTTTTCTTTTGCTAAATGATAAAATTATTTCTTCTTTTCCTTTTATCTGATTAATTTTTCTGTAATAAAATTACGTGTTTTTATTATTGTTATTATTCCAGCATTACTTCACTTTCAGGGTGATCAGTATTAATATATACATATGTACTTTATAGGCCAAGGTTGCTGTTGACGTTTCAGAAAATTCCCATTTCTTTTACTTGAAATTTATCAAAAGAATTCATAAATGAAATATTTCCCCGCTTAATTTCTCACATTTTCATGTTCTTTAAAAGACATTTTGAATACCTTGCGAACGAGTAAGCATAGAATTTATAATGACAGAAATGTTTCAGACCAGGTTAGGATTCAAACTCAAGACGTAGTTAGATGGAAAGTAAAATCACCCAGCCAAGTTTTGTTAATTAAGATCTGTATTCATAAGTTGTTGGTGTTTGAAATTAAGCACAAAGCTACACAATGAGTTATGTGTGCTCTGCTCACCACATCTATCTAAACCTGGTTGTCCGCAGACATTTGAAATATTTTACTTATTCGCTTTTCTACAAAGTTTATGAAACCAGAAAAACTTGAAGTTTAGAGCCTTGAAATGCACACCTAATAGCCGTACTATTCCTTCTTATACAGACTGATTATCATTTTTAAAAGATATCCTCCGAGTTCAGGAGTTTCGTTCAGAACGCGATTTTTTCCATCCTCTCTCTATTCGTTACTATCAAATGAAGTCTTATATATCGCTGACATAAATATTGAACAACACAAAATTACAATTAAGAATGTGTGAAACTAGAAATCCAATTTATGGTCATAAGCTCTGTGTACTAAAAAGAGTCTAATTTCTCATATATGATTTCAGATAATTTTTTTTTCTTTAACAGAAATAGCATAACAACAAAAATATTAAAGAAAAAACACAAAGCTACACAATTGGCTATATGTGCTCTGCCCACTCAATTTCTAGCATTGTAAATCCCCAGACATGCCGCTGTGCCACGGAGTTGGAGAACAAATTTTAAGTTTTCGAATAAGATATTTTTTGCAGCTATGAGTAAGAAGGCATTACATAAAAATTCCACCTAAAACTACTGAGACTAATGTTTCTTTAATTAGTTAGAAAATACAGACATCAGATTAAATAAGTTTTGGTAGTAGGAGTAGGCCTAAGAAAGTTTCTATAAACTTCTGAATTGAAATTCTGAAGTCCGGAAACATTACTGTGGCAAAGAATTGCAAATATTTGTATAGGCAAAACCTCTCGTGTAACCATTGTTTGATAACTGGTCTTCTGTGCCATTAAACTAATTACTCAGATGGGGAAACTTCTATTTCTCTTTCGGTTATAAAAACACTCTAAAAGTGTCAACAAGGCATCTACGAGCGTTTCTCCTAGCCTGAAGCACGACTTGACACCCGACGTTCTAATTAATTTCCATTGTTTAGGAGATTTATTTAAGTTCACTTTTTAAATTGTTTATGTCACATAAAATATGATCCAATCAAAAAATGTAGAGACATATTTTTAATACACATTACGAAAGGTGGATGTATTGAGTGTTCACTATTTCATGACAGGTGTGGGTGTATTGAGTGTTCACTATTTCATGACAGGTGTGGATGTATTGAGTGTTCACTATTTCATGACAGGTGTGGGTGTATTGAGTGCTCACTATTTCATGACAGGTGTGGATGTATTGAGTGTTCACTATTTCATGACAGGTGTGGGTGTATTGAGTGTTCACTATTTCATGACAGGTGTGGGTGTATTGAGTGCTCACTATTTCATGACAGGTGTGGGTGTATTGAGTGTTCACTATTTCATGACAGGTGTGGGTGTATTGAGTGTTCACTATTTCATGACAGGTGTGGGTGTATTGAGTGTTCACTATTTCATGACAGGTGTGGGTGTATTGAGTGTTCACTATTTCATGACAGGTGTGGATGTATTGAGTGTTCACTATTTCATGACAGGTGTGGGTGTATTGAGTGCTCACTATTTCATGACAGGTAAACTATTTCTGAGTTTTCACAGTGTTGTCTAAAAAATTTTCGTCCAAAATAATAAGAATGGGAAAAAACGACTCACGTTTAAATCCCGTATTCCTGGTTTAAGATAACTTTTGCTCCTTTCTGTGTAACGTAATACGCAAAAAAAGAATTTTCTAAAACCATACATGTATTTCTGATAGATTTACGGTAAAATGAAATTAATTACGATATACTACAGATAAGTCTCAAATTCAGTGCCAGTTTTCCGCTGTTTATCTGGCTTTAGAAGACGAATAATTTATACTTTGAAGTTTCTAGTCACAGAAGGGGTGATAAAACACATAGAATTCAAAACAAAGATTAAATGTAATCCAGTTTGTGAATAAAACCACGCATATTTACTAAAGTGCTCACCTAATTCTGTTAAAACCAACACTTTTTAACAGCGTGGAAATGAGCATCATAACGCAAAAAGTAAAGCAAATGGAGCTGCAGTTTACGCGTAACTTTCCAATTACCTATTTAGGAGTGTTCATATATTGAGTTTTTTTCCATATGTTACTAAGAGTTCTGTCACCAACAAAATCATGGGATCAAAAGAAAGTCGGTGCATGAATTGTTTAACAAAGCATTCTGATTTTTTTTTTACCCAACTCTGACGAATAATTCTATAAAAAACCGTAGCGCATTCATTCTGAATTTTAAGCAAAAAGAAACCTATCGTTGCAGTTCAAATCTGAACAGCGTCTGGACAAATAACTTTTTTTTTCATGAAAGACCCTTTCTGAATAAGCCTTGTTGATACTCTATGTAGGCCTAGTAATGGTTAAGATAACAATTGGAGAATTCGTATATGTTTGCCATAGAATTACACCACCACAGGTTCTAAGGTGGGCATTCGGTACACTCATTATTTTGGGTATTAGATTTTGTTATATCTTTATTCGCCATACATTTCAACCGTTTCATCACTGTCAGTGACACTGTCGTCTTCTTCGATGTATCGTTGTCTAGGGTTACTGACAAAGAGTGGAATTCCTCGAAACCGATCTAACTTAGTGGCGTGTGACGAGTTCGATAATATACTTAGTCTCAAAATGTCGTTTTGCTGAATACGTACAAATCTGGTGACAAGACAGAAAGATAAAACACTCTGCAGAGGTTTTGCTTTTTTGTTCAAAACGTATTATTTTCTGTGTCCTGACTTTGTAACACTGACCTTCCTTAAATTCCACGTAACTTAGCAGATGCTAAATTGCGTATGTGTTTTTTTTTCTTGTTTAAACGATTTTTTTATTAAAGATTCTAATATTACGGAAAAGGAGGCTCAAAGGATTTGATTAACGGTGTTTAACGTGATAAAAGACACAGAGAACAGGAGAAAAACACGTAGTTTGTTAAAACAAAAGAAGGCATTTTAAGTATGGAGTAAGTTAAGATAAAACAAGTCACAACTGCGTAAAAAATTGAAAATAAATGAATTATTGAAAATTATAAAAAATAACAGTTGAAATAAGGTAAAAATGTAAAACATATTACCGACACTGCAGGACTTCACTAAAAAAATTATAATACCAAAATCACTTCTGGGTAACGCTGTTCTTTTGACCTTTTACTTGTGACTAACTTCATACTTCCCACCTACCTGAAAGATGGTACTTACTTGAGCTTATTTTAATACATGATGTCCAAACATTCAGTTACCGTTGTAACTCTGAGGAAAACATCATTGTTTTTGTTCTTAAATACTGACACTAAGCATTGAAGAAGACCCAGCATGGTCAGGTGGTCAAGGCGCTTAACTCGTAATCTGCTCGCCCTTTCAGCCGTGGAGACGTTATAATGTAACTGTCAATCCCACTATTCGTTGGTAAAAGAGTAGCCCAAGAGTTGGCGATAACTAGCTGCCTTCCCTCTAGTCTTATACTGCTAAATTCGGGACGGCTAGCGCAAATAGCCCTCGTGTAACTTTGGGCGAAATTCAAAACAAACATACAAGCGTTGAAGAAGGTAGGAAGGTCATATGGGTTGAACGTCTTCAATTCTGGATCGCTTGTGAAAATGAACATTATCAGCGTATTAAGTGGTGACATCCTTTCAGACAAACATGGATAATTACGAATCACACGACAATCATGTCGAACACTCCACAAAGTCACTGAATCCCAATAACCAATGAAAAAACAGAGAGTTTGTATGTTTGATTTTGAATTTCAAATCCCAGTCATACCAAACATGCTCTCCTTTTCAGCCGTTGTAACGTTCAATCCCGCTATTCGTTGGTAAAAAAGTCGCCCATGAGTTGACAGTGAGTGGTGATGACTAGCTGCTTTCCCTCTAGACTTTTACTGCTAATTTAGGAACGGCTAGTGCAGATAGCTATCGTTAGCTTTGCGCGAAAATAAAAAAAACAAAAACTAAAAGTAAGACAAAATATCTAGATTGCAGGTGACTCTCCCACAAGACCCAGACACCAACACCAGAGAACCCAAATACCGACAATTAGAAAGTGAGGCAAATATATTCAACTGACCATTCGTGTCATATGTAGTTAGCACTGATTATAAGTTAATATAAACGTGTGGATTTGCAACTAATAAATGAATGGATGTGATTGAAGATCTATGCACTTGGTGATTACTTTCTTTCTTTGCAAAAACTGGACTATAACTGTAAATGATCTGAACGTGCTGTTTCTTTGATTTATAAGAGACATTTTCTTTCTCTTTTTTTGTACAGTTAGATAACAGTAGTAAGCATGTGGTAAGAAAAGCTTTCAAGTAAAACGATTAGTTTGTTCGTTGTTAACGCAAAGCTACGCAATGGGATACCTATGTTGTGCCTACAACTGGTATCGAAACCCAATTGTTAGTGTTTTAAGCCTTCAGACTTATCGCTTAAGGCCTGGCATGGCCTCATGCCAAATGCACACAACTCACAATCTGATGATTGCGGATTTAGTTAATTACTGATAAAGTAGGGACAGCTATCGCTGATAGCCCTCGTGTAGCTTTGCGTGAACCCCCCAATGGCACAGTGGTATGTCTGTGAACTTACACATTAAAACCGGTTTTCGATACCCGCGGTGGGCAGAGCACAGATAGCTCGTTGTGTAGCTTTGTGCTTCATTCAAAACAAACAAACAAACAAGCTTTGCGTGAAATTGAAAACAAACCAAAACATACTGCTGAGCTATCGGAAGCAAGAGCCATTGGTTTGGTGGAACTGACCGACATATTATAACACCTCTTTGACTGAAATGGAAAGCGTGTTCAGCAACAGGTTTTAGAAACCTCGATCCATAGATTACGAATCAAGCACCCTCGCTATCAGTTCATATCAGATCCAGGACAATGGTTTGTTTGTTTGTTTTGAATTTCGCGCAAAGCTACACGAGGGCTATCTGCGCTAGCCGTCCCTAATTTATCAGTGTAAGGCTAGAGGGAAGACAACTAGTAATCACCACCCACCACTAACTCTTAGACTACTCTTTCACCAACAAAGAGTGGGATTAACAGTTAAATTATAACACGCACTCACGGATGAAAGGGTGAGCATGTTTAGTATGAGGAGGATTCGAACCCTCGACCCTCAGATTACGAGTACACTTCAGTGTAGACCACCGAAATGTCGTTTCCTCTCGGCGGATTCAGCAGATACCAGATTGCTATAAGAAAACACATACACACGCATCGTTTTCGATAAAGCTCGGAGCATAAAGTGTTTTGTGTTATCAAAAACCTTTTTGTTTTAGTTTGTTATCGAGGGTATATCTTAATAGATATTAAATAATCATCCGTTTAATTCTGTAGTTTTAACAAGAAATAAAAATACGATAATCTTATGTTTGCCAAGCTCTACTTTAAATGTTCCTGCAGTACCCATGCGCCCTCTGCAATGGTAAAACTTGGTAAAGTTACCAAAACAATGGTAAATGGTAAAGTTTAGCGAACGTGTTGACCATCAGAAATCTTTTGTGTCTCTATGCTGTTTGTTATTAAACATAAGGCTGTACAAAGTGATGTTTATTTTCGCCCACCACGAGTAGTAAAAGCCAGTTTTAACTTGTATAAGTCCCCAGATATACAACTGTGCCACTTGGGGAAGGGTCAGAAATGAAAAATTCAAATTACAGTCCAAGAACAATTCTAGACACCTAGTGGTTCTTATAATATAATATAAAACACATGACAGAACTATCAGTTTACAATATTTAAACATGTACACCCTGTATAAATATGAGATTAGGAAACTGTAATGATTAGTTTATACAGAATTGCAAAACTTTGTTAGTTAAATTAACTTTACAATACTGAATGCTCAGAACATCATGTTTATCATAAACAAACAAGCATTTTAAATGATGGTAAAATATTTTTAGGCCCGGCATGGCCAAGCATGTTAAGGCGTGCGACGAGTAATCTGAGGGTCGCAGGTTCGCATCCCGGTCGCGCCAAACATGCTCACCCTCCCAGCCGTGGGGGCGTTATAATGTTACAGTCAATCCCACTATTCGTTGGTAAAAGAGTAACCCAAGAGTCGGCGGTGGGTGGTGAAGACTAGCTGCCTTCCCTCTAGTCTTACACTGCTAAATTAGGGACGGCTAGCACAGATAGCCCTCGAGTAGCTTTGTGCGAAATTTAAAAACAAACAAAATAATTTTAATTTTGAATAGCAGTAAATAAATAGTTTTTATGTTAATATATTTTCGAAATACCTCACTCGGTTTTGTATTAGCACTAACTACGTATAAGTTAAATGCAATTTAATTTTGGTTTGGACAAACAGCATTAGTTCCGTCTTTGATGAAGCCATCGGCGGGTCTTTGTATCTCTTCAAAGCCATTTCGACTACTTTATCATCATACCTCCATCCTTTACAATATCTTTAATAATTTTAGTTTTTCGGAAGAGATAATAATCAGAACAACAACTTTTAAGGGCTCTATAAACGGTTATATAGAAAGCCAAAGTTTTATCTGAAACAAAAACCGTTACCAGTATATGTGGCGGAAAGTGACAAAGAAATGTTTCCGGTAAACAGTAGCTGAGACAGTGATAAGTCTACGGATTTACAAGACTAAAATCAGAAATTCGATTCCCCTCGGTAGACTCAGGAGATGATTGCCAGATGTGGCTTTGCTATAAGAAAACACAATCATACACAAAGAGTAGTTGAAATGTTTTCATTTTCGTCTCAAACGACAAGGACGTTAGGAATCCGTATTTTAGCACGGAAACTATCATAATTACAACGTGGGAAGAGTTTAGATACTCTAGAAAGTTCATCACAGTTCCATTACTAACTCTCCACATATACATGGTTCCTGAATGGCCTCATTGAATATTCCAGTTTTTAGACTATTCATAAACACTTAACACATAGAATCGGAAAAAGCGAGCTTGCAGCCAGACCACATTTTCATTTATAATATTTACACTTAACCTCAAAAGGAGTATACGGTTTTTTTTAATTTTATCAAAGTTAATGATAAAAAAAATCAGTTCATCCAAAGATTCCCTCAGTGGCACAGCGGAGTTTCACCGCTATAAACCGGATTTCGATACCCGTGGTGGGCAGAGAAAAGGTAGCCCCTCTGTAATTTTGTGCTTAATTTCAAGCAAAAAGAAAAAAAAAACTCAGCCAGAGAATATGTTTCTTTCGTGAAAATATTTGATAGCCTTGTTGACAAGAACATTTGTAAATAAAAGAATGAATGAATATATCCATTGGCTCTTTATGTAGATCCCATGGTTAATTAACGAAAGCTTAAACTCTGTATTCAATAATAATCAGAATTCTATGATCCCATGTTGGATACAGACTCTACGCGTTTGTGTATCTTGGAATGATAACTTATATTTTGTTTTTCCTGTCACCTTTCAATTATATTTATTTATTTGAAACTGTTAAACCCGTTAGGTCTCTAGAATTATTTCTAAGCTTATATAAAAATTTTCACCTCTGATAATGGACTTGTATGTGAAGTTAACTTGTTTATCTCACTTGGTAATAAGCTTATATTAAAATATTTGTTTTCACCGAAGAAAACGTTACCAAATAATTTGAATTTATAATGCCTATGTTCCAGACTTCACGTGAGATCTTACAGTTTCGTAATATAAGCAAAAAGAAGAAAGAGACTTAGAATTAAAGTTCTTCTTTGCAGCGAAACACGTTGCGTTATAATTTACTTTTAGAGTTTAGCACGAGGTATTTATGCAGAGGTTGAAATCTATATGTATATTACACAAGTTTTCTTAACACGCACACACGCATACACACACACGTATATATATATATATCATTGTTCTTAACGTTTTTAAAGCAAACTGGAGTTTATTACAAGTCAACCAGTTTAGTAAACTTGTAGGTTATCGGTAGCTACTGACGAAACTGTAGTGACGAAATACTGAGCTAATAAAGGTAAAATCCTGAGATATAGGTCATTATTTTGTTTGAAATCACAGAAATGTATAGGTATGCATGATTTAAACAGACTTAACAAGTGTATGTATATGTATATATATATATATAGTGCCTAAACTTACTAAACAAATGAATAAATATCTGTTGTTTGAGCTTACTGGACAAACGTATCAATATTTATTGTTATGTAATCTTAAACAATAAACATCTATACGTTTCTTACATAAGTGTGAAGAGTATGTACATTTAAACATACTTAATAGCCGTATAGATACATGTTGTTTAAGCTTAAACTTACCTAACAATGTATATTTGACTATTTATAGTTTCAAGTTTGCTTACTGATTGAGTATATTTTATTACAAGTTACAGATTTTACAGAAAGTAAGACTTCAATTTCGAACAGGTACAAATAATGTCTTTGTTTAGCCTACCAAACGGTATATACATTAGAAACTTCGTTTCGATAACCGTGATGGGCAGAAGGCAGAGAACCCTTTGTATAGCTTTGCGCTTAGCAACAAACAAACTAGTCAGTAACTAAGTTACTGGTTCTGTATTTGGAAATTAAATTCTTTAACTATCAAAATCTAGTTACATACAACAGAGACAACAAATCTACACTCAACATTGTTTGCACACACACTCATGCACGGAAAGTTAGACGTTCGACGCTCGTAAACGCACGCACGTTCTAGTCAAAGTACAATGTTTTTCTTCTGTTAGTTTTCTTTGACGCATCGACATCTGAGTATTTACCGAACACAAGCAACCATGTATCGAGATAAGTTGAACTTTTGTCGTCACTTTTGCCCCAGTGTTTTATTTTCGCTCCAAAAAGCAGCAAGAGAGAGAGAGAAAACCCAGGTATTGGTACCTCAAACAGCTTTCGATATCCTTATCCAAAAGCATGACGAAATAAATAGCTAATGGTCAGTGGCACACACACACGTGGTACCAGACTAGACGATAATGCCGGGTTTAAGAAAATAACGCTATAAAGGAGAACATGGACCATACTCCTATAAATGTCACTTTCGTTTGACGTCGGTTCTTATATTTTGCTACCGACTTCATCATATAGCTGTCTTCATTAGCGGCATTGAAACGGTAAGATTAAAATAGACAGCAGACTTGAACCTTTCGTGAGATTGCTTAGCCACTTCTGCCCCCCTCCCCAGTAGCACAGTTGTAAATCTGTGATGGACCCAGAACAGATAGCTAGCTCATTGTGTAGCTTTGTGCTTAACTTCAAAAAACATAACAAACGTTGAAACTTGAATTTATAGGAGCACACACGAGTTACTCAGTAGACATTTTTCTCCGAAATTAGTTTAGCAACAGTACGTTAAAATAAACTGTGATACTCCCTGTTTTGTTTTAACCATTCACACCTCTGTACAGAAGCGTTGTCTGTCAGTCAGTCAATAGACACTAAAATGACGTCACATAAGGAACACTTAACGTCCACACTGTCGTGAAGTCATTAATACATGCGCATGCCATAAATCGTGAGCAGACTCATGCACTCTGTAGGCTGCAACACAGTATGTCACATGAACTTCAAGCCAGATGATTAAGGCGCTTGTCTCGTAATCTGAGAGTCACGGGTTCGAATCCCGTCACACCAAACATTTTGCCCTTTCAGCCGTGGGGGCGTTATGAAATTACAGTCAATCTGACTATTCATTAGCAAAAAAGTAGTCCAAGAGTTGGCTGTGGATGGTGACGGTTAGCTGCCTTCCCTCTAATCTCAAATTAGGGACAGCTAGCGCAAATAGTTCTCGTGTAGCTTTACCCGAAATGCAAAACAAACAAACATATGAGCTTCAAAGCAAGAAATAAAATATTTGTTGCTCTTAATTTTATTTACCCTCGAAAGAAAGCAATGTCGTGGAAGCTACAGAAGTATACATAGTAGATTAATGTATATCACAACACTTACTATCACAAACATAATCTCGAAAACAAAAGAGAAGAACTCTCACACTAAGATAACATGTCGAATCCGCAAAATTGTCATTAGATATGCTTAATAAAGATAGCTCAACAATATCTTTCCGGCTAAATAGTAAAGGTCAACTGAATGACTAGTGGTCGGTTGATATTTCTCCGCTTTATAATTAGAATTAGTGCCATGTATAATTCAGCTTAATAAATCTATTAAAATAATACTTGCCGCCATCCGTAAAACCTTTAAGGTAATTTTTATGCCCTTCGTTTCAATTCCCCTTATTATCTCATTTCCACGCACGTAATTTAAGTTACACTTACTCGCATGGATTATGAGTTAGATCAATAAATACTGGTTTATTTGAAGAGAATATAAACGTGGTCAGAGAAACAAACCCATGTAGACGTAACTTTGTTTAATAAAACTAGACGTAAACAATAAAGTAAAGTAATGGTGTTTATAATAGTATACAGAGGGTGAAACAGTCATGGATGTTTAGCGTATGACAGGGTTGTACTTGTTGAGACAAAGAAAAATAAAACACGTTGTAAAGATTAAAGTAGTTACAAAGTGTTTAAACCAGTCTATGAAGCGAAACAAAGCTAAATTAATGCAAAGTAAAGTAAATGTGAAGTTGTCACGAAGGCAAACTTGCCTGGATATACAGAAACTTCTGAATGCGTGTTTAAAAAGTGATAAGTGTATGGTTTTGAACGAACTTCGCATGCGTGTTTTAGACCTAAATAAGTCGAGAAAGCCCATAGTAATTGTATTTAGTTTAATTTTTAGGTTTTTTAGGAGCTTACATGCGGTGTGAGTGTTGTTTGTGTGAAATACTTTACAAATAAAAGCTAGAGTTGAAATCGAAACCAGTCATCACATAAAAACATTGTACCATTCATTGTCTTCTATACTCCTAGCACTGAAAGGTTTGACTAAACCAAAAAACATGTAAGGTGATTCTATATACAAAACCAGTATGTAATCAGCACTCCTCGGACAAAGACTTTTCTAACAATAAGAATTTGTAGCGTTTGATCGAGAAATTTGCGCACAAAGTTCCGTACAAAGAAACGCAAGTGTGATATTTTTATAGAATCAGTTTTGTTTGTCCTGAAAATGCGCGTGCACCTTAGTATTTAAATGCGCATGTGCCCTCACCTCACGGATGTAAACAAAACGTGGATGTAGGTGTACTTCAACCGACATTTTGAACAACCATATATATTAAAAACTTATAAAAGCTTTTAAAAGGGTCTAACGTTAGATCGTATAATTAACAATATAAGTATACTTTAGCCCTAACTAAACTAAAGGTACAGTGTTAATTTATTGCTTTATCGAACCTAGGTTGTACTTAATAAAGGCTTAACTACTGTTAGGCCTAATGCAAGTGGACTTGCAAATTATGGTATCTGTGATTAAAATTTTTTGTATTATTTTAGAAACCATGTATTTAATCTTGTATTAAAAATCAATTTAACTTACAAAAAAGCACAAAATGATTAATTCTATAATACCCACGAAAATGATTAGCTAAACAAAGTGAATTCATAAGGAAGAAATTTTTATAGAGCTCAATCGATTATAAATGTTATTAGTTATCTTGACCTGTCAATAAGTAAGCTAGTATTTTGATATAGATAAACATTTCAGAAGCCACTCAATTAACTTTGGCACTCAAAAATTAAGTCATCATTTTAAAAGAGCTTTGTTTGCTTTGAATTTCGCGCAAAGCTCTATCAGGACTATCTATGCTAGCAGTCCCTAATTTAGAGGTGTAAAACTAGAAGGTAAGCAGCTAATAATCACCACCTACCGCAAACGGTTGGGCCCCTCTTTTACCAATGAATATTGAGATTGAACGGTACATTATAACGCCCTTATGGCTGAAATGGCGAGCGTAATTGGTGCTATAAGGATTCGAACCTGCGATCTTCAGATTACGAGTCAAGTGCCCTAACCACCTGGCCATGCCAAACCATTTTAAAAAGATATTAAAGCTATGTAGTAATTTTGGCCACCCGTAGACAATAATAACCCAAATCTCTTTTATTATTTACCGATTCACATTATTTATCTCCTTGATTGACTTCTAGAAAATACCCCGAACCTATTGTTAAGTTCCTTACTGCCTTCTAGAAAATACTACTGAATCCACTATTATCTACCGAGTGACGCTAATAATTCTCTTATTGTAGTTCAAGAAAACAATACCGAAAATTTACTGACTTAACTAACATATTTTTATAACGTTTTCAGTTTTCATTAAACATTACATTTTGCTAAGTTTACCTAACATAAGCAGGTGGATACAACCTAGCGAAAAATAATGTTTATTGAACATTAAAAACGCTTTAAATATATATATATATATATTTCAATTCGTTAACAAAACTATAAGTTTTTATTTTAATTTACTGACTCGTAAGATACGTTGTGTGGCATCGTAGACCTGTTAACAAAATTTCGAAATAGAAATTCAGTAAAATGTGGCCCAGAAAATATTCAGTAATTTGCTACACAGCATATCTTACGAGTTGGAGTCTGTGCGAGGTCAGATGTTTTCTCTTTGTCATTGAAAGTGAAATTGCAAGAAGTAATAATGGATGTTACAGCAGTAAAATAACTTCTAGATGTGTCCACATACCCGCAGCTACTTCCTTCGTGGTTTATATGAGATACAAATTGAACCTTACAACGTAGGAACTTTCTCTCTTGTATGGAGTTTACTCTGATGTTTTTTTTTTAAATATTGTTAACGAATTTCGAGTGAGTGAACTGCTAAACAGTGCAAAGAATGGACTGAGACCCAGAATGTAGGAACTTGCTCTCTTGTACCGAGTTTACTCTGATGTAGTTTATATTTAAAACACCAGGTGTTAACTTGTGAAAGCTCTAATGGTTCTTAGTTTTCTGCTTCATGGCATTAAACTCGTCAGAAAATTATCCACAATACACGTGTATTGTGTCTTGAGAAAAGTACGACAGACGTTGGTGCAATACTGTATTAAGCAAATGATTCTACGTGAAAGATAAAAAAAAGGTGTAAAACGTTTACGTCTCCATGAACCAGCGAGAGAGACAAAAAAAAAAGTGATTTTATGGCATTAACTTTAGTATTAATATATCTCAGGACGGCTCACTTTTACTAATAAAGCAAAGAACAACATTTTGGCCTTCTTAGGAGAAACGTTGTTCTCTGCTTTATTAGTGAAAGTGTTAATATCCGTAAGAGCCGTCCTGTGATATATTTTTACTTCAAGTGTGTTTCTTGTAATCACGAATAACTTTAGCATTCATTGAAATTTTCATATTTTCAAATATAATGAAAAATCATTCAATATTGTTTGTAAAACAATTCTTGCAGGTTTTCCTTTTCTGTTTAATGTTTTGTTTTGTTCTTAGTTAAGAGAAAAACTACACAATTAACTGTCTGCTCTGTGCCTCCCAGCAGAAGTCGAACCCTTAATTTTAACAGTCCTTTAAAAAAAAAAAAAGAGAACACGCCCTCCTTCAAGTTAAAAGTATTTGTTTAAAAATCTCACAAAAAGCGTTTATTATTCGAATAAAATAAATTAGAGTTTATTTTCTTTTAGTTATAAATTATTCTCCTGTGTTTCAACCTTAAACGACAGCTTTTTTTCTTCTTTGTCTTAGCTGTGAACTAGTGTCAGTTTTTGATTTGTTTATGGACTTGCATTGTTAATTTGGAAATGTATATATATAACACGTAAGAGAAAATTTTCCAAAATGTAGATAAGCACTTCACTTTCATGGACTAACATTTTATCTGAGAATCTGATTAAAAATCTCCGGTTTGAATTTATATTTTCTAGCGAAGTATATTCTCTCCCCACTTATGAGAAATAACGTACAGGTTTGATACAACGTCACAAATACATTACTGATACGGAATAAACAAACTCGCAACGCTTCTCGCGCGTGTAAAATTAAAGATATAAATTATTGATACAGGTAGACAAGAACCAGAGTCATGTCTGTTAAAAAGCATTATAAAGAAAGTCTTCTAGATCGATGGGAAAAACTTACCACGCGCTATAATGGTAAGTGATATCCCGAGGTATTTCGTTACTAGCGCAAATGCAACCATAAGGCAATGTTTCTTCTACAAATGATAGAAGATACATAATATAAGAATAAGTACTAGCTTGTAATGAAACCCGTAAGTGCAATAAGGATGTTTTAATTGCAGTGGTTTCACGTACTTGTAATGCATTTACAGGATGTCGTGTACAATAATTTATGATATGAATACAATTAGACTTTGTGTGATTAGAAACAAATTGTATAATCCTTGTTTATCTGTTGTAAAACACAAAGTTACACAAATGTCTACCTATGTTATGGTTACCGCAGGTATCTAAACCCGAATTTTAGCGTTATAAGCCCACTGACTTTCATAAGGATGTGTGTATGTTTGTATAAATGTGTATTTATATATATATTTATATATACATATATTTCAAAACAGTCACTGTATCTACAGTGAATTGTTATGATATATTTCAAAACAGTCGCTGTTTTGTTATGATATATTTTAATCTGATTAGTTACGTGTCTTAACTGCCGTTTTCGTTACATTCCTTGCTTTTTTCAACAAAGTGATTTGCTTTTGTGTTTCTTTAAACTTGTGGACACTTTTAAAGAAAAACCTGAAGTGTTAATTTTTTTAATTTTTTTTCTTTAAAAGATTAACAGTTTACTAATAAATCTTTCGGATAAATAGGCGGAAAGCGTATAATTTGAAACGTATACAAGACTCGCACGTGCTAAGAGCACGCTCGAACGAGATACATATATCACACTAACGAGGTTATCCAACATCCAGCGGCTGTACAGAGTCGTGTTGTTCATCGATGTAATTGGTGAGGTAACACACTACTGCTACACATAAGTTGACAAAAAAAACTCTTTTAGTAACAAAAATGATAGTGGATTTTCCATTACAAATCGAATGAATTCCAATGACAAGGAAGCGATTCGTATAACAACGTAGCTTGATAAAATCTTAATATAGATCAGTAATTATACCTTTGTAGCTTTTCAAAAAGTATAGAAAAATAGTCTTTTTTTTTAAATTAATGACTGTCATTAATAATTCTATTAATTATTCTGTCTAGAGTGCATATGATTGGTTAAAAAAAAAGAGGGCGTGGGAAAGAAAATTAATACAAGTTAACAAATATTATAAGGAGAGGAATGTCTAAATATTATAAGGAGAGGAATGTCTAAAGTGCTACAATGTTTTCGTTTACTAATTGAATACCTGGGCTCGGCATGGCAAAGCTGTTAAAGCACTCGGCTTGTAATCTGAGGGTCGTGGGTTCGAATTCTCATCTCACCAAATATGTTCGCCCTTCCAGCCGTGGGAGCGTTATAAAGTTTCGATCAATCCTACTATTCATTGGTAAAAGAGTAGTCCAAGAGTTGGCGATGAATGGTGACGGCTGGCTGCCTTCCCTCTAGCCTTACACTGCTAAATTAAGGGCGGCTAGTGCAGATAGCCCTCGTGTAGCTTTGCGCGAAATTCAAAAGCAAACAAACAAACGGTTGAATTACCTCTTAAACTACGGATTTCACACAAACTGATGGTTAGATTCATTTCACATTGCTGGGTTGTATTTCCACAATATTACTATCTGCCTAGAGGGTAATGTTAGAGGAAAGCTAAAGATAGGGATTATTTATAGATTAGACTGCTGTTGGATTTAGATAGCTAATTGATGAATAATATTATTGACTCTCACTAGACTTTGTCGGTAATCCGATAGAAAGTTGATTTGTTTGTCGAATATCGCGCAACGCCACACGAAGGCCATCTACTCTAGCTATCACTAATTTTGATGTGATAGACTAGAGAAAAGGCAGCAAGTCAACGACACTCACCGAAGACTCTTGTTCCACTGTTTAACGACAAATTGTGGGATTGAACATCACATTATAACGTTCCCACGGCTGAAAGGTCTAACATGTTCAGCGATGGGTTTCAATCTCATGACTTGCAGGTTGTGAGTCGAGCGCCCTACTCGCTAAGTCATGGGGTGAAAGAAAGTAGGGCTTTAAGAGTTGTTCAGGTGTAATAAAGACATAAGCATCTGTTGTTAATTTGTTTTGGAAAACAGTGTGATATTAAACCATTGTTTATAAACAGTTTACCATATTGGTTCCTTAAACAAAATTAATGAAACCGCTGTTTATAAACAGTTGACCATATTGGTTCCTTAAACAAAGTGAATAAAACTATTATTTATAAACAGTTTTACCACATCGGTTCCTTAAACAAAGTGAATAAATCTATTGTTCATAAATAGTTTTTACCACATTAGTTCATGAAACAAAATGAATAAAACTGTTGTTTATAAACTGTTTACCATATTGATTCCTCAAACAAAGTAAATAAAACTATTATTTATAAACAGTTTTACCACATCGGTTCCTTAAACAAAGTGAATAAATCTATTGTTCATAAATACTTTTTACCACACCAGTTCATGAAGCAAAATGAATAAAATTTTTGTTTAGAAACACTCTTACCACATCGGTTCCTTAAGCAAAATGAATGAAACCATTGTTTATAAACAGTTTTACCACATTGGTTTCTTAAACAAAATAAAGAAATAAAAAAAAAGCTAACTTACGTGAAACTGTAGTCTTATTTTATTTAGAGAATCTATAAATATAGATATAAGTGTATATATGTGTGTGTGTGTGTTTATATGTATGTAGTAAATCCAACTTATGTTTATTCATATCAAAATACGTTTATTATATGTCTATACTTATTTAAATGGCTATATGCTAAGTGTTTGTGTGTGTGTGCTCATATGAAAATATAGTAGTGTGGTATATGGGTTAGTGAGTTAGTTAGTCAGGTATCACCATTATATTCCATCTAGGAACATAGGGCCGCAATCGCTTGCAAATTCTTCAACAAGTATTTAAGTGAGCAGGTTGTTAGCCCACTGCACCGAGCCGTCCTTAATTTAGCAGTGTAAGACTAGAGAGAAGGCAGCTAGTCATCACCACCCACCGCCAACTCTTGGGCTACTCTTGTACCAACGAATAGTGGGATTGACCGTCACATTATAACGCCCCCACGGCTGGGAGGGCGGGCATGTTTGGCGCGACGCGGGCGCGAACCCGCGACCCTCGGATAACGAGTCGCACGCCTTACGCGCTTGGCCATGCCAGGCCGTGGTATGTGGGTGTTTTTTAAAATGGCTCTATGCTATGTATGCAAGTATTAAAATTCTTAACGCTGTTTAGGTATTAAAGATAGCCTTATGTTATGCATGCAAATATTAAACAAATCTTACACTATCTTTACCAGCATTTTGCATAACGGCTTTACAATATAAATATTTATGTTTTTGCTAAAAGTATGATATGCGTGGTTAAAGCAAACCAAATGTGAACTTGGTAATCCTGGGGAAAGTTTTGGCGCCATTTAGGTGGTTGAAACACAGTAGTACACCATCTACAGGGCAATAAAAAAACCCAATAGAACGCGTGTAATCCTCAACTTAGTGCTTTGCTGACATGATTAACTTGGAAGGTGTAATAAAGGAAGCACGTTTTCCAATTTTCAGTTGCAATTCAGCGCTAAGAATATTGAAGAGAACCCTCATCTAGTCAGTGATCGAAACTCTTGGAATGTTGTAATCCACGTGCTTTATATGTATATCTATCCGTATATGCACATTTAATATTCATATTGAATAAGTGTGAACAGTGTTCGATAAAATCGTCGTATTATTGAAAAAAAAACGATTCTAATGCTTCTTAAAACTGGACGTAACTTGTAATAATACCAGATTTTTTTTTCTCCAGGGGCAATGTAGCAAAGGATTGTTTGTTATATTAACTGAGATCACAGTAAATTAAGAAACTGTATATTCAATTAGTAAAACACCACTTTATTACAATGTTTTTATAACGCTTTTGATACGTATTTTCATACAAAAATACGCGCTTTTAATGTGTCTATTGAGTATCTGTTTGTTGATAGTAAAGTGCATGGGGTAAGTTGCTATGTTCAGCTGTCTCAGAGCTCGGCATGGTTAGGGCTCTCGACTTGTAATTTGAGGGTCGCGAATTCGAATTCCCTTCACACCGAACACACTCGCCCTATCAGCCATTGGAACGTTAAAAAGTACGGTCAATCCCATTATTCGTTGGTAAAAGAGTATCCTAAGAATCGGTAATGGGTGATGATGACTAGTTACCTTCCCTTTAGTCTTAAACTGGTAAATTAGAGATGGTTAGCGCAGATAGCCCTCGCGCAGCTTTGCGCCATTTTAAAAACAAGAACGAACAAAGTTTTCTCGGTTCTAACCTTACGTACGGCTCTAACCAAGGAAGAAGAAACAAAGTCGGATTAAAAGTTTCAATATATGTTAATACGAGCTAATATATTACCAACACATAACAGAAGTAATAATTACAAGTAAAAAGTTAAAATTACTTCTTGTAAACCGATGTTTATTCTAACAGTGTTTTGTTTTTTGTTTTTGATTAACTCAGCAAATAACAGGTAGCGTTTTCAATGCGGATGTCTCGTGGCCAGTGGCTGGAATGAATCACGTTTTGATAATATATCATTAACCAGTATGACTGATATGAATGTATCTATAAGACACCTAAGGTATTTATTGAGGATAAAAAGGTAGTTTACCACAGTGTCACGTATTATTTTTTAGGGTTTTATATATACCTATTAGAGCTTCATCCGTATAGTTTTCGCGCAACCTACGTTGGACAATAACTTATACTTAGCGTTATAAATCACTGAAAAATATGTGTTAATCTCTTGTTATATTATTTTCTTTTCTATTTCGTCAGAACTTTAAAAAAATATTTTTATAGACTGTTAGCATTATACTTTTACATGACAGCGGAGCTCATTAAAAACTATATTATTTTCGGACAAATATAATAAAAAATGTGTTAATGATTATATATTGATGTACTTGATAATTTATTTTAACAGTAGACTAATTTAAGTTACTAATTACTAAGTTATTACTTACGTTATTACGTAATACATAAAAAATACTTGTAACCAGGAGTGTAGTGTTAGCAACAATGAATAAAGTTTGATTTGAATTTCGCGCAAAGCTACACGAGGGCTATCTGCGCTAGCCGTCCCTAATTCAGCAGTATAAGACTAGAGGAAAGGCAGTTAGTCATCACCACCCACTCTTGGGCTACTCTTTTACCAAATAATAGTGGGATTGATCGTCACATTATAACGCCCCCACGGCTGAGAGGACAAGCATGATTGGTGTGACGGGGATTCGAACCCGCGACCCTCGAATTACGAGGCGAATGCCTTAATTACCTAGCCATGCCGGAACCCATGAATAAAGATTGAATCTGTTATAATATTAAGAACAAACACGAATTTTCCGAACATTTTACGTAAGATATCGACAATGTTATGAATACTTTACACACATGTAAAATATGTAAACATACAAAACAGCTTACAATTTTTTATCCTGATAGTTTATTAACATTTATCCATTAAGATGTTTTAATTGGCTAACTTCATGTGTATGTGTGTGCACGTGCATTGATGTTCCGTGGAATCTACTTATAGCAAAAAAACAAAAAAATACTTATTGCGTAAAAATATTTTATATTTGTTATAAGGTTAAATTCGTGATTTGTTCTATTTTTGGAATAGTTTGGGTTAGGTAAAGGTATGCTACCAGTGGCTAGTGCAGTACAACCATCGTAATTAAACTTGGTCACATCATAATACGTCCCTGGTGTTGGGATACAATACCTGGACGTTCCTGGTGCTAGGATATTTATTATAACATCCACGTCTCCTGGCGCTATTGATTGTGTCTTAATACAATATATTTTAATGATTCATATAAATGAATACAACTAGTTCTACACAGGAAAAAAGTTTAAAGCATTTAGAAGCATATAAATCAGCGAAAAGCCTGTTTCCAATAAATCACTAAGTCGGTTTACATTCTAAAATAAACCTATGCTTCTTTCCTCACATTATTACAAAATTATCCAAATTGACAATACCTTCTTTCTTTCCAATGTTTGACAGTCTTCAGGACCTTTATGTTCAGGCTCTGTTTGTGAAATTTTGATATGGGATACGATTTGCTATAAATCACTTTGTCACTTTCCAACATTTATAGGCAATCGAAATACCTTACTCCTGAGTTTAGAAAATCTGATCACATTTACATACGACTGAGATTCACGTGGATTTTGTGTAAGATCTATATTTATAAGTCAGGAAACTGTGAAATTCATGTACGTAAGACTATAAATCCGTTTTCTACACCACACTTTAAAAGAGATTAAACAGTTGTTATGGAACCTAAATGTATATATTACGAAACGGCTATAGATGTATGATAGAAGAAAAAGAAAAGTTATATACATAGGCATTACAAAACCCATTTCTAAAGATAATGAAGTCAGAGCATAGTCCATTATGCCAGCTGGACAAATAACTTGTCACTTCTGTTGATTAACACGTAGTACTTTAGTTAATAGTCATTAATTTGGGCAGATTTCCTGGATTATTCAAACGTCAGCATTTATTAACGGTCTTCACTTCTCTGAGATATTTAATGATGTACATTACGTATTTCGACGACTGATATTTGCAATTATTTTATACGGAGAAGAAAGAACACGCTCTACGTTTTGAATTAATTCATTACTGCAGGGTGCCAACTAATATTAATACTGCTGTGTAATTTACAGAAATCTTTCTTACTTACACAAACATTCGACTTGCTGAACACATGAACTTTTCCGTATGAGAGAAGTTTAAAAAAGATAACAAACTCGTTAAAAATAGTACAAAAACAATAGTGTTCAAAATTTTGTTTGTAAATTAAATTTTCACATGAAACCTTGACACTGTAGATACGCCAAAATAGGCCTAATTATATAAAAGTTAATATTTAAAAATAACCTTAAAAACGAACGAAATCTTATGCTGAACATATAATCTTACCTGGAACACCTGGTCTAGACACGAAAACCCAAAAGTCAATAGTCTTCTCCTTTCCAAGCTGTTCATAATTCCAAGGCTCTTTCACTCTGATGACACCCAATCTGTCTACTTGAACCCATTGATTGGAACTTTCGACTTGGAATATCTCTTGGGGATCTCTTTTCCCTAGTTGGAACATAGTTTGTCCTATAATACTTCCATCACTTTCCTTGTATTCATAGCTTTTTGTTGGTCTTACAGACCTTTTCGGTCGTACCAAAGACTTTGTGTCGTATTCTATTAAATCAAATAAAGGTTCTTTTTCAAAAACTCGTTCCGGTGAGAACGCCGTGACAAATAGGGAAACGTCTTGGCTGTATAATCGAGGACTACGATTATCATGGCTTCGAATACATAACTGGTACGTTTCTGGCTCAAGAATTCCGGTCAGAAAAATCTGGCCACTTTTAGGTACGATGATAAACTTTGAATGACGAGTGCAGAAATGATAAACAGGGTGGTCGCCATCTTTGTCTATGGCAGTGACATTTCCAATTAAAGAAAATGGTTCCGTTTCCGTTGGTATTTGGAAATCGTAGAAGTCCTTTTCTAAAATTGGTACATTGTCATTGACATCCAGTATATCAACATGGAGTACAGCTTCAGCGCTATCGACCTCGAATTCATCAACTACACGCAACACTAACTCGTATGAGGCTAACTGTTCTCGATCCAAAGGGTGATTAGTCACGACAGCGGCAGCTGTTGTCCCGTTGAGGGAAGATGGAGTGATTTTGAAAGAATTGTTATCATTTCCTGATAAGATGTGAAAAGTAACGTCACTAGTTACTCCTCCGAAAGCGATTATGTTTTCCATACCAAGGACCGTAGCTCCACGAGGAAGATTCTCGAATATGCTTCCTGAATATAAGGCTTTGTCGAACCTTAAGATATTGTTCCTGTATCTAACGTGTATCACAAGATTATCCTTTATTGTGACGTTAGGATACTCTTCCTTGACGACAAGGAGAATCGGATGTCCTACTCTATGAGAAACATCCGATGTTAACATGAGGACACCGCTATTTAGAACAACAAAGTTCTCCGGAGCGTTGGTGTCCAGTATTCCAAAGGTTTGTCCGTTAAATGAGTACTTTTTGACAGAATAACCAGGATAAGCATCGTGAGGAATTAGAATTTTTTCACTTTTTGACACAATTCCATCAGACAGAGCTGACAGAAGAAATGGCAGTCCTAGGACGTTCCACACTTTCATCTTGAAAATTATCCGCCTTTTTCTGCTCTTTACCCTGAAAGTTTCCAAAATTACTTTTTCGCTAAGTATGTTAGTTCTTCTAAACATTGTGAACAAATACAACACTTTGAACTTTCTGAATGTCAACAAGTAAACAGTATACTCGATATTTCATAAGAATATTTAGGGTAATAAAAATACACAATTCTATTGTTCAAAAATATTTATATATAGATCCAGCCACTGAGAAAATTTATAAAGTAATGTCGTACTTCAAAATAAGTGTAAATAGCTGATCTTTATAAGAGATGCTATAGGTGGAAAGGCGGAGATTTTAAAACCTTGTAGCACTTTTAATGTAGACAACGTATTTCAATGTCTTTCGAAAGTAAAAAAAAAAAAAAAATCAATTGTTTAAGAGGGGTCTGAAAAAGAAAAGAAAATTGAGCTGAAATGTTATATTGAGTATGGCATTAGTTGTCTGATAAGAAAGTACACTGCCTCATAAAATTGCTTGTTTGTAAATACATAAGCCCAATATTAGCTGTTTCCTAGTGCAACGTCTGAACGTAACATAAGCTGACTGATGGAAAAGGTACAGTTCTAATAACACGTTGCTTGTTTCACACAACATAGAAACATCTGAATAATAAATTAGGCAATGAGAAAAATACAATACATGATAACACATACTACTTGTTTCATACAATAACATTACATCTTAATGAGTTTTTGTTAGATGAATAACATTTGAATGAGGCATTTCATTTAAACACTTACAAAAGACACAACACTTGGAAAAAATAACCTCAAACGTTATTCTCGTTGAGGAACAAAGCATTAAAAGGATGTAATTATTTTGGAATATCTTGTGTATCAAGCTTTCACCGTTTTTATTGTTGTTTCTAAAAGTATAATATTTAAATACCTTATTACTGTTTTTATAAAACATTGTTTTAAATGCTGTATTATTGCTTTTAAGAAATATTGTTATTTCACTATTGTGTTATTGTTGGCTTGGTTTTTTTAAACACTCCTCATGACACTTTAAAGAAAAACAAACTTCTTTGAATTTGAGGTAAATTATGGGAAGATCTTTAAAAACCATCGACCACAGTTTGTAGATAAAAAGATAACAAGGAAAGGATAGCTAGCAGCTAAAATGTAATTTCAAGAGACAAGTGTTTCTGAAGAAAAGAAAATATGAACACCTAGTGTTGATTGTAAAAATTGAAATGGAAAGAAACCTAAAAAAGGAAATACTTTGAAGAAACTTTCTACAACAGCATCTATAACGTAAAAATAATGTATCAAGTTAATGGTATCAGTACAAATGGATATTTAAAAGAACTGAACAGATTACCGCTTCATCCTTCTATTTAAATGAGCAAAAAGTTTGAAAAGGAATATCTAAATTCACTCACTAAAGAATTAAAATTAAAAATGCAAACAGAAAAACAACTCTAAGTTATACATAGATGTTTTATGATAACCAGTTTAACTTAGTGGTTAACGTAATAGAAACAATTAGAGAAACAGAGACAAAAAATAATGCATACTTTCTCCATTTCGCCCACATTTTTATCTGTAGTTTGTACATTATTAAACTCGCTTTCCACTTTGGCCGCACACTGTTAATATATATATATCATGATTGCTTTACTACCATCTTAACGTCTCCCGTTTCGACAGCGGCAAGTCTACGGACTTATGACGCAATAATCCGGTGTTCGGTTTGACTCAGCGTGGCTTTGCTTTAAAACAAATATTCTCCCATCCCGTCTCCCACTCTGAACTATAAAATAATCACAACCTCACTTTCATTTTCAGCTTTGTTCACCTTAGCTTCACCACCTGTCCAAAGTGAGCTACAAAATGCGTGAGCTTTCTTCAACCCTTGAGTAAAATTCTGGGGTTAAGAAAGGTTAGCAGACGACGATGTAAACTCTTCGCATGCCTAACCCGAAGTTTGTTTTTTCTTTCTGTATATCAATCAAAAGTTGTGAATAATCTTATCATTTTCCAGCTAATTTGATTGGTCCAACTACTGGCTGAAAATTTCCGTCGGCACTAGATGTTGAAAATGTAGTACAACTAACACATTATAACATACTCTCCTTTGCTTGTAGTTGTGGGTCCTCATAATTAATAAATGAATTGGTAAAAAGTGCGTGAGACTAAACTAAAGCCGCTTTTTGTTTAAAGTAAATATTGTTTGATTTGTTATTGCCAACAAAAGTGGAGTTATTTTTCTCTATCGCATCAAATAAAATGTCAAATACTCCGATTTTTTTTCCATAGAACTATATTTTTATATAGCCAAGAAAGCTAAATTGGGTTTAGAGTAATTAATTATTTAATCTGCGTTGTACAAGACCCCCCTTTAACAGTAACTGAACTAGTGCTTTAAATTGTTTCGTGTGCTGTAATTTGCATTGCTAAGCGGTTAATCAAGTTCCAAGTACATATTGATTGTTTCAAACCCACTCATCATGTATAATATCCTACATATTATTTTAACGTTATATGGCAATAAATATTATACTTAATACACTAATCACAAGCTGTATTTCTGCGTCTGTTTCTGAAGGCACGTCGATATTTGCTGTTTGCCTTCCTATTCCTTAATATAAACTAGATAACTTCCTGGCGGTTCATTTCTCTCTCTGGTTTCACATTTATAAGTTCGTTTACTATCCTCACACCTGGGTTATAGTGAAATATTTCTAAAATTTTTAAATCGAAAACCTTACCTTTATACATTATAAGACAACATTTTCTGTAATCCACTTTGTTGGCGGATGTTTCATTAGAATGGTAGGTTTCTTAACTTTAAACACATGACCGTTATTGAGTCAGTGTATTTCGAGCTTTCTGACCCACCGATCCATCCACCTTGATAAACCAACCAACACACGCTACCTTCGTTATGTATTACAAATTTATCCGATAGAGGGCGTTTGATTTTCCTGCCATCTATTGATACTATAGAGCACTATGTAACTATATATAAGTATAAAAATCGTATACGATACGGTTAAATACCTGTATTATATGCTACACAAATAAATAAAGAATATTACCAGTACGTTACAATATTGTTTCATGATAAGATTTTGGCGATTTTAAGCAGTAGGAATTAAATCAATACGATAGTTTGAATTAATAAGTTAGAGCTTGTGTTTAATATTGTTGTGTGGGTGTGTTTTATATTGTTTTAAATATGCTTATTCCAAAAATCGGGAGTCGATTGTACAGAAATTAGTGACTTTTTCGTCATAACAATATCCAGAAAACAATAAATATAATTAAAATTGTCTTTCAATGGTAATATGGTATTCGAGATTTCTAACACTACATATGCTCGCCACATCTTGCAGAGAAAGTTTCATTTTTAAAAAAAATTTCTAACTTCCTTTCTTTCAAGATTTTTTGTGAAATTCTATTGACTCTAACAAAATAATTTATTTATACAAGACCTGTTTTTAGTACTTGATTAGTTAATGTACATGAATGTTCAAAAGTAATGTTTACCCGAGTCTTATGCACATACACACATATATATATATATATGCCTCCCGCTAGTACAGTGGTATGTCTATGTATTTACAACCCTAAAATCAGAGGTTTGCTTCTCCTCACTGGCCTCAGCAGATAGCCTAATGTGGCTTTACTATAAGAAAACACACACACACATGCGTTGCTGGCCAAAATCTTAAGGCCAATGAACATAAAGAAAAAATATACATTTTGCGTTGTTAGACTCAACCACTTGGCCTGGCATGGCCAAGCGCGTAAGGCGTGCGACTCGTAATCCGAGGGTCGCACTAAACATGCTCGCCCCACAGCCGTGGGGGTGTATAATGTGATGGTCAATCCCACTATTCGTTGGTAAAAGAGTAGCCCAAGAGTTGGCGGTGGGTGGTGATGACTAGCTGCCTTCCCTCTAGTCTTACACTGCTAAATTAGGGACGGCTAGCACAGATAGCCCTCGAGTAGCTTTGTGCGAAATTCCAAAAAAACAAACAAACAAAACTCAACCACTTATTTGAGAAAGCTTCGAAAAATGAAAATACGAAAATGGAAAATAAAAAAACTTTTCTAGCATTTAATAGGGAAAATGCGAACACTATGAAATTAGCCTAAATACTAGCTGATCAAAAGTTTAAGACCATACTGAAACGAAGCGTTAATCGGTAAACACGTAACGAAAATTTAGTCATTTGTGTTCAAGCATTAGCGTTGTCAACATCTCCTGTGTTACATTGGGTAAAAACATGGCAAAGGCTAAAAAGTTGACAGAGTTTGAACGTGGCAGAATTTTCGAGCTGCAAAAGCAAGGTCTCTCTCAACGTGCCATCACTGGTGAGATTGGGCGTAATAAAACTACTGTTGCAACTTTCTTTGAAAGTCCTTGAGGGATACGGAACGAGAATTTCAAGTGGTCGGCCCAAGAAAATTTCGCCGGCGTTGAGCAGGAGGATTTAACGGGTTGCCCGGCAAGACACCAGCCGATCGTCGAACCAGATCTTGGCCCTTACGAACGCCGAATGCAGCTCAAGAACAATAAGACGACATCTACGAGAGAAAGGCTTTAAAAACCGTAAACGTCTTCAAAGGCCACGCCTCCTTCCACACCACGAAACAGCTCGGTTAAATTTTGTTGAGAAGCACCAAACATGGGACGTAGAAAAGTGGACGAAGATTTTGTTCTCTCATGAGAAACAAATTAACCTAGATGGTGCAGATAGCTTCCAACGTTACTGCACAATAAGGATATCCCACCGAAGACATTTTCTACACGACACAGTGGAGGAGGTTCCATCATGATCTGGAGTGCTTTCTCTTTCCATGGAACAATGGAGCTTCCGGTTATACAGGAGCGTCAAACAGCAGCTGGCTACATTTGCATGTTGGAGAGAGCATCCTTACTGATTGAAGGCCCTCGCTTGTGTGGAAATGACTGGATTTTTCAGAAGAACAACGCTGCAATCCACAATGTCTGCAGAACAAAGGACTTTTTCATGGCGAATAATGTGGTTCTTTTGGACCATCCAGCGTGTTCGCCCGAACTAATCCCCATTGAAAATGTTTGGGGGTGGATGGCAAGGGAAGTCTATAGAAATGGACGTCAATTACAAACAGTGCATAATCTTCGTGAAGCCATCTTCACCACTTGAAATAACATTCCAGCCAGCCTTCTGCAAGCGCTTATGCCGACCATGCCAAAGCGAAAGTTTGCAGTTATTCGCAAAGACAACCATGCAACTCACTAATGAGATCTCTTGTTGGGCATTTTCTACCCTGTTTAGAACTTTTTTTTTGGTATGATCTTGAACTTTTGACCTGCTAGTATTTAGGCTAATTTCATAGTGTTTACATTTTCCCTATTAAATGCTAGAAAAGTTTTTTTATTCTTATTTTCCATTTTCTTATTTTCATTTTTCGAAGCTCGACTCAAATAAATGATTGAGTATAAAAACGCAAAGTGTGTGTTTTTCTTTATGTTCATTGGCCTTACGATTTGACCAGCAGTGTATATAAACATATATATTTACAATTAAAAGAAGTACAATATTTAAATAATTCCACAACCATAAGGAAAGAAAACATAGAAGAATGTAGTTTTCTTTTTTGCAGGGCTGATTCCCGTATTTAATAAATCAATTATTGTGCAATTACTTTAACTTAGTACACCTTTAATTATATATGTTTATATGAATTACAGATATTTTTGGTGATGAGGTTAAAGCACTCATAAAGAAAAAGATCGTCCAAAAACATTAGTTCCAACTGAGAAGCAGAAGGAATAGCAAGAAAAAGATAGTTTGTTTTTCTCGTTCTAATTATTTGACAAACCTAAACCAACGTTCGTTATAGTTTTTACTAAATGTGTAAAATGTCCTAGAAGTCATGGATGTGTAAAACTCTGGTCTTACAGCGTAACTTTAGATCAAAATGGAATGATCCCGAGCGAAAGTGGGTTCGAATCTCCATCACACCAAACATCCTCGCCTTTTCATCCGTAGGGGCATTATAATGTGACACTCAATCCCACTATTCGTTGGTAAAAGAGTAAGTAGCCCAAGAGTTGGCTATGGGTGGTGATGACTAGCTACTGCCTTCCCTCTAGTCTTACACTGCTAAATGAGGGACGGCTATCGCAGATAGCCCTCGTGTAGCTTTGCGCGAAATTCAAAAACAAACCAAACCCGAGCGAAAGTAGCCTTGCTTTGGAAACACTTTTTGACAACACCAATTCAACACGTTGGGAATTTCATTAGGATTTTCAAAAGAAAAAATGAACTTAAGTTTATGCATATGTTTGTACTACATATTTCTAACAAATTTTCCCTTGTGCTAAATTTCCTCCAAAAAATAGCAATTTCTGTATGGTCAAACCTCTATTTTAGAGATGATAAAGACATATTAAAACGATGCGTACTGCTATAGAAATATGTTTTTCTTTACGTTTTAGGAGAGTTAGAAATTTTAGTAATTAATGAGTTTTAAGCTTTTGCAGTCTTTGTTTTGCTCTTTAGTATAGTAATGTTTTTCTGACATGTTTATACGTTAGCATTATTTTTTTTCTGCAAACTAGGCTACAGTATCGAGTAAATTAAAGAAAATGTAATCTTCTTTGGATTCATCAGGCTGAGAAAAAATATGTAAATAATGCCCTTAAGTATGTATTAAGTCGCACAGGAAAGTGTCGAGCGGTCGTAGTTGATCAACAAATGATACAATACTGTTAATTAATGTATTTACAGACTCGCTGGGTAGCATGTCTTAATTAGAGTGTAGAATATTCTTGATGGGGGGGGGAGCGTGTTTGAGAACTCCTGCCTTTGAGGAATCTGTTTCACCTGTGGGTCAACGGTAAGTTTGCGAACTTTATAATGCTACCTTCGCTATCTATTACAGATTTATCCGGCAAGGGTCGTCTGAATGTCCTGCCATCTAATGACTCTGTAAAGCACTACGGAACTGTGGCTTTGTGCTCAGAACAACAATTCAGAATATTATTTGTTTTAACACAAAACCACACTATAGGCTACCTGCACACTTTCTATCACATGGAATCAAACCACGAATGTTAGTTTTATAAGTGGGGAATACAATTTAAAATTTATTATTTCTTTTCGTATTACTATCACATCTCATGAGTTTAAAATGTATTGAAACATAGAAAGTCTACAATGATAAAATTGGGGTTCGAATACCTCGGTGAACAGATCGCAGATAGCCAATTGTGTAATTTTCGCTAAAAAATAAACAAGGAAAAGTACAGATGACTAAAAACTGTGCATGTTTATTTCTTGCAAACGAATGTAAGGGATACGTCTGAAGAAGTATTTGTAAAACAGTTTCTACTACCGATAGATTGTGGTTCACAGGAACTGTGATACGACTATCGAAAAGAAGTTGAATTGACTAGGTTGGATTATTTCTGTGTGTGGCTTCTGCGCTTAAATAGTAATTGAATTCACATAACCATGAATTAGGAACATAGAAAAACATATTTAATAACTATTCTATGTGTACTAGTATTACTACATAATTACCACAATTATGAGGTTTCAGCAGTAAAATAAACATAGACATTGGAAGCAAAATATATTGGTGACAACCAGGGGCGTAAATCTTGGAGGGATGGGGGTATACATCCTCTCTTCATTTTAGGTGGGGGTATGGTGCATACAATCATCCCCCCTACAGTTTGGTCTGTTGAATTGTTTTATTGCATCAAAGGCATACAAATTATGTGTTTGTTCTTGTAATTCTCGTGTTCTTACCAATCGAATTACATAATTAGGCCTAGATGTAGGCTTTTTCAGTAGCCGAAATGTACATCTTTAATATAGGCGTGCTTCTAAGCTTTTCGATCTAAGCGATAGTTCGTAAATATCAGTCAGTAGGCCTAAGTATACATGCAAGTATCGTGGCAACAAGATTACTCTGTGACTGTATGTTTACAGCTTTCAGGTTCACATAATCAGAGATTACCAATTTGCAAATTGAACAGTCCACATAAGTGGTTGCAAAAATCATCCTTCCCATCGGGTGTAAAAAGTCTACGCCCCTGGTGACAACGTTTTAAGTGAATCAAATTTATCAGAATTGCGCCTTCTGAAATCAGATAGCAACTAGAATAGTCGATTTCATGCTCCCCGAAAAAGTTTTACAATTAGAGTGGCAGTTTGGGCATACTTTGGTGTAATAGAAGTCAAGAAAAAAAAAGTAAAATGAATGCGAAAAGAAAAAGTTTAATGACGAACTTTCATTATTATATTTTACATTGATTTTATTATATTCCATTTTCGTTCCTTTACCTCCAGGTGTCAAAATCATTTTTGAATAATTATCTGTTTAGAGTGAGCCACTACTTGGAAGAAACACATAATTGAAAGTGGGGATATTATAAACTTATCAAAATTTAGAGGGGGAGAGTGAAGTGAGTATTGGACCATCATGCGCTGGTGGTCCTCCGTGTACCGATGTCTTTCATGAGTATTTCTTCTTGTCGGACCCACGACTTGTGTTTCATTACAACATTTCTTTTATGATGATTAGAAACCTCTCATGAGCAGACTGAAATCAAAGTAAATCAAAGTTTCTGTTTCAAATTAAGTTAACTTTTGGATGCTTGCACGTATAACTTATCGCATAGTATGTGATGAAGTCATCGCAACAAAAAAGAGACACAGAAACTTATTAGGCTAAGTTAATAAACGTCTACTCAACGAAAGTTGAATAAAAGTCAAGTTTGCACCACTCATTTTGACATTTATGATTAATGTCTTCGTATTCAAATATTCACTTCTCCTGCCAAATGTCTTGCAGTGTTCAGAGCATAGATTAAGCTGTGTGAGTTCTTTCCTAGAGTGATAAACTCTCCGAGTGCCATTTGATAGGTTTATAATAGACTCTATTCCAGCTGTCAAGTGCGATGATAAAATATGTCATGAAAGAAGAACAAAGAATTCTAAAAATTAATATAAAACACCTGAAGTATCTCAGGAAAGCAACTGAGAATGTATATTCTTAGCCCATTACTTATGTCAGGATGATATTACTACAGAAGTTTAATGTGCATCAATGTTTGTTTCAGGCACAAGCTATTTTGTCTTCAATTATAAAAATTAAGCTCATGTTTCTAATACACTGTCGTTCTCATTAGACTTATATCAAATTGTGTTAATAAAACAATTTAGGGTATATTTCTTCCTTACTAGCGCTTTATTAGTTGTAGGCCACATAGTATTCAACTTCAAAAAATAGGCTCGTGTTTATAAATAACTGGCGCTCTTATCAGGCTTAGACCAAATTGTCTTCAACTAGAAAAAACAAACTAGGATCTGTTTCTTTATTACTAGTTATAAGCCAAATTGTACTCAACTTCAAAACTAGGCCAGTGTTTCTAAATCACTGGCGATGGGTCTTATTAGGCTTAAATCATTTTCTTTATCAAATGGAAAAAAAACAACAACAACTAGAAACTGGTAATTTTTAATCTTTATTTTATTTTATTATTTTTTCGTCAACTGGAAAAATTAGGCCTATGTTTCAAACTCGCTAGTAATGTAATTATATTTCAGCGGAAAATATATTTTCATAAACAACCTTAACTTAAGCGGGAAAAACGTTTCATGTGCACTCATAAAATATTTCGAAACTAAAAATATATTGAAATATTTATAGATTTATGTTTGCGTATGCTTATTAAATTTCTCATTTCTAAAGTTTCGTTACAAGTATCTCGTCGTTATGTTGTGTTTCGTTAGAAAATCATTAAGTTGAAATTTCTAAATCTCTTGAGTTTTCAGTTTTCCAGTTGGTGGTTACGCTCGTATTTCTAGTTAATATGGACTTCGAATATCAAATCTTTTATAAACTAAAACTGTATTAAACTTTGTTATATTTCTGATTTTGAGTTTTTTTCTTATTAAATTTTCCATGAATTTATCTATTTGATGAATCAATTGAACTTCCATGCCCTTATGGCAAACTTATGATAAAGACCTAAGGTTTTGGGTTTTTTATTAATTTTTTAAAGTTCACTTTGAATGGTTTTGAAGTTTCAGAAAAAATGATTACAGCTTTCAAAACAGCTCGAAACTAAATTAAATCTTTTTTTTTAAACTCAATCTTTAGAAAACACCAAACTAGTAAAAGATCTTTCGTTTAATCAAGGCTTAGCTCGTTTTCGTACTTCGCTACTTCGTGCTACTGATGTCAAATTACTTTATATTAAAAAAAGAAGAAAAAATTTATGACGCTAAGGTCTACATTTGTAGTGTTCACGAATCAGCTACTTTCTCGACCTCAAAGGTAAAGAATGAGCCTATATCTAGAGAGAGATGATTAAATGGTTTGTTTGTTTGGAATTTCGCACAAAGCTACTCGAGGGCTATCTGTGCTAGCCGTCCCTAATTTAGCAGTGTAAGACTAGAGGGAAGGCAGCTAGTCATCACCATTTACCGCCAACCTTTGGGCTACTCTTTTACCAACGAAAAGTGGGATTGACCGTAACATTATAACGCCCCCAAGGATGGGAGGTCGACCATGTTTGGTGCGTCGCGGGCGCGAACCCGCAACCCTCGGATTACGAGTCACGCGCCTTACGCGCTTGGCCATGCCGGGCCCATGATTAAATGGAGTAAAGAAAAATATTTCAACATAAAACTTAGCACTCTTTCGAAAAATCTTGTTGAATTACTCGTACGCAATACCTTATCATGTTTTTATCTACGAAGGTGGAGATGCCAAGTTAGCCCAGCTGTGTGGTAGTCGTTAAACTAGCCATTTCATATCTATTTCTTACAGTATGCTCCTTTTTAGTTTATTTGTTTTTTATTTAAGAAAATACATTTAGGAAGTAAAAAAACATACTTTTTCATTACATATTTGACACGTGTCATATAAACATTTACAAGAACAATCTCAAAAGAATCGAAAACACTTTTTGTGCTTACCATTTGTCTTTTCCCTTCCCTAAAATCCAGTAGAACGCTTTGATTACTAAGCTGTATTTTGTTTTTGTTTCATTTAAATTGCCTCTTTGCGCGCCCTCCTAGAATACATAATATTTTTATTGGTTTCTTGCTTTGTTTGTTTGCCTTCCTTTCCGCAGGTAACTAGTTGTTTTCTTCTTGCTTTGTTGTTTCAAATAATTATATATACATGTTCTGTTCAAGCAATTGGCTTTTTTCGTTTCAATATCAACAAAAATTTTAAAGAATATTTGAGGGGATGTATAAGATACATTTCTGTAGAAAATTATTATAGATTTGCCAAATAATATAAATAATTTGACTGGACCAACATGCAAAACCATAACTATTTCAATCTTCGAGACATATACCAAGAAACCTAGTTCTTTGTTTCGCTTTAACTGCAGATAAATACCAAATTCTTCATTTAATTCACGAGATATTACAGCACAGAGACTTGTATGTTAAACATTCTTTTTCATGGTCCGGTTGGTTTCGAGCTACAGCTCAATTTTTGTTTCAACAAATCGTATAAATCCCGCGTGACATGCTATTTTAACTCCTGTAATCTGTCGATAAACCTCTTCATTACATGAGAATTTATTCTTCGTGAAACCAAATCAATATTATAGAAATTCCAATGATATTTCGAAAAGTTATCTAGATAAAGTTTTCCTACTTCTAGCACTGAGCTGAAATTCATGCTGCATCTTAAAAGAATACACTGATTAGATTGATTTTATTTGAAAGTCTTAAGTCAACATGAAACTAGTAATACTTTATGTTTCAAGACGTAATTAAGGTATTTAACCCAGAGGTTACATGTGTGTGTAACATTAATGAGTTCAGTCTAAGACCGTAACACATGATGACAAACCGTGCATTCCTATACCCATGACGAGCGGCGTGTAAAATTCAACAAATTTAACTAAAAATTACAAAAACTAATATCACCTGAGGTAGTACTGTTCAAGAAACTAAGAAAGAATTGTGGACATTAAGAGCACAGGAGGGATGACTATAGAACGGAAAAGAAATAACAAAAACCACTATAATGGTTCATAATAAGGATCCCAAGGAATTATACAAAGCCCTAGTAGAATGTTTGGGCAAAAATGTATTCTAACAGTAAAGATTCAGTTCAAACAGCACTTTAAAATCTTTACTATTGACTACTAAAACTGTACTCATATACAAAATGCACAAATAATTACGCATAGTAGGCTTACAAGGAAAATAAAGTCCTATTAATACGGCCAGTTTGTAATTCATATTATTATTCTCTTGCCAGCTTACAACAAACATGGTTTGGTATACTGTACACAAACATTTTGTAGAATACTAAATTCCGTAGTGAGAAGGTCGTAGGGGTATTAAAAAGTCGATAAATTTCTTTTATATTTTACACTAGCTGAACACGTTAGCCCTTGAAGTTAGATTTTTTACACAAACCTCGTTTTCCTTTAAAAACTATTAAGAACAAAACTAACAGTCAATAATGGATAAACATGTAGATCCTCAGTGCTTTGGTGTCTTTAGAGACCCTATATTACGTATGAAGTGAAGAAGTAACAAAAGAAACCAATACACATAATATTAAATTTTATTATACACATTCATAAAATAATTACTTTAAAAGGCACTAAGATTTATTTATAGCAATGTTTTAGATGCATATGTTGTATTTGAAAAGGCTGCCTTTCTACTGGTAAAGTTTTATACAACGGTGGTTGTGTCTTAGTCTAAGCAAATATTTGCCGATTGCTATATATTACTTATAGAGAATTTAGTTACACAGAAGCTATAAATGATCACTATATTCTCAAACAAATCTCCAGCTCAAATGCAACATGACACTTTATATCTCGAACTAATGCGATCAAATAGTCAATAGCTACAGTAAATCATCATGTACAGTATAAGCTAGTTACTAGCTATGTTTATTATCGTTACAATGTATAAAGTTAGCTACCGTATTAAGTAATCCTTAAAAACCAGCAAAGAAGATAAAGATAAATAAAACACAGGGAATTTGGAAACTTGCATATAGGGATCTAGAGATCATGAAAAAAAAAGGTAAGGAAACAAAGATGAAGATACGGCAAACATTATGTACTTAAACTACAAATCTTTATTCTGATTCCAACAAATGTAATTCTATGTAAGAGAGAATAGAGTCAAAATAAGGATTAGCAAATAATGCCTACAGTATCTACAGCCTTGTTTCCTTACTTTATGTTACGATCTGTATTTGCATGTTTATAAATTCCCAATTTTTTAGCTATCCTATCATGAACACTAAAAACAAATGAGGAAATAAAAAATTAAGAAAGAATTTCGAATATTTGGAACAAATAAAATTCCCAAATAAATGAATAAAGGATATGATTACATCTGTATTGTTTGCATGTCTTATGGTTTGTGTATTTGTTTGTCTGCTTCTTGTATATTTTGTGCATTTTCAAACATTCTGGATGCGAGGGTAATTTGACACTAAACCGATTTTACTCCTCAGCATTAAGTTTGAGGGCCCGTAAAGCGTCCTCTGGTGAATTGGCAGTGAGTTTACAGACTTTAACGATATAAAATCCTGCGTTCTGTTGCTCACGATGACCAGACCATAAATATTCACTTTCCACTAAAAACACGCAGTCATATACACATTTCTTTTTTGTGGTCTGCCACGGTCTAGTGGTTAACGAATTCGATACGTAAGTTCATCACGCCACCGAATATCTCGCCCTTTCAGCAGAGAGAGGGGGGTGTTATAAGTTACAATCAATCCCATTTTATGACGGTAAAGAGTAGCCCACAAGCTGGAGGTTTGGAGTGATGTTGATTACTTGCCTTCCTAGAATTCTGAGTTCGATCTCCGCATATTTACGTGCGTTTTGTGTAAAAAAAATTATAAATATCGAGGCTGTTGTTGTTTGACAAAAATTAATGTCATATTCAAGCAAATAATTTCATATCGTACAGATGATGCAATTATACTGAGATAGTTAAGTCTGTTTATCATATTTTGAAATACATGCGGTTCAAAATTGATCAATACTTCTGTGAATTTTGTTGTTTTTTGCCTTGTTCGTAAAAAATTCCTGGTGAGTGAACGTTTTCGCATTTTCTTGTATTCAAGTTTAAATAAGATAGTTGAATTATAAAAGAGACAAAAGCAACTTAATATTTCACTTCCTGATTCTTTTAAGTAAAGCTGTTTGTATACCTTTGAAAAGTTTAGATGTCCAAAATGGAATATGTCACTTAAAAACTAGCAAACTGTATTAACTCTTCCAAAATGTCATTACGTCTCTCGCCGCCAGGTGTTATTTTAACGATTCTGCATGGAGGTAAAGGATTAAAATATTTTTGCTTGTTCGAATGAAAAATAACTTGAGCAGATCTGAACTGAATATAAATATACCATCATTCGAATAAACACGGATAAAAATGTACCGTCTTTGTTACAAGCCTGGATAAAAATATACCATCATTCGAGTAAAAAAAAACACCAGAAGAGAAACATTACCCAATAAACAACACCTAGACAAAACTGTACCGCCCCTTAATAAACGTACAACTGCGACTTAACAATGATTCTCTAAAGAACAATAGAGAGGCCGATTCTGATTGGCCTATTACACTTCTATCGTGCTGTAGTTTCTATCAGACATCGTAAGATAGTTTTTTATGCGTGAGCATTCCTCGCGTTACTGCAAAAATAATCTGAAACGCCCTCTGGACAGCAATGATCACTTTACGTGATGATCTGTCAATCTTTTAGTTCGTCATTAGTCAAAACCCATTAGAGACATTTAAGATAACACTATAATGGTGGAGCCGGTAATGTTGGAAGGAATTTAGTTATCCTTAAGAAGGTGACTTTGTTAACAGAATTCGAAACACGAATAAAAAAAAGTGTTATAGCTTCAGTCACGAAAACTTAGCATTTGATAAGCTTTAATTAAAGTCCTGGTCACGTTTGGCTGAGCCACGAGAAAATTACTGACATTTCATTTTACAGTCTGGTTATTTATTTTTATACAAGTGACTTAGTATGTTGTTAGCCATAAGCAACAACGATAAATAAAAAAAAATGTTTTTAAATGTGTTCTAAATGTATAAAATGGCTCAGTACAATTTCTGACTAGAAAACTTAACATGAATTTAAAACCACTGATTTCAGAGTTACCATCGCCCGTATGTTTCCTATTTGGTTTATGCAACTGACTTTTAGGTTTTTCTTATTTCTTCGTCTTCATCTTGTCCTCTGTTTCTAGCTTTCCTCCACATATATCTTTCTTCGTACACTTTTCCATTTTCCATTTCTCTATCCAAACTTTTTTCTGTAATACAAATTTCATGATCTTTCTGTGTGTGTGTGTGAAATGATTTAAAAGTCTTCTCAACCATATCTAAACATGACGTTGATAAAACGAATGATTTCTGAAAAGTTGGAAGAGAAGAGATAAATGATGCTAGGACAGAATAAACAGTATCTTTATCGTGCGATAAAGCTAAAGGATTAGAGAAGAAGAGAAGAGCCTTAGAACGGTGACTGATAAAGCCACCTAAGCTACAGTTGTATCAAACGGTCCTTAGAACGGTGACTGATAAAGCCACCTTAGCTACAGTTGTATAAAACGGTCCTTAGAACGGTGACTGATAAAGCCACCTAAGCTACAGTTGTATCAAACGGTCCTTAGAACGGTGACTGATAAAGCCACCTAAGCTACAGTTGTATCAAACGGTCTTTATGGAAAAACAAACAAACAAACAAACATATATATAAATATATATTGTTTAGTTTTTCTGTTGAAAAAGGTGGCGTAAAATTTCTATTCGCGAAATAAAGTGAGCGGAGATATTAATACACCTTACAATGTGAGTTTGTCAATGTCCGAGCTTTCGTAAAATAATAACTTGTTATATTTTATCACGATTATAATAGGTGCCTTTGGGATATAATAACATAATCCACGCGCCACTAACGATCATTAAAATTTGTATAAATGACTAAATCCCGAAACTTTTTCCCGTTTACGTCCATATAGGGATGTGATTCTTGTTTAGGTACCTTTCATATGCAATTGGGTCAAACTGTTTTAATTTCAACGTTTGTTTGGGTTTTCACAACCAAGAACTGAATAAAATATAAGTAAAAAATAATTTTTCTGGTACTCTTTTCTTATGACAAAATTTCATTGAGTATTTTCATGACTATTTTATAACCGAATTACCGACTTGTATAGTATTACAATTAAACCCGTTACATCCCATCCGTAACAGAGAATCACCTAGTGGATGGCGTGCCCGACATTTGGGCTGAGATTCCGTGGTTTGCGTCCCATATCTCCCCCTCCAAACAAGTTAGTAATTGTTTGTAATTAAACATAAAGCTACAGAATGGGCTATCTGTGCTCTACTCACCACGCGTATCGAAACACGGATTTTAGCGTTGTAAGTCCGCAGACATATCATTGTACCATTAGGGGCCTCCAAAAAAAAGAAAATTCCTTCCGCACTTTGAGGCTAAGGGTGCTTTATAAAATTTATGATTAAACCTCACTATTCTGTCTCACAAGAGCACCCAAAAGTTGGAGATGGGATGGCTGGCGCAGATAGCCCCTCTTGTAAGTGTGCACGAGATCCAACAAACAATGTATTTCACCTGTGTCGTCTTTAAAAGTGCCTCCATTGCTACAAATTCATGTTATTATGATAAAAAGCCGCCTCACTTGTGGGTTTGTTGTTTTCTCAGGTATATCTTGCACTGACGTGAATACATTTCGGTAAAAAGAATAAAATTATTTTTACTTACAAATGACACCCTACGGTTTACTGTGTTATGGGGTAGAAAAAGGTGAAGATAATGTGTTGTTTAATAACTAGCAAAGATGTTGCGAAATTAAACAGATAAAGAAACAAGCTTAATAACTTGCTGCTTATCAAAATGAAACAAGCCTCGGCTGGACGTAACCTACTGATTAGAGTGCTGGACTGCGGGTTTGGACTCCAAGATTCGAGTCGCATAGAGGAAGTGCCCTGACTAGTTGCTCTCCATCTGATCAGCACATCCAAGTTAGTGGTAGTTATAACTGGGCCCTGGAGTCTGTAACCGTTTATCTAATGTGTCGCAGAAGCTGATGTTCCTGGTTCAAATTGGCAACTCTAAACAAAATGTATACGTGGGAGGACACAACAGGAACGACGTGTAAAAACTTGTAAAATTGCATTTAAAACCTTAGCGTTGTGTTCAATATGCGTTAACCAGTCGTCTGTGGATTTAAAGAAGGAAGAAAAACTAAAAAAGGCTGGTGTTTCAAAGCGTCGTCAAAGAGAAACACTTCTTAAAGGCATTAAAATAATATTTATGTTCTGCCTATTAAGCTTACGGAATGCGGTCGTTTTCACAGATTAGCTATGATGCCATTACAAACTTTATTTTCGTTCTGCGTTGGAATGATTACACTGTACTAAAATATGTGCGATTCTATTGGGCATTCCTGTCTGTTCATTATATTGTATCCTTTTTCCTACACAAAGCACGTCACGTTATACTAATGGGCACAAAACGACCAGGACGTGTTTGTTTTCTGTCCACTGTCATTTTCTGGTAGCACAGTGGAAGGATAACACTTAACAATGAGGATCTCGCAGGATTAGGGACAAACCATGGTTTATAGATTTAAAATAAGTCCAACTTAATCTACGTTTCTTTTTAGTAACACGTAACATTTATAACGTTGTCAGTTAAAGTCTCATAGATTCAAAAATGCTGCGACTGAAACAATATTTATCTCTTAGTGATGACGAGGAAACCCACTTGCAGAGAAAAATATATATGTGAAAACGGTTCCACATAAAGATTTTCTCAACCCAAACGAGCTGTTTTTATGTAAATATTTATCTCTATAGTGAATTGAATTGAAAAATAAATAAAATCATATTTTATGTACTACAGCAGAGGTAATCTAATCGATTAAGACCATTAATTGTTGTGGAGATAATGTAATTCAGGTAGTTTCACATGTGGAAGTAATGTAACTAGTGTAATATCACTTGTTGATGTAATGTAAGTAATGTAATATCACATATTGAGGTAATGTAATTTACGTGATATCAGATATGGAGGTATTGTAAGTAATCTAATATCACATATGGAGGTAATGTAACTAGTATAATATCATTTATGGAGGTAACGTAATATCGCATATGTACGTAACGTAACTAATATGATATCACACATGGAGTAATGTAACTAATGTATTATCTCACGTGTGGAGGTAATGTAATAAAGTAATATCAGTTGTGGGGTAATGTGACCGATTAAGGTCATTATGGTATAATATGCCTGATTGATGTCATACGTAGTAATGTAACTGATTAGAGTCATTATATAATAATGTAACTGATTGCTATCATTATGTAGTAATGTAACTGAATAAGGTCGTTACTACATGTAATAATGCCACAGAATGAGAGTACATCGTAGTCATTCAATAAAACTTGTCACTGCAACAACGCTGTGAAGCTTTCAAGAAATATTTTCATACAAATATAATGACGCTGATTGGTTCAAAATTTGAACTTTGGTAAATATATTAATTTATTGACATTTATTTCTGGATATACCTTTTACTATTTCTACTTTATTATTATAAACTTATGATTTAGAAATTTAGTGAGCTATACCTATAAATAGTTCTATTTATTTTCATACAGGCTCGGCTTGGCTGCCTGTTGAGGTGCTCGACTCGTTCTCTGAAGGTCGCGGGTTCGAATCCACGTCGTACCAACTGTGTTCGCCCTTCCAGCCGTGGGGGCGTTTATAATGTGAGGGTCAACCCCATTATTCGTTGGTAAAAGAGTAGCCCAAGAATTGGCGGTGGGTGGCGATGACTAGTTGCCTTCCCTCTTGTCTTACATTGCTAAATTAGGGACGGCTAGCACAGATAGCCCTCGAGTAGCTTCGCGAGAAATTCAAAAACAATAAAACATTTTCATACATCCATGTGTTTTCTAAAGAATCTGAACAGAAAACGTTTATAACTATTTTTTCCTTTGCATTGACGTATACTTAATATAAAATAAACAGGTGTTTTTTTAAAACAAAGTGTAATATCGTGTACTTACCGTTAATATCATTTTACATTTACATTGACATACACTTAATATAAAATTAGCAATGCTTTTTTAAACAAAACGTAGTATTATAAGCTCAGTATCGCTGTTTAAAAATAAATTACTCTTTTATATAGGGTTACCATAAGTAGGAGAAAGTAACATCACAGCCAAACCCAATTATCTTTAAATACCCATATATTTGAAAACTGAACCGTTTTAAAGATTATCAACGTTCGTCGTTTATTAACCAACTTTAAAAAAGTGTTTTTTTCCTTAAGACTCACGAGATAGATACTAAGGAAGAAGAAGGAAAATAGACATAGAAACTTTGTCAATAGAATGGAAGGCTAAATGGCAAAAACTCTTGTGTTTCGATTGGCAAACCCATACTCTCTCTCCCATCCTGTCTCGTGATCGAACATCAAACATCCCAGGATTCGAGAAAACGGCCGAACTTCGATTTAGTTTATTGCTCAAGGTTTTTTTGTTTGTTTTTTTTTTCGTTTCACGAGGATAATCGAACATTCTCGTTGATCATTCAACAAAATAAGAGAAACTCCACGAGTCATAGGAAACCTCAATCGATAGAAAAGCGAGTGTACATTTGGCGTAAAACGGTTAAGATATATCAGTGTTATATACTAATAAATGACATTTGGTTTTGAAGGAAGTTAGAAGACGGATATGAAAGATTCTTACACGTTCACTGAGAGAAGAGAACGATCACAAAATAACTAAAAGAATCCGTGGTAAATGACAAGAGGTTAAAACAACTGATTCTCTGAAATAAGTAAGAAATCTCTCATGGACGAGAAATACGTGTGTTAACAAATAAAGAGTGACCATTCACTAGAAATTATTTACTTGAAAGTCGCCGTTTTGCTTACAAACGATATGTTGTATACGTATACGCAAAAATAACTGATTTTCCGCGCTCTTCCAAACAAATCAGTCAAAATAAGTCACAAAGAAATGATTACACTGAAATATTTATTTTTTCAAATCATTTCACTTATTCAAGAAAGAATGAATATTATGCGTGTGGAAACATGAAAGTCGTGGGACCGGAGTCAGGTATCTGAGATAGTTGATATTAAAGTGTGTATATGTATGTATGTGTTTTTCTTATAGCTAAGCCAAGTCGAGCTATCTGCTGTGTCCACTGAGACGAATCGACTCGTGATTTTAGCGTTGTAAATCCGAAGACTTAACGCTGTCCCACAAGAGGACAGTTGAGACTAGCTGGCAAAATATTTTTGGTACGAATCTTTTTCACTTAAAAATAAATCCATTAAAGTAGCACTTCTAAATGAAATACCGTACATTACAGAAACTTAACTCTCTGCATTACCCGAAGTTGTTTCAGTAGGCAAAGAAAAGAAAAGAAGAAAGACGGACGGGAGAGAAGAAGGTATTACTCTGAGTAAAAGAATAAATAATAAAAATCACCAAATAAAAACTGAAACACGAAACACTAAAATAACTTGTTAGAGTGTAGCTTTTATCTCCAAAATGTTTTTTTTAATGACTAGCGTGTTTTTAATCTTTATTTTCCACATATATAATCACCGAAAATGTTTAAGGAAAAAGGGTCGTTGGTGTGAAGTGTTTCGTGTTTCTACACAGCTCTTCAAGTTTAAAATATAACATTCGTTATTAATTGTTTCGCTAGCAGATCAGGTCTAGTAATTAGTGTGCCCAGGTTGTGAATCTTAAGGTTCATGGTTTGCTCTTCGTCTTCATAAAAAGGCAACCCTCGCTTGTGGAAAAGTAACTTAAGAACCTGTCAGTTCCAAGTTACTCCGGATTTACAACGCTAAAATCAGGGGTTCGATTCTTTCGGTGGGCTGAGCAGATAGCCCTTTGTGGCTTTGCCATTCGAAAAACAAAGAAACAAACAGTTCCAAATTAAAGACGACTATATGTGAAGACAACTGTAGTGTAGCTCTACACAAATATTCTAAGCAAACGAACACTGGAAATATAGCCTGAACTTCAAAAAAAGTGTTGTTGTTTTTTTCGTGTTCGTTTTAAAACATCGTCAAATAATAAAACATATATACACTTTTTAGTACACTTAAAAAAGATGTATAAGTAAAGGAGAAAAATTGATTCAGCATCATAGTTTCTGCAAATATAATTTAAGTACACGTTTTTAACTAATTTTTCAAATCTCTAACAAGTTGTTAAGGAGACGCTGCTGAAACCACTACCAAGATTAAGTTATTTTTTCTCAAAGTTAGCAATTTTGATAATTGAAAGAAAAAAACACGTTGTACCATAAACTGATAAAAAGAAAGTGCAACCGATTATATCTATGTATATATATATCTGTGTGTGCTCACGCGCGCTCGTGTTTGTGTGTGTAACAATTAGTTCAGAAGAAGAAACAAAGACATAAACGTCGTTGTTGGTTTTGTTTTTGTCTTTTGTCATCTTGTACTGATAAAAAGTGAAGAAGTTTCTGACCTTCTAAGAGGTGTTAGAAGATGTCTTTGGGCAGACTAAACTTATTCAGGTTTAAATTATATATGTAAAAAACGGCTGGCATGAATAGAGAAAGCACTATGTGGAGGAGCGAACAACGTTTCGAAACATAGTGCTTTCTCTACCCATACCAGCCGTTTTTTACATATATAATTTTCTCTACAAGTGGGTTTTCTTCTCATTACAGATCATTCAGGTTTAATAAAACCCTTAGTGAATATAAGTAGATGCCAGGTCCGCATGCCTATAAACGATGTTTACTTTCGTGAATTGACAAAAATGCATAGGTAGATAATAAACAAATTGTTTGTAATAAATAGTGATTTATAGTTATCGCAATTATATAAGTTTTATTGAGTTTTACGCATATTTGTAATCATATAGGAGTTACCATAAAAATCTGTACCTCGGTTATCGTTAACCAGTCAGAACACACACTCTATGTACACAGGGTTATAACTAGCCAATTATCATTATGCACGCTTAACCGTCCCGGATACAGTTAGCTAATTGTAATCAGAACAAACACCTAAATGACGTTTGGTGGCAATTTTTATTTTAGGAAGAAAAGACTTAAGGAGTATCACTGAAATTCAAACACAGAAATATTTCAAAATAATTAGAAAGAAATGAAAAAGCGCCAATGAACACGTGATATACAACAAATATTTTAATATTGGCAAAGCATTTTCACAAGTCTGCGGGTAAACACGAAAATGTTTAAACTCAGAATTACCAAAGGGACGTTTATAAGGTCCCTAGGCCTGGTATGGCCAGATGGTTAAAGCACTCGACTTCTAATCTGAATAGTGCAGGTTCGAATCCTGTCACACCAAACATGCTCGTCCTTTCAGCCATGGAGACGTTATAACGTTACGGTCAATCCCACTATTCGTGTAGTTTTGCGCGAAATTCAAAACAAACCAAACCTTTATGGTCCCTACTAGCTTTCTGAAGACATTTTTTTCCTAATAACCTATGAGTCACTCATAGAAACTTAACAATACATTCAATAATGCAATTAATTCCATTAGTAACTCCTAGGTTCCCCTATGTAATTTAAATAGGATATTGGTGATTTGACTCAATGTTTTTGGCTCATTTCAGAGACGGTTGTAACGAGTCAAAACATGAATTACCTCAACCTGACCCAATAATTGAAACGGTATGAAATTAGTCGATAAATTGAGGATTGATCATAACGGCTAACTCTAAAGATCTCTATTTAATAATAATTTTTGTTAATAGAATCTATTTTTTGATATTTGTTGTTATTCGATTTGGTCGTATGCTATTTATAAACAATGTTACAGATATTCTAAAGACACGTTACAAAAATTTCCAAACATCCATGCAGAAATCAAACGGAATAGACGTGTTTGTTTAGTCTTTATAATGCCAGCTTTGTAACAACTCTTATTTTGCCCTTTTAACGATAGAATATATTCAGACTAACTTCTCTAACGATTACTATACTAATATGTATAATCGTTCTAAAAGCGAAAGTACAGGGAAAGGGGTTAGTGTGTAGGGTTGTGTTACGGGTCTTGTGTCCAGCTGTTAGCGCATTATGAAAGTACTTGTTCAAAGAGTCGAACAGAGCGGGTATGGAGGCGGAAGTTGATGGATGGACACAAGCACTACAAAATTAGGGACAGCTACACCTGAATCTAACGAGTCTCTGACCTGACCGCTTAACCCCTGCACATGCGCATGAGGCAACATTCAAGTTGAACATATCGATTCCTAAAACGAGCGATGCTACAGGAATGTTACATATGACAGAAAATACTGACCTCACAATGTGACACATGATTAATCTTTAACCTTCATGACCTTAGACTTATTTCTTTTGGTACGTTTTGGTTCTTCAGTTTAAGCAAAGTCGCAATATAAATCGAAAGCGCGCCAATTTTCATTGTTTCTAACATAAAGAAAGAAATTTAATGCTATTATTTTTCTCCCATCTCCCAGTCCCCCGCGAGTGCAGCGGTAAGTCTATGTATTTACAAGGCTAAAATCAGATCGTTCGATTAACCTCGGTGGACTCAGCAGATAGCCCAATGTGGCTTTGCTATAAGAACCCACTCCACTTTCCAATGGCACAGTGGTATGCCCGCGGACTTACAACGCTAGAAACCGGCTTTCGATATCCGAATGAGCATATCACGGCAAGCCCATTGTGCAGCTTTGTGGATAACTAAGAAACAGATACTATTATTTTGGTGATGATAATTAAACTTTCAGCAGCTGGAAGCTTTTCGTAGATGCCAAAGGTTAAAGGTCAACTTTCGTCGATTTGTTTAGAGACGTGATTAATATTTACATACAGAATATGATCGTCAGAATGAATTCTTCACACGCTTTGGTTAGGGTTAGCAGAGACAACAAGCAGCTACGTATCGCATTTGTGTTCAGTTAGTATTCAGGCTTTGGTTTGGACTAGCAGAGTTTGTTTGTTTGTTTTGAATTTCGCGTAAAGCTACTCGAGGGCTATCTGTGCTAGCCGTCCCTAATTTAGCAGTGTAAGACTAGAGGGAAGGCAGCTAGTCATCACCACCCACCGCCAACTCTTGGGCTACTCTTTTACCAACGAATAGTGGGATTGACCGTCACATTATAACGCCCCACGGCTGGGAGGGCGAGTATGTTTGACGCGACTCGGGCGCGAACCCGCGACCCTCAGATTACGAAGCGCACGCCTTAACGCGCTAGGCCATGCCAGGCCCCTACTAGCAGAGAGAACAAGCAGCTACATGTCATATTTGTATTCAAATATCAAGTTAATACATTTATGAATAAATGTATTTTTTTTAAAAAAAGCTATTGTTTTGCACTTTTTCTAAAATCAATAAATGGCCAAAGTTACAATTATATTTCAACTGTAGATATCAATTTTTCGTAATACAATTTAAATCCTAGTTTATCGGAACTAAATGGCCCTCCCCACAATATTTTTTATAGCTATACGGGTCTACACCTAGAAGATTACTGGATATGGGGGGGCGTCATATAAAGGGGAAAATATAATAATAACAGGCACTTCCTAGAGACTGAAAGATTTTCTTTAGAGAAATAAAACTAGGAAATATGTTTTTCCGAAGAAAATAGATGTATATAGAGAGACAGACAGACTGACAGAGAGACAAAGAACTCCCCCCTACTATCACCACTCCTGTGAAAGTTTCTGAGTTAATCAGGGATTTTAAGTCCAGAAAGTGTGATTTTTTTTCTGACCTAATTCATTTTGTCTTTTTCTTGAAATAAACAAAAGGGAACCTTCAATAGCCGCGGCGTTTGATATTCATTTACGCAAAATTAGAGTAAATTAATCTACAAGATCTTTTTTTTTTCTTTTCATTAGCTACAAGTTAGGATACCCGACTTAGTAAGCCTCACACTTTACTGTCCAAAGGAATCCGCCTCATGATGATTGGCTGCCTCAAGAAAGGGGGATAAAGGTTGATGTCATCAAAGATGACGAATTCATAGTTCCAAACGTTGTCACCAGAAGACGGGATTTTTTTTGACGCGTTGCTGGGCCGCCCATAACGGTCGGCCATGAATCATACAATACATGTCTCATAATGTCGTTAATTAATTAGTTAGAATGTCCTAAAAGGGTGTTTAACACTAATTAATTTATAATTAGTTAGTTAAATTATTTAAAATTAAATCAGACCAAAAAGGACAGTTCGAATCCTCGTCACATAAACTAAGATTGCCTAAATATTAAATTATCATAACTGAACTAGGGTAATTTGGTGTTCATTTAAATTAACTCCAAGAAGAAATAATATTCGGTATCATTAAGAACAGGGAGTTACAAATTCTGTGAGATTTTTATTAAATCTATGGAATAACGTTTGATTCTTTTCTCGCGAGGTTCTTTCGAATTTAAAAAAACAACAAAATAAATAAACGGAAATGGTTCAACCGATGATAATTTATTTTCTAATACAAGAAAATTGGAAGAAAAAGACCAACTTTTAGATGGGTTGAGATGAGTTCAGTCTGCCTACACTTGTTAAAACTTTCCAGATCACCTTTCGTGTCCTATACATTACTTCTCTGCTATTACTATTGTCGACTATAAGAAATAATAGTTCAAGTACAAAGTATCAAATGTGTACTGATTGATATATTTGTATGATATTTTTACAATAATTAATTAAATTCAGCAATGCCCCCTGATGCTAAGTGGTAAGCTTGAAATCTTGTACCATTAAAATTCAGAGTGCGATTGCTGTGGTAGGCACAGCACAAATTATTCATTATGAGCTTTGCAGCTGAAAATAAAATAAACAAAAGGTAAACAAAGTTATTTCTTGTAGTTGGGGCACTTCAAATATAGCTATTGAATAACATGGATTTTTTTAAGTATGGGTTTCAGTAGTGTAGTCGTAGAATTTTTGTTTTTTGTTCTTGAAATTGTTTTAAAACTTTAACAGTTAATTTGTAAAAAAAAACCTTTTAAAAGGCCAAAAGGCCATATTATCTTCAGTTTAACGATAGGCCTTTATCAGATCTTCGCGTTTTATGCTAAACAAATCTCCTAAACCATTTTGTTTTTGGCAAATAATTTTATTTCTTCTTGGAGCATGAACTTTAATTGGATGTATGTTTCATATATACGATATCAAAATAAACTGTTTTGTTTAAAGATTAATAAAACAGCGCTATGGGTGTTATGTGAAGAACAGCCTCCCCAGTGATGCAGGGATATGCCTGTGGACTCGTAACACTGGAAACTGGTTTCAGATACGAGTGATGAGAAGAACACAGCACATTGTGTAGTTTTTGCTAAACTTGAAAAAACAAAAATTAAATAAGAAAAAACAAGAAAAACAATATTAGATTTACTTTCTCTCTCTTTTCTTTGTTTATTTTTTAATTTCACGCAAAGCTACACAATGGATATCTGCGCAAGCTGTCCTTAATTAAGTAGCGTAAGCGAAGGCAGTTACACATCAAAACCTACGGCCAAGTCTTAGAGTATTCTTTTACCAAAAATTGACCGTCAGATTATAAAGTTCCCATGAACGAAAGAGCGAGGATTTACGTTTGGCGTAATATGGATTCGAACCCCCAACGCTCAGACTACGAGTCGTGTGTTCTAACCACTCAGCCCTGCCAAGGCCATTTCTTTTTTTTTTAAATATTTATGAACAATGTAAAATATTCAGTTTAACTTAAAGTTTATTGGTGTTATAAGATAGTCGAAAGCCTGGTTTGAAAATAAAAAAACACACGAAAAGATAAAACAGGAAATTGGAATTTACCTGTTATAAGAAAATTGCCTTGAGTGAATCATCGAAACCGCCGTGCGCATTTTCTATCTACGTTTCTTTCATGAAACAAGCATACTTATCCCAGCAAAATTCGGCCCGGCATGGCCAGTTGGTTAAGGCACTCGACTCGTAATCTGAGGGTCACGGGTTTGAATCCCTGTCACCTCCTTAGCCGTGGGGTCGTTATTATGTTACGCTCAATCCCACTATTCGTTGGTAGAAGAGTAGCCCAATAGTTGGCGGTGGGACGTAATGACTAGCTGCCTTCCCTTTAGTCTTACACTGCTAAATTAGGGACGGTTAGCGCAGATATCCCTCGCGTAGCTTTGCGTGAAATTCAAAACAAACCAAACTCTGTGAAATTACCCATAGGAAAAATCCATACTCACCCATAAGTCCGCCTCTCTCAAGACTATTAACTCTCTGAAATAGTAATATCTTCATGAATTGCGCTAGTAATTAAACAACCGTTACAGCTGCGGAGCACGAAACAATTTGTCATGTACGATCGGTTCGTTTTAGTACGTAATCTGTAACAATATTTGTAAAACATGGGGGGGATATTATGGTTGGAATCAATACGAGAAGCAAGAAGCATAACCCTTCTTGACATACAAGAGACGTTGAACTACGCTACTCAAAGTCAACTTTCAAAAGTTAACTTTTTTCTTTCGAAAGTAGCACTGAAAAGACCAAATTTTAGGTGAGGGTTGGTGAGTTCAGTCTGTCTACAATTGTTAAAACTTTCTATTTTACCTTTCGTAACATATTAATTCTCTGCTATTAGTATTCTCAACTATCGAGGCTTATCTATGGATAAATTATTTATTTTATTTTTTTTATATTTTATTACTGGCCAACTACCTTACCATAATAGGATGTAGAGACTGAATGTTGAGATTGGTTCAGGATGTTTTGCATTCAAGCACTTGAACTTCACGCTTTAATAACTTCAGGTGCTATTCTATCTGTTGTTTTTCAGTAGTTTTTTACTTACGTCGATGTATAACTGAGGAGACCAACTATCTTCAACGATGTTTGAATGTCAGTAAGCAGTCATACGCCACTCGAGACTTGACTGCACAGGCTTGGGGCGTGTCTTGTCTTTACGTTTCTGGATTACTTTTTAAGATATTTTAATTGTTTTGTGAATGCTGTCAACTTTCACTCAGGTGATGACGTTAAGTTTTCATTTTATAACTGTGTACTTATTATTACTATATTATATACGTCTATCAACTGGATGCTCAGTGGTAAGTCTTAGGGCTTATCAAATTAGAAATCGAGTTTCTATAATAATGGTGGACAGAGCGTAGATATCCTGTTGTACAGCTTTAGACTTAACAACAGAGAGCTTGCATATCTGATATCACAAGTTGTATTCAGGGTTTATCTGCATCAAATCCACTAAAATTTGGAAGAGAGACTCAGGTGGACTCCTCAAAGATTGAATTTAAATAGATAAGCAGTTGAACGAACGGTTCGAGTTTGGAAGCCATTCCCATTTCACTGCCTTAATTCCACGAATGAGGGCTCAGCTGTAAGAGGTCGATAGCAAAATACGTGAAACCGAAGCCATACGAATGCGATATTTAATGCCACACGTATATCATTTAACGAAGAGTTCGCGTGACATAGCTCAAAATAGTTAAAAATGGGTGGTTCATGCCACATTTATTGCATTATGTTTTTGCTGTTATGCATATATTTAAGTTATGTGTTGTTAGACAAGCTTTGTTTGTCACATAAATTGAAAGGATGGCAGTTAATGTTTTGTGGTAACTTCAACGTTAAACACAAACTTAAGTGTCACGTGCATTTTTAAGCAAACTAATAAATGCAAAAATAATATGACGTAAGTTACTCCTTAAAACTTCTTTCTTCATGTATAATTTCTATACTCGGGTTCCTGGGCTTCCTGCCTGTAAAATATTTGACTTTGATGATACACGATTTCTTAGGATCATGAAAATCATTACAGTACACAAAATATAAGTCACAGAAAAGTTAATGAACTGGCTTCTACACTCACAATTCAAAAGTCTGAGATTAATTGGTTGGCTTACAATTTGGGGCCGAATGTAATCTGATAGTTAGCGTCTTCATTTGTGGATTAGTATCCATGATTCGAGACTAGATTAAATTTTTCCACATGTGAGGGCAATATTAAAGTGACAGATAACTTCACAATTCAGATAAAACAGCTGGAGGAAGTCCTCGTGACAATGGGTGATGCTGAATAGTTGCCCTTGCTCTGATCAACAGTCCCTTTCCAAATTAGGAACAGATTTAGAGATTTTGTGACGTCAGTAAACTTTCTGTCACATTTAAAGCCATCATATTGGTCGTCAAAATGAGGTATATTATATTATTTATTTAGTGTTACTTTCATTCACAATATTTATTGTACTATTTAATAAAATAAATATCATTACCTTTTATTCTGGTTTATATTTTATTATCATACTTTTTATTACAAATATTGTTTTGCACTGTTAGCTTAATATATGTATTTCGGACTAGCCCATTAGTCATTACTTTCAGGTACCATATTATTGGAAAAATAACACCTTGTATTATTTAAAATGCGCAAAATATAAACTAGTACAGTTATGAAGTACTAACGTCCGTTTAAATACATAAAAAACCCGGCATGGCCAAGTGGTTAGGACGCTCGACTCGCAATCTAAGGGGCGCGGGTTTGAATCCCCGTTACACCATTCATGCTCACCCTTTCAGCCGTGGGGGTGTTAAAATGTTACAGTCAATCCCACTATTCGTTGGTAAAAGAGTTGGCGGTGGGTAGTGATGACTAACTGCATCTCCTTTAGTCTTACACTGCTAAATTAGACACGCTTAGCGCAGATGGCCCTCGTGTAGCTTTGCGCAAAATTAAAAAAACAACACAAAAAGAAAACAAGAAACAAATATATATACATTTCAATTGGCAAAAGAAGCACCACGCCTCCTAGTGGCACAGTGAGATATCTGCTAACATACACCGTAGGAAATCAGGTTTCGATATCGGTAGTGGACAGAACACAGATAGACCATTGTGATTAACTACAAACAAACAAAGAAGAAGCACCACATAGAGTAGAGTCAAGTTTAAAGCCATAGGGCAGGCAATTCAGCACGTGGTCATTTTCTGTTTCTTTGATCAATGGGATTGGTTGGGTTTGCTCGGATTTCTGCCAGAAATGATGTCTCGCGAGGGGAGATCTAAATACAGTATCTGTCTTTCTTTCGTATGTAATTACCCAGAATTAAAAATCAAAATATAGAAAAGATATACATATGTTGTAAATTTATTTTTCGAAGCTACAATACGAGCAACACCTACTCATTCAAACCATTTAGTTATTAAGAAAACATATATAGACCTACATCCGAGTAACTCCTTACTTGCTGCCATATTATGTGTCAAGCTATCGATAATCTAGCTACTGAAGTCAGCGAGACGTAAAGTAATGTAAACGAACTAATTATGTCCATGTTGAGGCCCTCGGAGTGTAACTTTAACGTAAAAACATTTATGATGATACAACTAAAGAGTTTGGTTTGGTTTGTTTTCAATTTCGCGCAAAGCTACTCAAGAGCTATCTGCACTAACCGTCCCTAATTTAGCCGTGTAAGACTAGAGGGAAGGCAACTAATCATCACCACCAATAGCCAACTCTTGGGTTACTCTTTTACCAACGAATAATGGTTTTGATCGTCACATTATAACGCCCCCACGGCTGAAAAGGTGAACATGTTTGGTGTGACAGGGATTCGTGGGGGTGTTATAATGTCACGATTTATTTCACTTTTCGTTGGTAAAAGAGTAACCCAAGAGTTGGCTATTGGTGATGATGATTAGTTGCCTTCCCTCTAGTCTGACACTGTTAAATTAGGGCCGGCTAGCGCAGATAGCCCTCGTGTAGCTTTGAGCGAAATTCAAACAATCCTTCTACATTAGTCGATTCCAGGAGGTGAAAATACCTGTAGCGACTAGTGCTGCTGACTTGCTGTGCTCCTTCTTGTCAATAGTTCAAAAGTATGTTGTATGTTTTGTTAAGGGTCTTTGTCTTCACATTAAAGCTCAAAAGTATTCTTGATCCTGTTACTAATTACTTCTATAAACAAAAGAATTACGAAAAATAACCAGTAAAGAAAAAAACAGCGAATTCCAAAATAACAATACTTCTTATTTACACAACTACGAAATCAATAATAACATGGATTAATAATCACCAGCAACACCTACTAGCTATGTTTCGTCATCTAAGTTATCTAAGCTCATGATTGGATCTTGTTAATTTGTATACTCTTTTGCAACATTAATAATATCTGAACAACACCGTTAAGGACAGTAGTATGGAGAGCTTAGGGCTTTAAATGTAACTAAAATTTCTTAGCGATAACTAAACGATAGAAGGAATAATAAATGAACAGTAAGGAAAGAAATAATGAAATAAAAACAGAATTTGCTACCTCACAGCAGTCCCACGCTGGGGCAGCGTTAAGTTTTCGGATTTACAATGCTAAAATCAGGGTTCCGATTTCCCTCGGTGGACTCAGCAAACAGTTAGATGTGGTTTTTCTATAAGAATAAACACACAAAAACACCTCATAGCATTATTTCATACGTTATATAAGAATTATTGGTATAACCTTCAGGGTATAATTTTTGAAATAATAACAGAACTTTTATTACCACAGAAACGTAAAAAAAAATATAAAAAGATGACAGATGACGAACATTTACTTCGGCTATAATATTCTGCAATAATTTTCTTTGCAAGAATTTCGAAACTATTAAAAGAGTAATTATGAAAGCATAATTATGTAAAATTATAGAAAATGTTATTTTCATACTGAACAATGGTGGTATTAACTTAAAACGTGTAATTGCTAGCTAGCAAACCCGTTTAGCGTAGATGACGTGAGGGCGCCACGAGAGAAGGTTGCATCTGAACATCGATCCTCTGTGTTACTTCCTCAGGGAACCCTCAAGGTACATATCTGGTTTTGTATCAACTGGGCCAGCGATTACCAGCTGTAAGCTCACACATACACACCAACAGACTTCTGATAAACAAGCGTAGCTCTAGAGTTGGCGGTTGGTACTGTTGACTATTTTCCTTCGGTTTATTCTGTAAGTTCAAATAAGGATCGATTATGAGCAGGAAGCCCCTCCTCGTGTAGTTTTGCTCAAGACTAAACAACAATCAAACTCGAAATTAGATTATGCTTGCTTGTTCAAGTTGCTGTAAAACACAAAGCTGTACAATGGATTATGCAGTTATCGAAACTCGATTTTTAGCATTATAAGCTCATTGACTTTCCGATGGGCTTTAAAAATAAGATTCCAACGAGTACTAAAAAGTATATTATAATTTCTTATCACTCGAACTATAATTAATGCAGATGGCAAATATTTTATATAGATGCTTGAACTGAATTAAAATACTAAATATTTAGAAACGCCATTTATAAGTATTCCTTCTTGGGTTGCATGGCCACTTTGTTAGCACTTGACTCGCGGATTTGAAGATCCGTTACACCAAACTTATTCGTCGTTTTACCCGGGAGTCAATCCCACTATTCGTTAGCGTTGTTTGGTAATAACTTGCTGCCTTCCCTCTAGTCTTTTACGACCAAATTAGAGCGAGTAACCTATATAGCTCCCGTGTAGCTTTATACGAAAATTAGAAACCGAACTTTATTAAGTCAACAGTATGTTTAGCTAAATATTGTATTATGACTATTAGGAAAATTTGTTTAGCCAAAAATATCCATTTAAATCTGTTGTCATTTTATAAGGGTGAGTTAAAAAAGAAAATAAGTTTTGATTATTCCAGGTATGTTATTCGTAATGATGTTCATTCCTTCTTTCAATTTTATTCTGAACTTGTTCGTCCTTGTTCACAACGTTACATTATTGTGTGTCCTTTAATATGAGCAATTACAGATAGTATTCAGTGCATTCAATTGTATATAACTGTGTATTTGATTTTTGTACTTGTTTTGTATGTAATATATGTGATTATGAAGCCTCTTCAAGAGGTTTGTAAATAATAAAAAAAAAACAGTTTGTTTACAGTCTAAAAGCCGGAATTTAATTTTACGCGATGGGCAGAGCGTTAAAATAAACTGCTTATATATTACTTTTGTTTTAGAATATTCAACTTTAGAATTTAATAGCAACCACAAAACCTTATTTCATTTTATATAACAGATTATCAGCATTCACAAACTTTATAAGGAATGATGCGTAACTGAATGATAAATATAAATTTGAGATAAGTCAAAAACATATTTTCCGAGAGTATCAATTATAATGTTTTGGTAAATGCAAAAATACTTAAAGCTAAATTACACATCAAAATGGATACGAGTTAGAATGCATGCCGTTATTAATTATTCAAAAATAAACTGTTGACATTTTAGTTTTTCGAATTCTGTCTAATCTCTTGTGTCGTTTTATGTTTTGTGGTATATTTTTCATTTGATTTTGTGCTTTTCCCCAATTACAAAATTAACTGGGAGTGGAAAGCATGCTGTGACTGAGTGTACAATAACAATAAGAGAAATTTCGAAATTAATAATCGTAAAAGTATTTTTTTCTTTATAACGTTAACAACCTTATAGTAATTAATTATGGAAATAAAGTTAAGTGCATATTTATGTGAACTTGTTAAATTTACAGTAGTTATAGGTTTGTTCTATGGTAAAAAAAAAAAAGAGAGAGTAAAACTAACCTTAACAATAGTAATCTTGCTTAATATTTTGTTTTATTAACGAAATAATTCTAATTTACTACTTTTAATATTTATGGTACGCTAATAGTAGATAATTTTGACATCTCTACTATCTCATTTTAGGAAGTGTTCTTCTTTTTTTTTTTTTGAGGTGACTAAAGTTTAGTGGTCTTTTCAACTTTCTGTCACAATTCCAGATGATTGTGTCTGGTGGCAGTAGTCCGTTTGGTGTTCTGAATGTTTATCCCCTCTGTTCATTTTGTGGAACACAGAAGACCACTTCCCCAGTCCCAAGCTTTCAGGGATATTGATATAAAGAGTTTCCTCTGTGAGTGGTGCCTTCCCTTGGTATGATCCTATTGGTTTGCATTTATTTATTTGGAAATACTAAATAATTTGAAAGGAGAAAACAAAATGTTTATTATTCTCACATTTTGATTAAAACAGATGAAAGATGATATTTGCAGTAAAATACATTTAGGTCTACAAAAAATCAATTAAAATGGGTTGTGCAAATTTTATTTTCCAAGGTTACTCTTGTAGTAAACACTATGTCATTTGATTCTGACCACCAGAGAGGTAAAGATCTGGGAGACAAAAACAGACAAACCTGCTTTTAGATTTTTGCTTTTCTGACTTGTATTTGCAAGATTTTAATGTATTAAAATACTTTTGAAACATTCATTAAAAAATGAATAATGTAATATGTATTCAATATTTTGAGTGTTTTCATAATTTGGCCACTTGAAATTTGTTGGCAGATTAAAGTACTTATTTTGAATGTCTTCCAAGGTGAAATATGCATGAACAGAAATATTTTTAATAATATATTTTGGAAGAGAAGAATACTTTAGTCATTGAAAACTCTTTAAAAGCACCAATGTGAAGCCTCATAATTGAAAATGGAACTGGTATATTACACAATTTTCAAGTAGAAATAGGGGAATCAAACAGAATTTTTGTAGTATGTAAGGTTTATTTGAATTTGACATGTTTCTGTTGACACACGTGTTTAAAGCTGTTACTTTGAGTTATACGGCTTCATGGAAACTTGAAGTTTTCAGATAGCCCTGTTTTTTTTTTCCTGGCATACTTCCTGGAATTGTTAAAGACATGCAACTAAACCATACTACTGCATATCTGTAGCCTAGTACTTATCAACAGGAGTAACTGATGCTACATCAGTGGTGTATCCCTTTGAGTTTTATTGAAAATAGTACAAATATATGATCTCAAATTATATTTAATATACAAGATGGATTTTGCTAGATTTTGTAACAGTAAACAAATGAAGACAAATGTAGTTTTACAAACACACACACACACACACACAGACAAAAAAACAAAAATAAAAAATATCTGATTGACCTTAAATATAATTTGTATTTTTCTCCATTAGTGGAACTTTACATTGACAGATTGTACATGTGGATTTTTTATCTGTACAATAAACATTTATGAAAAATGTATTTCTTGCATTGTTTGAAAAAAAAATGTTTGTGCCAATGAAAAACTTTTTTAATAAATAATTATTTTCTAGTTATTTGTTACCATTAAACTATGGTACCTTTTCTCTCTGTTCATTGTTTGCCATATAATTTGTCATTTAATTGCTCTGTATGTTTAAGTGTTGCATTGCTTTTGTTCCCACATGTTCAAGTGTTACATTGTGTCTGTTGTTGTATGATTAGGTTTTACATTGTTTCTGTTACTTTCTCCACTCAGGGCCAGATTATTTATTAGGCACAATAGGCTCAGTGCCTAGGGCCTGAAAAATTTATATATCTATATTTATATAATTTATATATCTATAATTTATCTAACTTTTGGCTTTACTTATGTGGCTGGTAGGGTTCACAAACAAAAGGTTCCTAGGCCCTACAGTTGTCTTGATGCAGCACTGCCTCTACCCCCACCCATCTTATTTCTCTGATTTACTGGACTTAAGTGTTACATACCATTATGTTGCTCTCTCTCAAGAAGTAATGGTTTATTTATTGTTTCTAAATAGATCTTGTTTTCAGTGATGACAAGAAAACCTACTTGAAGAGAAATATATATGTAAAAACGGCTGGTTTGGGTTGAGAAACTTTTATGTAAAATTTTTAATGTAAAAATTTTCTTAATCCAAACCAGCTGTTTTTACATACATAGATCTCGTTTTAATGCATAATTTTCAGACCAGTTAATAGCTGACTAGTGTAGTTTATGTAACAATTAAAAAATGTTCTAAATGCAAACATTTATCTTTCATTATAAGATACTGCTTTGAAAAAAACAAACTGTACACTAAGTTACTATAGCAATTTTTAGCCACTTCCTGACAAAGTTTTATTAGCAACCATAAGCAGGTGTGTTGGGGATGTTACACAAGTGATGAGTGTGGATACTGATATGGAAGGTATATTTTAGTCTGTGTTGCTACATTTTTGTGTTTTATAATCTTCCTTTGAGTCTAAAATTTGTTGAGGTGACATTAATCAAATTTTGTAAAGCAATATTACATAGTTGTTAATAAAGGACAAAATATAACCCCACAGTTCAAGGTTGTACTAAGATCAAACTGTCAGGTCAAACCTATAATGAATGGCCAAAATAACAAAGTGTCAAAGCCACACTAATGCTACATTGTCACCACAGTTGATCAAATATTTATCTCATTTGAACATAAACATCAGCTTAAGAGGGCTAATAGTGAAGATCACAAAGAGCTATTGTGATATAATTGCTCATTTCTTGATAAATTTTATCCAACTGTTTGGTTAAGGCAACTTGTATCAGTTGTAAAGGTTACACAAAGGTCAAGTTGGCTAGAGTACCTGCTGAAGATCATGCCTTTAAGTCAGTTGTAAAGATCAAGTTACATACTTATACACTGGTGAACATCATGCCCTTAAGTCTGTTGTAAAGGTCATATGAAGGTCAAGTTGGCAAGAGACCGTGGTGAAGGTCATGCCCTTAAGTTGTTGTAAAGTTTACACAAAGACCAAGTTTGCTAGAGTTGCTGGAAAAGATTACACAAGAACTACTGTTACATAATTGTTTATCTAGAAACACATTTCTGTATAAATATTAAGGCTTATAATGAAATTGATGATTCTAAAATTTCATTTTAATGACTTTAATCAACTATTATATACACTTGACTGGATGTAACCCAGATATTGCAGAAATGTGCAGGTTATTCCACATGTCACAAACTTGTTTAGAAAGATTTCATTTGGCCAAATGATAAGTCTAACATGCTAGCTGTGTAAACGTTAAAGGTGACATAGACGTTAAGTAAGTTAATTTTAGTTTAGTAGCTACCATATTTACATAATATTTATATCATGACCTTTTATTCAATATTCATACTAGGTCCTAAAAGTACATCAAAATATGATTAGCAAATGTTTAAAGATTCAGTTTTATTGTTGTCTAACATAGGTGAAGTTTAAAGTTTTACTTTTGTGCCTGTAGTTGAAAGATGTGCCATGTTTGTTGGAATTATTTTATTAAGCAAGAAAATGTGCTATGCACAAAATAGACTTTCTAGGCATTTTTGCAGTGTGGAAGACATGCTTTGAGTTCTAAGCTTTATTTTAAACCAAAATTTTATAAGTAATCTTTAGTTTTATTAATTTTGATGACTTAGTAAGATAATGTTTTGTGTATTTCAGTTTCTTTATTGGTTTATATATATCACATCAGGTAGAAAATTACATTAAGATGTGTACAGTAAAGAGTGTGTTTATTTTGGGGTTATTTGGAATCAAAGCATTAAATTACTTTGGATATTAAAACAGAGAATGAAAGATGGAGTTGCCATATGACTAAATATTGATTATATATTACTATTATTATATAATAATTGTTAATATTAATGGTTTATAACATTTTTTTAAAATATTATTAAACGTGCTTTAGAACGGCTTTTATAAGCAAAAACTTCACGATAATTTTAGACAATGTATGTTTTGTATGTCATTTTGATTATAAGATCATAGTTCATGGTGTAAAGCAAGCTATAATAGGCTGTTATATTTCCTTATATAGTTGTATTTTGATATATTTTAAACAAAACGTGTGGTTTGTTATTTGGGAATGTCTAAGTATGTGGACATACACACATTTTCTTCTTAGGAATTCGTTAGATAACAAGGTGCATAGAAAATAATTGACAGTCTAATTTGTTTATTGCTGGTCTACTCTTATAGATAGCTGAATGCAGTTTTGTTGGAGATCTTGTTAGATTTGTGGGTTGAAACTTCTGATACCAGATATCCTTATCCCTTTCAGGCATGGGGTATATTGCAACAGTCAGCCCCACTATTAGGTGATAAAAGAGTAATGCAATAGTTATGAGTGAATGGTGTAGGTTAACTGCTCTCTCTTGAGTAGCTTTGTGCAGAAGGGAAAAACAGCACTATGTTAGATAATCATGAATTATTGAAATGTGCGTACAAAGTTATGTATACTTAAAAAGTAAAATATTTGTGTATATCTTACGTTTTTAAATAAAAACTTGAGTATCGTGTACTAAAGAGCTGAAATACTAAAACTGTTTTTATGAGCAAGTGATTGTGATCTATCAGAATATTTTAAAGACTTGTGCATTTTTGTAAACATTTTTGGCAATCTTGATAAAACTAATAAAGAGAAATTGTGTAAAAAATGCTGTCACACTCTCATAAGATTTTGGAAATGTTTAACACTTCCACTGCTAAGCTTGTAGATAAACAGGTTTCACACTACTGGGTATATTTTAAGATACACAGTAAAAAACACATAGACCCCTTTTATTGTATTATTACTTATATGGTAATTTTGGGAAACTTGAAAAAAGAACACTTTATTTGTATGGCAGTATTCTAGATGGAGATTATATGTTCCCATGGCAGTGAAAGATTTAATATCCCCACTTTTCTTTCACTTTTATTGCTAGTTTAACTTAAGGTATCAAAGCAACTTACGAGAATTATGTGTTTTTAATTTCAAAACGTTTATAGCTGTGTGCAAATGTTTATGATTTAAGAAATAATTAATACAAAAAAACCATGAAGTTGGTGGTTCTCAAAATTTAAAAATAAGTAAACTGTATATTTTGTATTGAGAAACCATTACTATTTTGTTGTATGAAAAATAAAAATTATTTAATTTCACATTTTTTAAATTAAGACATTTGTTACTATTACACAATGTTTCTGGTCAGTTTTTACTGTTCAGTGTAGTTATTTTATGAAACTGTTTGTTTCTTGTTTAATGACAGCATAATCCTACCTAACCTTCTGTGCATAAGTGAGGTCAGAGTGTATAGTATTACATTCAAAATGTAAACATTTTTATTATTAATGTGTTTCATCAAATATGGTATCAAAATTTAGTTTATAATCCATATACTAATATTATATGAGTTTTAATTTTAAAGGAGAGTATTTACATAAATCCTCAATCTTCTCTGTATTATGTGACATGTGCTCTGAATTGTTTTTTTTAATCCCTGTATGGTATTCTGACTTAGGCATGAATTTCACACTTATTGTATAGATATTGCCAAGACATAAAGTTATATCCTTCAACTTTCTGACTTTACTGAGATATAAACCAGGAAGTCAAACCCACACGTCATGCCCTCTTGTCACATCTTGTATTATAAATACTGTCGGTAGTTCTCTCTACATTTGCTGTTGGATTATTTATAGCCATTATAAAGAAATCCTAATTTAATGATTTATGTATAGTGTCAAGCTGTTCATACAACAATTTTGAATTGTTCTGTTTACAGTTTCAATCTGACTATTGCTGGGAGCACCTCAGTTGCATATGGTAATTATTTTAATGCACTTACAGTTTAGTTAGAAAGCCAGTATAATTGTAGCAATTATAAATCACTGTGCATGTTGTTCATGTTATTATTTTATATTTTAAAATGAATATTTGAATTAAATCAAAATAAGTATAGTACTAACAACAACACCAATAAAAACTAGAATTAACTTTCATTGAGACTTAATGTAAAACTTAGAAATTTATTAAATAAGACAAAATATAACAAGAAAACAAATTGAAGAAATCATTTCTCTACCAGAAATATCCTTTCTCCTCTTTCGTGGTGTAATTCAGTGGTTTGTTTGAAATAACATAACACTGAGCTGTTGCTGAGTGATTTATTGCTGTGTTAGAGGGCTGAAGATATTAGCATCTATAAATGTGATTGTTTGCAACAATATGTTGTCATTCTAGACAGAAAAATGCATATTTTAAATAATTTAAATTTTTTGTTGTTGTTGTTGCATAATTAAATTGTCTAAGTAATCAATTCCATTTACAGTTAATGTCAGGGTAAAACAAATGTAATGTATAAAATATAAACATTTTACAATGAAAAGAACACTGCTATTCACACAAGAAATTCTAGAATTTATGTAAATGAAATATGACAACACTGAAATGACAAAAGTATTTTTTTTATTCTTTACACAATGATCACAATGTTGTCAAACTAGCAAAGAGTGATTCGGTAAATTAACAGATAAGTAGAAACACTTTATTTAAAATTCTGGTTTTTGTGTACAACCTGCTTTTAATGTTTATGAAAACTTTACTAAATCTGATGAAGATAAATAAATTTTAAATTTTAATGCTCTAATTTTCCAATACGTATTCAGTCCAGTGCACTAACCCCATGCACATGGGGTTAAACAAGACTTACTGTTTGTGTATTTTTGTAAAACTGTTTTGGACACAAATTTATTAATACTATTTTTTTTTTTTTCTTTATTGCATTGAGGAGAGAATTCATTTAAGAATTCCCAGTCATGCCACAAGTAAGCAGAAATAAGAGATTTGGTAGTTGGAAATTAATTTGAACCAGTAAATGTATTAAAAACATTTAATGGTATAAAATCAAAATCTGAAAGGTATGTGTTTTTGTTTACTTCTCTTTAACCCTCTAAACTGCTTTCTATGCAAGTTACTGAGTTGCATTCAAACTTTTATTAAATCACTTTATTGTCAATGTATCTCAATGAAATTAACATTGTAATTTATAATAATAAAATGGCATGTCTGTGTGTGTTTGACCAAATAACTCCAGAGAAATTAACCTAGAAACCTGAAATTTTGCACCCATACTAAGTGTGCCCTCAGGGTGTGCACCTGTGTATTGTTACTTATGCATGTGCACATCTTCTTATGTGGCAAGCTAGCAATAAACCACATAGAAAAGAAGTGGTTTCTTATATTTAAACTAAAAACAGATGCATGTGTGTGTGTGCATGTTTTTAATGAAGCAAGCTTGATAAAAACCACATATAAAGAAGTAATTCCTTATATGTGTCTCAAAACAGCTGGTATGGGTATTAAAATTTTTATTAAAACAAAGTAGAGAACAACATTTTGACCTTCTTAGGTCATCTTCAGGTTAACAAAGAGGGTTTGCACTTCATCATCATGGTATATATGTTATTGTTTGCATTATTCTTGAAAATTTTAGAAGAATACTACATGCACTATTTGAGTACTGATACCCTTCTACTGTATTGAGCTACTCATAGGAGGCTTGGGGACTTTCTTTGTTAATCTGAAGATGACCTAAGAAGGTCGAAATGTTGTTTTCTACCTTATTTTAATAAAAGTTTTAATACTGATACCAACTGTCATAAGATACATTGTTACTTTAAGTGGGTTTCTTGTCATCATGGGTATATAATAACTTCTAATTTATATAGAAAAGCCAGTTTGCATTTTGGCAACATTGCATTCCAACAATGTTTTTTTTTTCTTAAATTTCTTGATCAACAGAGACTCCAAATTGTTTTATTATTCTAATTCAAAATTAGATTAATATTTTTACTTTCATGATACATTTTATGTACTTGGCTCTAGGCTAGGTTATCTCTCATTATTCACTTTAGGCTTATTTATCAATTTCTTTAGTTCATATCGGCATTCCCTATGTTTACAAGGTTTCACAGCCCTCTTGCGCCCCTGTTACTAAATTCATAATGGGCAGACATTAATCAAACTGTAAACCTCTGTAATAGATTCTGAGAAAATATGATAGAAATTTGTGGTATAAAATATAAATGTGAAGTATTTAGTGCACTGGGAAAGTTCATTGATGACAAACAATACTTAACTTATTATACTTTATAACTTCTAGGAAGGAAGTTTGTAAAAGACAAGGTTGAATTCACATGGGCATTTTTCTAGTCCTCATGATAACATAGAAAACTATTGGCTATTTTTGGAAAGTTAAACCATTTCCTCTTGAATGTAAGTGGCTAGAAACCTGTCCTTTACAAATGTTACATTGGTAATGTGTTATTCCTGTTTTGAAAACCAAATCACATTTCCAAGTTCCTTTCTTAACTTAATTCACAACTGAACTTGACATCAGGATTACTAAAGAAGATAAACATTTATCATAAAAGAACTATTCTTTTTTCTCGTACACCAATTACTGTAGTCTTATCTTCACTTTCCTAAAGCATAACATGATTAAATCATTGTTAAACAGAATTTTTAACCTTTGTCATAATCATTTTATTTTACACAAATAAATTACCCTTCTAGATAAACAGATGCTAAATAATGGTTATCCAACTGATTTTCTAATGAAGATTACTCTCAATTTACTAAACAACCAATTTCAACCACCAGCCAATGTACACACCATTCCCAGATTTTCCATTCCTTTTATGGATTCACAATCTCGACCAATTCAAAAACAGTTTTCTTCCCTAATAAAAAAAACCTTCTACCCTCAAAATTCAACTTAGAATAATATACAGACTTAACCTCTGCACTAAACACGTATTTCAGTACAAAGATCAAGTATCTGAAGCTTCTATGTTTGTGTCGTATAAATACACGTGTAGTGAATGTAACATTTAGGAGTATCTAACAGAACCAAATATTTGCTTCTTAAAACCATCCACTTACCCATTTGTTCACATTCTGAATCCATAGGCCACAATATTTCATTTAATGATTCCTCTATTATCACCATGGGATCTTCAGATCTTGACCTTTGCATTAAAGAAAATCTACTTATAGCTAAAAACTGCCAAACCCTTTATAATTCACAAAAATCTTTAGATTTAAAATTATTGAATATATTCACACTCACTCAGCTGTTGTGTAATGCATATAAACATTGTTTTATCCATCCATTTACTGCTTTTACTAATAACTAAGTATATTAATAATTGTGTTATTATACAACAAATAATATAAATAATAATATTAAAAATAGTATTATTTTAGTAGTAATCATCTTTGTAACATGATTTTGAGATTTGGCTGATGATGGAACAAGTTATTCTGAAATGTTCAAACCTTGTAAATAAAATGTTTTATCAGTTGTCTTCATCTTCATAATGAAATATACTTTTTGTATGATTCTGCTTATAAATAATAGAATGCATTGTTTCACCAACTGGATACCCTCATTATTAGTAACATTTTTATTGTAACTTAAATAATGCATTATTGAAATATGGCTAGCTTGGGAGATTTAGTTTAGTCCTAAAAACATATATTGAGCTAATAGTGTAGAACAGTTGCAGTAATAAAAGTATAACAATAAAAAGTGATAATAAAAAGTAATGAATTTGATATAATAAACAGTATATAAATACTATAGTACATCTTATTCAGGAAACACTAACCCTAGATTTTGGCTTTAATTACTGTTACAGAAATTCTTTGCTCTATTATAACATCGCACATATTTATTTTAAGCCTAGAAAACCCTACTGTGTTCTTTACAGTATTTTTAAATACTTTCAGAAAAAGTCTCAAGAACTATCTTTCTTAGCAATTTTCAAACTGTAGTCCAGAAAGTTTTATTTAAGTAATTGTTTCTATCTGTCATTTCATGTTTCCAGTTTTAACTTTTTTTCATAGGTTTTGTGTATTAGTTTGCATGTATGCACTTTCTTCAAAGCAATGCATCAGTGTTTGATTATTTGTGGTGGTGAAGCTATTGAAAACTAAGAGATTAGAATATTATAATTTGAAATTTATATTTTCTAGTTATTTTGTGTAGAAATAAAGTTTACAGAGAAACTAAACTTTTTTTTTTTCTGATAATAAAAAAGTGGCTACCAGTGGACTCTTCAGTGATAGTGAAAATGAAGGATGACAAATGATGGAACCAAAAAATATGAAAATTGTAACCAGATCTCTGTTCATTTGGTCACATGTAAGTGTGTGTGTGTATAATTAATACCTAAACAGTGAAGCAAAATAAAGTCAAAAGGAGGAACTCCATTAAAAACAGAAAATTCAGACCTGTGATAAATGACATTTTAATGAACAAAACAAGTCCAAACAAAATTGAATAAAAATGCTGCATAAATTGGAATGATCCTTGGGGTACAGGTTGTAATGTGGGATATAAAATGTACCTTGAGTTTTGGAGGTGACTGCAGAAGTAGGACCCACATTGCAGTAGGGATACTACACAGTTTATCAATTGTAACCTCAGTATGGAAAAATATACAACCTTCTGTATTTTCTTTTATGTCTTTTTATTACAGTAAACTAGCATTTGTATAGATTGTAAGTGCTTATGAATTATAATAGGGTTAGTTTTTTGTGTTGTTTTAATTCCATTGTTAGCTTCTTGTAAGTGAATTATTTGTTAATAACGAACAGAAAAAAGTTAGTAACTAATAAGTAATTAGAATTCATATAGGCTACTAACCACAAGTGATATACACTTACTGTGCAGAAGATACTAATATAAATCAAAACTCATTGAAAAAATTTCTTAAAAATTTTATAAGATAGCAAATAACATGAAGTTTGTTAAGGATGGTGTACATTTATTAATGCAAGTATCACAAATAAAAATAATGCATGGAAGACAGAGGTGTTCTGGAGACTTATTAAATTTGTAAATTTTTCTCAAATTTCTTTAAAAAAATGTAAGTGTGTAAGAGTTCAAAGCAATGTAATTACCTGATAAATAGTAAACATGTTTTAATTGCATCAGAAACAGTAATTTTGATTTTGTTTTTAGTTTTCATTGTTTATTTAGTTTATTTCAAATATGAAATGTGTTAAGTGTTATTACACAATAAAGGTAATAACCTTATGGATATCAATAAAATATACTGTTACACAAACTAGTTAAAGGAAGTACTTGTGTTTGTTTATTTTTTTCTGTATAAATGTAAAACATTTTTGTGAGATGCGGATGTTTTCTGTTAACAGGGTTGTATGTGATAAGTAATATTTAAAACCAAGTTTGTTGTTGTTAATTTACTTATTTCTTAGAGGGTGTCATTTGCTTTTCTTTTTCTTTTCCAAATGAAAATTTTTTCTAAATAACTATTGTTGTTTTTCTGTTATGGCAGTCTGATGACAAAAGAAGGTATGATGCCCAGAATGGTTCCCATTTTGAAATGAAAATATGATATTTCCTTATTTATGAATGTTATTTTGTTATTTAGGCTCACTTTTCTTAATCACCAGTTTCAGTATTTTTGGGGATCAGCTCTGACAGCAGGAAATAAATCATCAGCTTTCTTTTTTTTTACAACATGATATATTTTTAACTATATTTTCCAGTTTTGTGTTCAGTGACATTTTGTATGTAACTGAAGACAAATTTCTGACAATGGAACTTTAGATAGTATTTGTGAGTAAAGGTAAGTATCTATCAGAAATATATTCATGATGTCAATAAAACACTTGGGTTCAAGAAGACTTGCTACAAAATGATAAAAAATACATTATTAGTGTAGGAAAATGTTAACACAGCATATCATACACATTTTATTTTTATTGTGATATAACCGTAGTGCTTGATTTTTGTTTTTTTTACTATTAACAAACCAGTGCATGAGAAGGGACAAATTTTTGAATTTTGCCTTTCATTTTGTCAAAACAGGTTGATTCAGTGCTAGCAGCTCTAAAGCATCTTACTAGTAAAGAGCAGATGAACATATACAAACAATAAAACAAAACCAGAGGTAAGTTACTTAGAGATTTGAGAAACCTTTTACAATTAAGAAAGATTTATACTTTTAGTCTTGTATCATTCAGTGAGTTGTGCATAAAACAAGGCTTATTAGTTTTACTGTAAGCTTTTCTTTGAGAGCACAACTATCTCAATATAACTTTAAAGAAAATATTTCATTAATTTAAAGAAAAACAAAATTGTTGGAACTAATTTCAACCTTTCAAAAACAAAATGCCAAATAGAATATGGAAGACAGTTTTGTTAAATATGTGTGACACAAGACGATAGTTATTTCTTTTCTACTATATTTGAATCAAATAATTTAGTTATTAGAATACATTTTGTTCAAGTGAATAATGAGTTAATAAATAATACAAAAGTTTAATAACTGGAGGCTTTTCCTGATGATCTTAACAGTTTGTTTAAAGATTTGTGTTTTGATTTTTCATACATTTTGGTTTTATTTCTACAGTCTTAATTTCTGTACAAAGGAAGAACAACTAAAAATATAAAATAGATATTTAAACATTGATCAAGGATATTGAAAATAGTTTACTAAAAGTACATATTCATACTTTCTGGGACTCTCATCTCCTCTTCATCATCTTTGTTTGGACATACAAGCATACAGAAATATGTGCATGTGGTTGGCTTAATGGGACACATCTCTATTCTTGTGTGCTATACAATGTATTACAGAATCTTATGGCTAGAGGTAGCCCAAATCTATGGGTAAAAAATGTGTGAGATTTTATATATATGTTTTTGAAAAAACACTCTGTGATTCTGCAAAGCATATTCTGTATGTAATATTTTTAGTAATAATGTCATAAAAATTGAGTTGACATAATAGTATCAAACAATTGACAGATAAAGTAATGACTATTTAAATTAGCAAACATTTTGTCAGCTAATTAAAATGAAAAATACAGAAATGTGATTTATCTATATATTACAAATAATGATTGGTCTTTCATATTTATTTTGCACAAATCATTTCTTTCTTTATGTCCACTATTACAATCAAACAATTTTCATTCTTATCTTGTGCTTAACCCCCAACCTTTTATCAACTTTAGCTTGTTCTAACTTTCCTTTGTTTGTCCCATACATGGATCTCTATAATAAAAAACTTATTTATAAATATATATATTTTAGTGAAAATAATTACATTTTAATGAAGTTAAATAATAAAATAAGTAAAATCATAAGGAAGGACTGCATTAAAAAAGAGCAAATCTAAACCTCTGACTGATTATATAATTTGTTATAACTCAAAAACAAGCCAAAACAAAATAAAAATGTTGCATCAACTGAAAAGATCCCAAGGTACAAGGTACAATGTGGGATTATAAAATGTACTCTAGGTTTTGGAGGTGACTGATGAAGTAGAGCCCACATAGCAGTGGGGATACACCATCTATCAATCTTAATCTCCATTCACCAGTCTCACATAAGAAATAAAGAATAGCAATAGATATAAAATTATAAATAGAAATTAGGAGAGCGAGATGTGGGTACTCAAGCCCACAATGTCCCACATCTATATTACGCTTCACTGCCTGTAGACAGTTGTGAGAAGATGACTGCTCTTCCAAGTAAAGAATTAATTGAAATAAAAATAAAGAAATGAGGAAGTAAGGTAATAGAGCAGTGATCACAAATAATTTCTATCGAATAACAGAGGTTCTTTTTTAAGACTCGTAACATATATCAGTATTCCACAGATAAATCAGTTTGTATTACTTGGTACACTGTTGCTTACTGAAGTCTCTGGTAAGAGAGTCAAAATCTCATAAAAATAGTTTAACACAGAGAAATATCCATGTATAATTCTAAGCAAGACTATTAGTTACTGTTGTTTTCTGTGTAACTGCTTTTCAGCAGATCTTAACTGATTCACGTTTCTAATTAAACTTGAGAGAAAGCTATTAATGGTAGGTAAATTCAATTGATTCTGTGTCATGAACAAGTTGTTTATTGGTTATGCACATAAAAAAAAACATAGATTTCAGGTGTTAACAAGGAACTTTGTTTTGAACAAAGCTTTTCCCCTTTTATTGAATATGTTATCTACTTTTATTTCTTATCACTTTAACACAGAATTTTTATGGGTTGTCAAATTGGCACTATAACAATAGTAAAACAAATCTGTTTACATTATGTATTAAGAGTACTTCAATTACTTTCATTGTTAATAGACTTCAATTGAACCAAAACAATAAATCAGTAGTTGAGAGATGTGCCCTTCCTGTTGGTTACTCACAAGTTGTTGATGGGATTTTTCCCTTATACTATAAGTCATTAATCTTTAGAGCCAAAATGTGTATGTTATTACCTTCCTCAGAGTTATATTAAAAATGTAATCAGATGGCATCAGAATGTAGTTTACAGTTCAACTTTGAACATTTATACAACCTTTAATTTCTCAATTTCACAAAGAATTGTTTAGATAAATTCCAAGTCTTTATTTATCCATATCATGTGACATTTGTTCACATCAGATTCCTCTTTTTAGATTTTTGTCTGCTCCTGTGTGACCTCATAACTTTCCATGTAATGTACACGTATCTCTGTAGCAATGTTGCTCTTTTGCTTTATGGATCATATGAGTAATAGACTGTAGGTCACATGCCAAGTTCCTTTGAAGTACAACCCCCATTTAAAAACATATGCCATTAATTCTCTCAGATATTAGCTATTGGATTATTTGTAACCTTTAGAAAGAGAATATTTCAATTAAAGAATGTAAACCATGATGTAAAGCTACTGAGATAAACTGAACATGTTTACTATTGTTTTCTCTGTTTGTCAGAATGGAAGTTTGCTTGACCAGGTAGATGCATTATTTAATCAACTTGTAGCTTAAATGTTATTAGTTTTAAAATGTTTTATTTTATACTGGTGACAATATTTTGTATTCTAAATTTCATGTTAGCATTGAATAAAATTATTTCTGAGACCACACAGTCATTGCTATGATCTAGATATAGAGTTTCATGTAGGCTTCTGTTATACAAGAGCTTCAGAAAGACAAGATTTTAGAAATTAGTATTAAATTTCTTCTTTTTTTTAAGGTTTATTCTTGTTGTAAAAGAAACGAAAATGTAAATATTAAACATACTAGGGTAGACAACAAAACCAAAATAAACAATCCTCATGTAGTACAGGCTCAGCATAAACAGGATTGTATAATTCAACATACACATGCCAGCAACTTTGTCTGATTGTGTGATTCAACATACACATGCTGATAACTTGATCTGATTGTGTGATTCAACATACATATGCCAGCAACTCTGTCTGATTGTGTGATTCAACATACACATGCTAATTATTTGATCTGATTGTGTAATTCAACATACATGTGCTGATTATTTGATCTGATTGTGTAATTCAACATGTACTGATAACTCGATCTAATTGTGAGATTCAACATACACGTGCTGATAACTTGATCTGATTTTGTGATTCAACATACATGTGCTGATAACTTGATCTGGTTGTGTGATTCAACATACACGTGCTGATAACTTGATCTGATTTTGTGATTCAATATGTGCTGATAACTTTATCTGGTTGTGTGATTCAACATACACGTGCTGATAACTTGATACTTGTTCTGGGTCTGTAATTCGACATACATGTGCTGTTAACGTGATCTGATTGTGTAATTGACATGCGTGTGCAGATAATATGACTGTTTGTTATAAAAAAAATCTGCATAATGAATAGATACTTGCATATTTTGAGAGGTTGAATGCAACTGTAAAGAAATAAAACTAAAATGAATATTCGTTGGCTTTGTCTTTTAAAATAAATAACATGTAATTATCTGTTCCAATGTGCTGTCATTCTTCTGGGTGTTTGAAAAGTCTGGAATCTTAAGCAGTTCTGCAAATTTTACAGATTGTGTTCTGTATACCATCCTTGTAATATTAAAGAAACTTGTGTTAATAGCAGTATTAATTCTACCTTTTTGTGCTTTGACAGTGCCATAATGAATCATATAGCTGAAATTAAACTGTAAATTATGAACAGATACTTTGAAGTGAAAGAAAGGAGTAATTTAAATTAATTTCATCATTTTTTCTCTTTAAAATTTTTTTTAATATGGTGGTTACAAGGTTGGTTTAGTAAGTATTTATGTTGAAAGAAAAACATAAATATAAGGCTTACTGATAAACACTTTTAAAATGCATTACAAAGCATTCTAGAGGTTATACAGGTGAAATATGAAACCTGTTAGATTAAAATAACCAAGCAATTGGGCAACAAGTTGGAGACTAAGTCAGACTTACAGAAGTAACTTCAATGACACGTCCTTCATAGAAATACTTTATTAAGAATTGTATTTTATTTTTTATGATGTACAACATCTAATATTTACTATAGCTCACAAAATTTCATGAAAATACAGTAAGTAAATTTGTAATTATAGTGAACAACTTTTCCAGTGCAGGTTTAATCATCCAATGTACGAACCCTGTGCACATGGGGATTAAGAGTAGATAGTGCTGTTTGTATGCCAGTGTATACTTCTAAAATTTGATTTCTGTTCTTTAGCTTCTTATAGTAGAATGAAGCATCTTGGAGAATCTACTTTGGTTTTTGTCCATCATCTCGAAAGATTCATTTGTGAAAGAATCTGAGGATACAGGAAAGTAGCGAAATTGACAGAATATTCTGTCAACTCAGATCTTTCAAGAGGTAAACATTGCTAATGTCATTTACAGTATAAAGTGTATATGGACATATACTTTTATGTATGCAAAAGTTTTAAACTGTTAGATTGAAATGGATTTATGGCATGAATATTATAACATTTCATCAAATGGTAAAGAAACTTGATTAAATATTTACATGATCAGTTTCACTTTAAATGAAAATATTTTGCATTTTAATTTAATCACATCAGCCATTTGTTTTTGTTTTAAGCATCTTTTTGGGAAACTCTGATATCCAGCAGTTATGTTTTAATCTAATAAAAATGTTTTGTTACTCCCACAGATTTTCTGTCTCAAAAAGTTTGGAGCAAATAAAGTTCATACAGATTTTTTGACAGTGATGATAATTTTACTGAAACAGTTCAGTTTTTTTTTTAGATTACTTTTCTACAACTTCAAAATTAGCCATATTTTATTATCAGTTTTTCACTGATAACGATTAACTGATGCTGGTAAACCTTCATGTTATTTTTATTTTTGATGACAGTTGTTTTTATTGTTTTAGATCAAATATTTTGAAATTATAAGGTTTAAAACTAGTTTTTCCTCCTTTATGTCATATATCTAAGAATTGTAAATTATGTACAACAAACCTCAGGTAAATATATCAGTTTTATAATATTTTATTTATTTCTTTATTTGTGTTGACATACAAGTGGAAATGTGCAGTGTATTAGCAAAATCTAGAATGGTCTTAGAAATGTATACCTTCCTACTAGAGTTTATATTTCAGATTTTAGGTTATATAATCTGAAATTATCAAGATAAGTTAGTTTGTTTATTTTAAATTTTAATAGTATCTGATTACACTGGGGAACACTCATTTTGTTGCATTTAAAAAAAGACCTTTCTATAGTCAATTTGAGTGTATTGATTTCAAATATGAAGTCGGTTTTTGTCTGCAAGCTACAGATTTTATGCAATTTGACATTTTTATTTATTTTTTAATTTTTCGTTATTATAGGAAATTATAGGAATAGCTTATAAATTTGTTTGTGTATTTTATTCAGGTAGGAATTTGCGTTTGTAACTTTTGTGTTTGTACACTTCATCTGGACAATCTCGTTTAATGCTCCAGCAGTAGTCAGCCATCATACTTTTGTCCCAGCGCCCTTGGTAGCGTTCTTCCATGACCTTTAAGTCTTGGTGGAATCATTCTCCTTGTTCGTCACTCACAGCCCCCAGGTTGTCAGGAAACTTATCAAGGTGGCTGTTCAAAAAATGAAGCTTGATGCTCATGTTGCACCCGAGATCATGAAAAGCGAGGAGCATTCTGTTCACAAGTTCACTGTAGTTCTTCGCCTTATTGTTTCCAAGGAAGTTCTGAACGACTGCCACAAAGGATAACCATGCTGCCTTTTCTAAAGCGGTCATCTTAGCAACAAACTGATCATCACGAATTAGGGTTCGAATCTGTGGGCCATCAAACACGCCTGCTTTGATCTTCTCAAATGATAACCCTGGTAAAGCTGTGATGATGTGTTGGAAACATTCACCTTCGGTTTCCAGTGCCTTGACAAATTGCTTCATCAAACCTAATTTGATATGAAGAGGAGGAAAGATGATCTTATCTCTGCTTACAATTTGGTCTTGTATGATATTTGGCATGCCTGCTTCAAGGGTGTCACGAATAGGCCAGTCCTTCTGGACCCAATGTCTGTCTCGTGCTCGGCTGTCCCACATACAGAGGAAACATGGAAACTTAGTGAAACCTTTCTGTTGTCCAAGAAGAAAGTTGACCATCTTTAAGTCTACACAAATGATCCAATTGTGCTCATGATATTTTAATAAGTCCATGACCATTCTCATATCATCATAGTCTTCCCGCAAATGCACTGAGTGACCGACAGGTACTGCTCCATAAACATTCCCATTATGTAAAAGAACACACTTTAGACTGTGTTTTGAACTGTCTAAAAAGAGTCTCCATTCAGCAGGACTATAGTTAGGTACACCCAGTTCTTTGAGAAGCCCTTGGATGTCATGGCAGTAAACAAACTGTCTCTCTTCTGAAAAGAAGGTCACTAAAAGCTGGTCACGCTTTCTGAAATATGATACTTTAACAGAGTGATCAACAAGATTTCTGCCTTGTAATCTTGATGCCAAAAGCTCTGCTGCTTTCTTTGAAAGACCTAAATCCCGCACTAAATCATTCAGTTCAGCCTGGGGAAGAGGCTTGGGGATGGGGAAAGGTTCAGTGTCTGAAGAACAGTTCTCCGAATGTGTACACTTTTCTGACAATTCACTGTCACAACTGTCTTGTTCGCTTGTATCATGTCCAATGTCTTTATCGTCCAATGAAGGCAAGGCTTTGAAAACTGGAACAGGAACTTCTTCAGAGTGCGGAGCAGGCCGAATAGCTGAGGGAATGTTCGGATACGTAATCTTATGTCGGTTTTTCTTCCCAACACCCGTTGTGTTTACCATGCAGAAATAACAGTCAGTTACATGGTTGGTGGGTTCGCGCCAAATCATTGGAACACCAAAAGGCAGACCATTGCGTTTTCCTTTGGTCCAGTCTAGAAGCATTTCCTCACAATTGTGGCACACAACATGAGGAGCCCATTGCTTGTCTTGATCACCAAGATGAACTTCAAAATATGCCTTGTAGGCACGCTTGACGAACGAGGATATGTTACGTCTCTGACGATTGAGTGTGTAGCATCCACATATGTAGCAGAAGGCATCAGGCTTGTTTCTGCAATGATATCTATTTTTTGGAAGCCATGTTTGATCTGAAACAAAAGAAGAATGATCAAAATATTAGAAGCTATCTATATATATATGGACGTGAAAATGCTTATACATGGTTTACGCAAGTTCACATTTGTACAATTTCATTAACCTCAAATTGCATACAAACTAGAGCTTGTAGAGAAAAACTAATTTCATATTTGAAATCAGCGCCTAAAACTCCTTCAGAATCAGTTAAAATATCTAATGCAACTCAAAGTTACTGAAAAAGTGTTCCCCAGTGTTATCGTATGGCTAATAATTTTCTCCCTGTCATTTCATTTTACTCTTAATGTCTTGACGTATTCTGTGTTGCTAAAATATATGTTAATTTTGGTCACTGTCTTCAATCAGTCTGTATTCAGGATTCATATAAAGTTTCTTGCCATGTCAAAACATCAGTCTATAATTAATATAGCTATGTTAAATGTTTGATAGTTGTTGTTTTTATCAGTTTTTAGTGGTGGCTGTGTTCAGGGTTCTTTTGAAATTTCTTGGCATTTCAAAGTATCAATATCTGATTAATGTAGCAATGTTAAATACTGAATATTGATTAAGTTTGTTTTGGTTACTGTCTTCATTCAGCATTCTTGTAAATTTCTTGGCACATTCAAACATCATTCTAAAATAAATGTAGCCATACTGAATAGTAGATAACTTTGTTCAGCTTTATATCACTTTATATCAAGACTGCAGGCAATTTTTTACACAAATGGAGGTCATATTGAGCAGATATTAACCACATGTGACTACAGGTTTATTTGTGTAACCTCTGTTCTCATTGGTAATACCCACCAAAACATATTACTCTGTAATGAGTAGTTCTAGTTTTATTGATGTTTTAACATTTCACGGAACCTCATATATATTTGTATATTACCTTAGTTGCAGGCCTTTTAAACATCATCACTTTTAACATTTTTATTGGTATGGTATTTTTAATATGATAATAATCTAAGATGGTTTTAATAGTATAACTAAATACACATTTTTGTAATAAAGTTTGAAGTATACATGAATGTATTGGTTTTGTTTTCAATTATGATAATAATAAATTTGTATTGTCTTTTTTTTCTTGCATTGAAGCACTATTTTTGTTTGATACTAATGAAAGTAAGCTTTTGTCAACTAAAAATGAGCTTTTTTGACTAGGACAGCAATGAACAGATGGCAAGCTATTCTCAATGTTCAGATGTTTTTAGAAATCAAGGTACTTCTATTTGTAGGTTATACAGACTTAATTTTTATTAAGATTACATTTAATCAAAACAAAAACAGATTCAGATGTAAGAAACTACAAAAGCAAATATCTCTCCTAAATAAGAATAGTTTTCACTAAGCCAGAATTTTCAGAACACCATAGATGAAAAAAAATAAATATGAACACATTTAACATCCTTCAGTTAGTAAAGTCACTTACAAGTAAAACTAACGAGGTTGGACGAGAAGCTTGAAGATGAGCACTTTGTCATCAACATGTTTGTTCTGTATTTTTAGGCCTCAGGCACATCTTTCATTTAAATTTATCTGTCAACTGCAGACTAAAAACCCGATAGTTCAATAATAAGGAACAAGAACAGTTGTGGCTTGTAAATAAAAGTATTGCAAACAGATTTTTATTTTGCTGTGGTTTTACATAGCAGTACCTTCTGTAAAAAAAAAAAATGGTTTCTATCATTGGTGGCCTGGCCTGGCCAGGTGGGTTAAGGCATTTGACTAGTAATCTGAGGGTCGCGGGTTCAAATCCCCACTGCACCGAACATGCTCACCCTTTCAGCCGTGGGGATGTTCTAATGTGACAGTCAATCTGACAATTCATTGGTAAAAGAAGTAGCCCAAGAGTTGGCAGTGGTGGTGATGACTAGTTGCCTTCCTTCTAGTCTTACACTGCTAAATTAGGGACAGCTAGCTCAGATAGCCCTTGAGTAGCTTTGTGCAAAATCCCAAACAAATTCTATCATTGGTTTAGGAATGTAAGGTTGTTTTGACATTAATTTAGATGTATGTAGTAATAGTTTTGAAAAATACTTTTTTTCAGTGCAGAAAGAATCTGTCAAAAGTCATTATGTAACAGGCATACATGAGCTGTAGTGTTGGCTGGTTATGCTGTGATGACTGCACTGTATCTTCAGATACTGAGACACAACTTCTTTGCTGCAGTCCATCCGTGGTTCCTTATCCTTTGCTTTACTGTTGTTTGGACACTGTCCAGCCAGGAGTCATCACAAAATGAACCTTTTCACTGAAGTTACTTTTGTTAATTAACCACTTTCAAAATTAACTTATGTTGATATTCATTGTAAAGTCTGGATGATTCAGTTTTAATAAGGTGTCTTAAGTAGAGAGTACATCTTGTCAAGTACATTAACGAATCAAAACATTGTTGTTGAATCCAAATCTGTAGGAATATTTGTAGTTCTTCATTAAAAATACATATCATTGCTATCCATAAAAGTGTTAATTACCAGATACTATCACAGAAGAAAACCTTTATGTGCCTAAAGAGATAAAAAATATTTTCTATAAGTGTTGAGTGAACCATGTATCAGTAACATTTTTTGTACTTGTGATTTTTATTTTAATTTGTGCAGGTTTTAAACGATTTATTTAGAAATGTATCATATTCCTCTAAACATTAATATGTAATGGGTTTTAACATATGATGCATCAAGGGTAAACAGGTTATTTTATAGTTTTCATCATTCTTGTTGTAAATGTGATTTATATTCTGTCATGACCTTTTTTTAATAAATAAAACTGGTTTAATACGTCTGTTTCTCTTGTCTATGTCCCAGTGATGATTGTCACAAACACTTCCTGTCAAAGAATTCATTGTGCTTGTTCCTAAGCTTAAACCTTTTTTTATTTCAGAAGGTGAAAAAAACACACCAAAACACACAAGCTTCATTTCAGTATGAACAGCACTACAAATATTCTCTGATGTTTATTGGCTGTACTGTATAACATTAGTTAATTATGTTAAATTGTTCTAAGTTTCTCATGAATAAAAGAGAAGTTCTATTATATATAACACTACCATTTAATGCACTGAGTTATACAAATAGGAATGACAACTTCTGTGTGTATGACTTTGTGCTAGCTAGTTAAGTTGTTTGTTTAAGAGAACTGGACTTATAGTTATAATACTGTCAATTTTATTCATGAGTAAAAGTTAACAAGATGGTGGAAGGGTCCTCGTTAATGGTAATGTTATTTTCTGAGCTATACGTCTTTCTGTTAACTGATGCTTTATCTTCATTGTCTTGGTATCTATTTGCCTAATTATATGTTATTCCAGTACTTGTAAGCAATAGATACTGTCCATGCAAATGCATTAAAGAGGCAACAGGTTTCAGAAAAATTTAATATTTCACCTGTAGTTTATTAGAATAGGATTCATAGGTGATAGTTTTGCTTACTCAATATTTGGGGGATTACTACTACCTTTTTGATTTTCCAGTTAAACAAAAACTGATCAGAAGCAAAAGATTTATTAATATATATTAGAAGTGACTCATGAATTGATATGAACAAAAATAAAACTCCTTTAAAATTTAGTATTGTAATCTAGCCATGTTAAAGTCTACCAAATCTGGTTAGTATACAATGGTAAGAACTTTATTCATGCACATGATAAATCAAATTTTCTATTATAGAAGCACTAAAGGCAAAGTATACACAAACAGTATACTTCAGCTGTAGCTATTGTGACTAATACATACAAATGTAGACACTGTAACTCAAGAGATATGCTGCAGTTTCGTTCTTTTAAAGTGTTTGCTTTTTAATTGTAATATGGTGAGAAGAAATTGTCCAAGAAACAAAATTTTCAGTTTCTTATACATTAATCTGTTTTATAAAGTATTCATATGGTGTTTGATTATATGTTATTACTATGATGATCTGACCATTTTTACTTTAAATTTGTGGAGGATAGACATGGTGTTATATCATCAAAAAGGTAAATAATAGTTAACCTAAGTGTGGATGAATGAGACATAAGAAAGAAACCTCTTCATATTAAACCCATATTAGACAATACAATTTGGAAGAGTACTTTCTTTGTATCTTACAAGTTTAAAAATTGCAGTTTTCTGAAATAGATTGTTACTGTATTCCTAATACTTAAGATGGTAATGTATGTATTATTGAGAAAAGGCATGAATAACAGGTTTAAGTAACTACTACCAGTAGTACAACATTTTTATAGCAGTTCACTAATATGTTCGACAAGAAGTATAAGTAACTAAATTTAACTTTCTTCTCTGCACATAAACGTGGAAAAGTTGGTTGTACAAGAATAACCTCTTACAAGGTTTTATCACATTTTCCCTATTATCTGTGGGTTATATTGAAAAGATTCTGATGTTACAAATATTGTAGTTTCTCTGTTAATTATAATTTCCATTAGAAATTGGTCAGTTTTTTTGAATTTTTAAAGTTATCATAATTAAAGAACACCTCGTTACCAAACAAAAATGGGTATTCAATAATTTAACTTCTTACTAAAATTTAAGTTTGTGAATAAAAAGATTTTTAACCAAATTTTAATCAAAATATTATTTTCCACTATTTCTTGTGTTATTTCCATGATTTCAAATAGAAATGTGATAACAACATGATAATCCTTAGATCCAGATTTCAAACACTGACACAAACCTGGTTTCTTTACAATTTAGATACTTACTTAAGTTTTTTATTTTTGTATATGGAAAAGAATATATTTTTTGGCAGCATAGACCATTCTACTGTGTAATATTCCAATAACATCACATTCTTAGACTTCTTATGTGGATTTATATTAGAGTTACTTAAAGATTTCTTTAATGTTGTTTTATTAAAAAGGACATTATATGTGTAAATAAGGAATATTCCTGTGTCCTGCTTCTTCCATCTGATATTCTTACTGCCACAGTGACCATCAAAAACTAGTATACCAGATCTGTCCAGCAGTGGTTAGGGTGCTTGACTTGTAATCTGAGAGTTGCAGGTTCGAGTACCTGTCACACCAAACATAGTCACCCTTTTGGCCATGGGGACATTATAATGTGATGGTCAATCTCACTATTCATTGATAAAAGAGTAGTCCAAAAACTGGCAGTCGATGGTGATGACTAGCTACTTTTCCTCTACACTCTTACCTTGCTAAATTAAGAATGGCTAGTGCAAATAGCTTTCGTGGTTTTGTGCAAAAGTCAAAACAAACAAAAAATCCATCTATGAATCAGTCATAAGCCATATAAAAAAAAATTCCCCACTGTTATTCATGCAATATTTTAGAACAAAAATGAATTCCAACAAAAATTCTATTCCACTCCTATCTTCTAAGGAAGGAACCATGTTAAAAGTCATGTAACTTAAGAGCTATTAAATAAAATCTTAAAGCTTAAGAACTATGCAATCACTAAGATGAAAGTGTTTATGAGAAAGGAAGAATAACCTTGTTGAAATAGTTCCTAATAAGGTGGACTTCTTAACCTTTTCAACAAAGTAATTTCTATTATAATGTGTGTTAGTAAACCAGAATTGCTAATGCATTTAACATGTAAATAATGATTTAAGTTTGAATAATATGGTAAACTGTATCAGTTCTTAAGTTCATTTAACCAGTATTTCCTGTGAACTTTAAAGAATTGTAGAACTTTTAAATTTAGTCATATTAGATGTTTGTACGTCCACATTTGGTTTGTTTTTTTTAAGCATATATTTCATTAAATCTCATAGTTTCTCTGATGGAGAGTGTATATTTTTGTGTATGAATTTTGTGCTCTTGGGAAACAAACAAGCAGATCTAAATATTTATAATGACTCATTGTTATTTTATTTTTTGTTAATGGTTGTTTCATTTGGAAGTTTAATAACTACATGTACTTGATAGATCTATACATTTGGGAATAATTCAGCTAAGTAGGCTTTTATTAAATGAAAATATATAAATTTTCAAAAAATATGAAAATATTTTAAGTATTGTTTTTGTGCACATTAATTGAGTTGTTTTGGTTTACTTAACCCTATTAATTCAGATCCTTGTTTTAAAGAAATGAAAATAAAAAAAGAGAAAATGAAGTTAACATATGAACTATCAGTTAGTTTCTGTCTAGACTTTAAAAAAAAAAATCATAATTTTGTTATGTAAATTATAAAGTATACTCTTCCTCCAACGAAATTTTTAAGAGCTTAATATGTACTCTAATTTAAATAAATATAAATCTATTACACAGCACACTTTAATAAGAAAATTTGGATTAATAGGTCTATAAGGACAGAAAATACCGAAAATTAAAAATATATGTATGTTTATAAAGTACTGGAAAATAAGTTAGAAGCTCAAAAATGACATATAATTAAGGTACCTTAGCCCTTAAATTACTGACAGGACTCTGACAGTGCTTTGTAACACATTTTTTTCAAACAAGCTTTTCATCAAATTGCTTAGGACTCCAGGACTTTGTTAGCTACGAGGTCAATTATAAGTGGTCACAGAAGCAAAAATGCGGTGAATATTACAAGTCTACACCTTACTTCTGGGATTTCCTATATAATTTCACATAGAGCGATTTTACCCAAATGTTTAGGCCAATGAGTATGATAGAATAATAGGTCTTAATCAAGTTGGTAATTCAAAGGTTATTATAAGTTTGAAAGGATTTTGAACAGTTTCTAAAACGTGGGAATGGATGACAGTAATATTTATGATCACCTCTCAAAACAGTAAAATGAAGACATGCGTGAGAAATACCTCATTGACCTACCATGAAGTATTACGTACGTTGGAAATGAACATGGCACCAAATCTTCAGTACATTGTCATGACTGGAATTACTTTACAATATTTCATGTAACTTAAAAACTGCACAGAAGATTTCATAAAGGACATAAACCTTTAACAAGATTGCTGTTATTCAAAATTTTATTTTCAATTTGTAAATTTGGAAGCAAACAACATCTAAGTAACATAAGTTTGTATTTGGCGGTTCTCGTATTGATAAAAGGTTTAAAAAATAACAATAACTTAGTGCCCTTCATTATTAAAAATATACCTGATTACTTGCAAACATTTTGTACAGATGATATCTGCTCGAAGGGGTTTAAGCCATTGAAATAAAAAATAATAACTAGATACTTTAGTATTGTTGTTCTCTTCAAATATTTTTGCACACTTATTTTTACATTTTTCAAAAACTTTGACCAAATATGCTCACCCTTTCAGCTGTGGGGGCGTTATAATGTTACGGTCAATCCCAATATTCGTTGGTAAAATAGTAGCCCAAGAGTTGGCGGTGGGTGGTGGTGACTAGCTGCATTCCCTCTAGTCTTACACTACTAAATTAGGGACGGCTAGCAAAGATGACCCTCGAGAAGCTTTGCGCGAAATTCAAAACAAACAAACAAAAACTTTGATAATTCTAAGATAAAAGAGAATGCAACGATTATTCATCTGTAGAAACACATTAATACTGTCAAAAACAGATACGATAAGTCACAATTGAGTAAAGTAATGGATTATTGTAACAACAGATAATACTGTCACAGCGATAGAGCATAAAGAACAAAGTTCACTGGCTCAACGGTTGGGGGCTTAGAACGCTAAAAATATGGGTTCGATAGCAGCAGCGAGTACAGAGCAGATGATCCATTGCATATCTTTGCGCTTTAACAAAAGTTTTCTAGTGACTCTCAAGGGTAAAAGTTCTGAGGCTTATAAGGCAGTCATTTTGGGTTCGTTTCCTGTGAATACCAGTAAGACTACCAGAGAGAAGAGTTATAGATGTTTACAGATTTTTAAAACATTCAAACTGTGATTATAGTGTAGTATTCTCAATTATATTTGTTGAAATTCAAGAGTTTGTTCTTAACATTTTATTTTTTAAATCTGTGGTCCACAACCACGGGTTTTGTAGTGGTGAAATATATGTTCACCGATACGCTTCCCCACTCCCCAACTAGGGTCAATTAGCCCGAGCCTAAAGCTCAAAGGGTGCCTTAGCCTTAAAGTTAAATTTATATTTTTGCATTTGTTAAATTTCTTGACTTATTTTTATGTACCTCCTACTCAGACGAAAATGTGACTTACACTCTCAGCTTACAGTTGCAAATTACATATATAAGTTAAATATTTAAACTGTTTCACTTTTCTTTAGGGCTAATGATTGTCATATTTTGTTTTCGTGTGCCACCTTTTTTTGCTTTTGGTTGTTTATTTATTGTAACGTCTCAGAGGACCTGCCCCCAACTTATATTGATTATGCTGAATTTGTTAATTTTCGAGTTTCTTATATATCTCGTGGTTTCGCCCATCTCACGCACTTTAAAAATCTTAATTAATTATCATTAATTAGGTGCAAGGTTTTGTTTTTAACCGAACGTAATTAATACGTCAAGTAATTGGATGTAGCTGCGATCATAAGAACATTAATAATAGTCACTAGATGGCGTAGTACTCTGAAAACGTCATAGATCCGCCCTCAGGGGCTGGGAGTTCCCATGATGCCAAGTGCAGTTCATGACGTCAGAATATCTGAGCTTACTGAATGGTAAGTCGACAGCGTGAAGTGCGCTGCGTGTGATCACACCTTTCTGGAGCGCTTTTCAGTGTAAACGCCTGTCACTCCTATAACCGGAATTGTACGACACACCGTCGAAACATGCCGAGACGTAAACAAGATTGGCCGAAGAGAATGAAATGTAAGTATTCCAAATTTTAGTTTCGCGAGAATTCTTCAGTGTAACGTAGTTCTACAAAAATGTCTGAGAGTTAGCACTGAAGATTCAGAGTATGGCAATGTGCGTGAGACAATTTTTTTTTGTCTTAGAGATTAACGTCTCTTCGCTGACGTTGTTCGTTAGTTTCGATGTTGGACGTTTTGCGGAAGACTTTACAGGACTTTCTAAATCGTTCAGACCTTACCAAGAAAGGGCGGGATTAGAAATTAACAAGAACAGGATATACGAACCATCTGTTATTTATTCATTTCCATCAATCATAGCACTGTGGCGTGGATGTCACGTTTCTCCTGTACACCACTTTATAATCCCTCGTCTATCCAACACTGAGTAGTTATAAAACAAATCGAAAAAGCATTTTAGAGAAGAAATGACAACCCAACGTTTCTTTAGAAGAATTGTAATATATTTTTTAAAATTTTACACGTTCTTTCACTGACGTATCTGGGGAACTTTTCGTGGATAGTCAATCTTTGTTTGAGAAGAATATGGTAAGGGTTTCTTCTTACAGTTTCGTGGCCATGGAAACTAAGAGCAATATGCAATGATGTAACTATACCAAAAGAAGTATATAATGTTTTATTTATATCTCCGTTTCTCTTTTTTTTTTTCCACGGAAAGTGTAAAAACTTAATTTCTCAGAGCACTGTACAAATTCATTATTTATATTATTTTCTACGTGATTCCCGTTTCGGCCGTAACACGTGTGTTTGATGAATAATTTCCTCTCAAGAGATGACTTATCATATCTTCGAGGATAAAATATATTTTTAACTGCGCCCTCTAATAACGTGACTTTTACAAACTGATTCATGCTTTAACTAAATACGGAAAGAATGTAGTGACCAAGGTCTTGAAGAGCTAGTTTATCAGATGGCTCATGTGATAGTGAACTGACTGACTCGTGTTGTTTTTTTCAAATTCAAAGTATCATTCTTACGTTGTTGTGAAGTGGCTTTAATAATGGAAGTACATTCATGTTCCAGTAATCTTTGATCATTTAAGTCCAAATTTTAAAACTAAAACCCACCTTCCCTGTGTTGTTACGAAACAGTAAATATTGATCCAAGTCAACATAAACTAGTTTCAACTGATAGTACTGCTACTAGTATATTTTTATACGAGAAAAGTGATTATACCTGGACTTCATTTTACTGTGTTGGCTAATAACGTTTAGTTGTAATGCGCGGCCAGGCCTCAGAGTTCTGAGCACAAGCACTTTGTAGATCTGAAAATAAAAACAATTAAATAAATGATATTTTGGTATTAATTCTCAGCCTAAAATTTTGATTTCAACTTCTTTTTTAAAATAAAATGGATGAAAATTAGGATTCGCATATTTGATCTAGTTCACATCATAACAGTTAGTCATGAAAGTTGATGATACCAGCAGTGCTAGACCATTATTATGTCTGTCGTATCCCAGCTGACTTGATGAACCCAAGTACTGAGCGAAAGACTTCGTCGGTATTGGATGTGGTAGATGTAGTTTGGTTGACGTGTTATAATTTAGTCTTAACTTTCATTCATAAGTTCATGAAATTTCTCTTGTCTGTTTTAGTGTTCTAACATAATTTCTATAAGGAATAATTATCACGTATGAGAAACTTTTACCGAGTATTGGGAATTTTGGTGTTATAAGAAGACAAGCAAATGCTATTCGTACATATTTATTAGGCTCCATCTAATCTTTTTTTGTGTGACTAAATTGGTAAATCTTCAATTTGGACGCAATATTATCATTTATTGCACATATTTCTCAGCAGAGTTGACTTATGTTTTTAATAATAAATCACACTTTAGCTTATCTATTTTAAATTTTTTCTTTTAGATCTTTCTAACTTAGTTTAACATTAGTGTTATGTTTTTATCTCTTGTAGTTGTAGCTTGGATAAACCAGGTAACTTGTGTTATACTGCTATGTGTTTTCAAGATGGTGGTTAGAGTATTTTGAGGTTTATGTCACAAATGTCAGTGAAAGGTGTATAAATTTGATCAGATCTTTGGGTTTCATCTGGTTTTCAACAAATGAGTAATATTGAAACGAATATTCTTATTTTAAAAAAACCAACGATTTATTACACCACAATAATCGTTTTTATAAGATTCTTTTTGGTCTCAAAGATACAATAAAATAGTTAATAACTTATTATACAGGATAAAAAAAACACGATAAAAGTGTGTAACACAGACTGATTAGATTTTTTTACTTGTGTAGTCACTTATTCAATATTTTATTGTATTTTTGAGATTGGGAAGAGATTCATTTTAAAAAATATTTTGACTTTGAGCATATGTATAAATTACCCGGCATGGCCAGGTGATTAAGGCACTCGACTCGTAATCTGAGGTTCGCAGGTTCGAATCTCCATCGCACTAAATATACTCGCCCTTTCAGTAGTGGGGTCATTATAATGTTACGGTCAGTTCCACTCTTCACTGGTAAAAAGTAGCCCAAGAGTTGGCGGTGGGTGGTGATGAGTAGCTGCCTATCCTCTAGTTTTACACTGCTAAATGAGGGATGGTTAGCGTAGATAGCCCTTGTGTAGCTTTGAGCGAAATTCAAAACAAATTTTATATATATATATATATACACTCAAACAAGTACTGCTTAAATATCAAAATGAGTAGTGTATTAAAAATCACCATTGAACATTTATAATTTTTGACAGGTCAATAAATAGAAACACGATTTTATTGGATTGTTTTCTATATTACATATATCATTTTTTAAACAGTTTAAGCACTTAATAGGTTATTGTCGAAACATTTCGTATAGTTGGAATCGCAATATTATACGGGTATATTTCATTCTATCCTTGGATATAACTTCACTCCACTTGTACACCGCCCAGGGCCGTAGGAAGTAGTAAAGCCAGTCGGGTCATGACCAAGACACCTTTTTTTTTTTCATGGCACGTACAGCTACAACGTGTGTATTAAAACATGCTTATTTTAATTCAATACGCTGCACAATGTCTATTCAACGTTCGTAATTAAAATGGCTTATGATTCCATTTCATATCATTAAATTTTCAAACACTTTCTGGGGGGGGCATATCTCCAGACCACCCTAGAAATAGCACTGTGGCAGTGGTCTGATTATAAAAAATGCCTTTATATATGTGATTTATAAATTTGTATAAACTACAATAACAGCTCATATTTAGAGCTTACAACTGTGTCACAAAACGATGTGTTTCTCCAGTGTTATGTACAGCTAACTTGTCCTTTCTATAACCGTTATTTTATTGAAGTGTATATGGTAATTTACTTTTTAATTCTGTTTATATGTTTTGAAATACGGAAGACTCGATTTGATAATTTTATTCATATATATTTGAGGGTGTGAAAGACTTCCATTTATGACATTTTTTTCTCTGGAGATGTTGAAGGTTTACATGTATTTCAGAATGCGAAGTGCATGTAGCCCTCCTGCAGCTTTGCACGAAATTTGAAACAAACCAAATCAGATTCCCATTATAGTTCCAGAGATTAACGGCTTTTTCCACCTGCTTTTATTCAGCGTGAAACATTTAACGTGTATTCAGAAAATGAAATCACATATGTAAAAGGCTTCCGATTCTAAGTTCGATCCTCACTGTGGATGCAGCATTAATAGTCCATTATATGGATTTACGCTAAAGGATGAGAAAACCACGTGAGTTAGATGGCTTATCGTTGCTAATTGCAACTGAATGAAAGTGTAACACATAGTAATAATTATGACACTCACACTATAGAGCCAGCGATGCCATTCGCCCAATAACGAGGTTTTCCAAGCTACCTCAGATACAACGGACATAGTAACAGTGCTTGACATGGTATTTATGTTGGTAGATTGCGTGACAAGTGTTACGGCGTGAACTGGATTAATATGGTGAAATATTTTCAACAGTGCTACTTGTGTCACATCACATGAGAATTAGGGAACAGGTAATTTAACATTATATTATTTTCACGACTTAACCTGCTCGTTATTGAGAAGAAATAACGAAATTTACCACAGAAAACGAAACTTTCAACAACCATTGAGGGAAATTGCCCCATAGTGGCACAACGGTAAACTTGAGGACTTATAACACTAAAATTCAAGATTCTATCTTTGTATTAAATACAGCGCAAAATATCCCATTGTACGGTCTTGCACTAAAACCATTTTTAAGTGTGTGATATGTAGGAAAGGTTTAAAAACTTTATCATAGAAAACAATTCCCCTTCCCTGGTGTTTTAATATGTTAAAAATCGAGTTTCAATACCCGCGATGGGCAGAGCACAGATAGCCCATTGTGTAATTTTGTACCGAATATAAAAACATAAAAAGAAACGGTTTGATTTGGTTTGAATTTCATGCAAACTACACGAGGACTATCTGTGCTAGCCGTCCCAAACTGAGCAGTGAAAGACTTCAGGGAAGGCAGCTTATCATCGCCACCTACCGCCAACTCTTGGGCTACTCTTTTACCAAATAACAGAGTGATTGAACGTCACATTATAACGTCCCTACAGCTGAAAGGGCAAGCATATTTGAGTGGACGGGGATTCGAACCCGCGATCCTCAAATTGCAAGTCAAACAAGTAAATAACTGTTATTTTCACTACATAAAACGCAAAGAGATTAAAAAAATGGTTCAGATGCATCTAAGAATGAAAGTAATTGAAGAAAATTATGGCTGAGAGAAAGGAGAAACACAAAACAAACTTAGGCCTATCTTGAAACTGTTATATACCGGATACGTTCTGCTGTGTACGGTTGTTCAAGATATAAGTTTAATTTATAACAGTGACTGATAAGAAGTTTGAAATCAACACATATAAGTTTTAAATGCGCCCCTACAACACCTTTATTGTTATTGGAATAATGTATTTCATAAAAATGGTACAAATATATCCAGTTCAGTAATGCACTGTTATCTATATCTTAGAAATAATTTTGTGACTACTAACAAAGCGTAAAATATTTTGGCCGAAAACAACAACAATAATAATAATAAAAAGAGCGGCGAATCAAATACAAGTCTTTCATTGAGGTGTCATTTTCATCAAGTCATCGCAATCACGTAGTTTAACTTTCAAATTACCGACCTTTTGTTAAACTGTCAACCGCTCGTGAGGAGTACATGTTGCATAGGATTGAGCAATGTTCAGTGTAAAAATAATAATAAATATTACGTTAAATCATCTATTTTTTAGTAATTCTAGATGTGAATTGTAATATTAATGGTATTTTTACTAACATTTTTGTGACTGATATATCATTAGGAACTCCGTAACCAAGAAAGCCATAGACCAACCCACAAGCAGTTTAGTGTATAATAGCTAGGGGAAAAAGTGTTCGAAAAGACGAATGGTTTCCATCTGGTTGATGTAGAAATAATGTTGGACAATTACGTAGTCAAGATAGATTTATGACCAGTAGATATAACGTGTTATAGCCAAGTCTGTGTATTTACGTAGTTTACTTCTTCGACTGTTTGTAAATGCTTTTTTACTTAACAAAAGAACCAACCATACAAAGAACTAATCATACAAAGACTTTTAGTTTGTATTCTCAAATCTTTGAGACATTTGACACGTTGTGTACATCGCCTTCTGTTATTGCACAATGACCGAGGAAACTTTAGGAGCTAAAATCGCTCTTACATAAGCTTATATCATATGAATCAGGAGCGTAGGTCAGCGCCAATACACTTTCTATATACCACACTGTTGGAGAATGACACCACGTGACAAGACAGGGCGAATTCAAATAGTGTAGAGACAAATGACTAGCTCTGAATACGCCACCACCCACGGCGTTAATAAGGTGATCTACATTCCACGTGTGACTGGCCAAGTGGGATCTGAAACCCGTGTGATTTATGTAGCTTTACGAATTCTTAGCAGAACTGCTGATCCTTTCCATATTTTTGAGACCTTACTGTCAATGGTCAAGATTTATTTCGGATTATGAGGGTGACTCCCGCAGGAAATGTGAGCCTCGTAAAGTACCTGTAATGTAAGTCCCTTGACAGCTGTATGAGTTGATAGGTTGCTGCTTTATGTACCTCTAACAGGAGCCACCTCCCTCTGCTAGAACGTGAACTGACTTCATACACTTGATAGTAGGTTTCGCTTAAATTTCCTTCTGATCAGATCTCTGATCGGATGTATTGGATTATGCCATCCTACATGTATACACACTTTCGCCTCTGATCTGTTTACTGCCATCCTGTCTACGTTGAATGTGTATTTATCCTGCCTTAACAGCTTCGTTTTTCTTCACTATCATTCCATCTCAGTATGCTTCCTCTTAATAAGAATATATTAGTGCTTTTTTACATACGTTTGGGTGTTTTCGTTTATGTATAGCATCGTCTGATAGAGGAACTAGTTTCTTTGTTATTATATAAAACTAAAGTCGGAAAAACCTTACAATACCGAATGCATTCCAATCGTCCCTCGAACCAGAGCACTAATCGAAACAACACGTCAATAAAAAAATCAAAAGTTAAACTTCCTAATTCTCTTCGTGAATATCGAAAGTTTTTTTTTTCTTTTAATGTCAGAAATTATGTCACATCGTAACGTACCACAAACTGTTACTATCATTGTATTATGGGATTCGAACAACCGAGATCAACAGTGAAAGGAAGAGTTGCTTTACCAAGTGAACTATCAGTTTTCACTTCTCTGTGGGCTCATGAAGCTAAAATCCGGAGTTCGATTTTTCATGATGGGGGCCCAGTATGGATAGTTTTGCATTTAAAACTAAATGCAAAGTGTGTTTTTTCTCTCTTTGTTTTTTAAGTGAGAAGTTTTTGTTATCGAGACATGCAAAAGAATGCTAGATATTTTAGGTAACAGGTGGTAAGTAAAGTACAAGATAAACTGGTGCTCAACATAAGAGACTTAAGTTGTGTAACTGCGCAAACTGACTAAGTTTCTACAAGTGTAGCGACAGACGATTGAACTCGACGTTTCAGGTAACTTCCGATGTTTCCTGCACTCGCTAAGTTTAATTAGCTATATTAAGGGAAGCAAAATAAACACGTGGAACACAAACTGTGATGCAGAAAAAATTCTATAGAACAAGATCCAGGTAACCATTTAACGTGTCGTACAGCCGAGTGTTTACATTGTTTTTTGTTTTTGAATTTCGCGCAAAGCTACACGAGGGCTATCTGCGTTAGCCGTCGCTAATTTAGCAGTGTAAGACTAGAGGGAAGGCAGCTAGTCATCACCACCCACCGCCAACTCTTGGGCTACTCTTTTGCCAATGAATAGTGGGATTGACCGTAACATTATAACGGCCCCATAGCTGAAAGGGCGGGCATGTTTGGTGTGACGGGGATTCGAGCCCGGGATCCTCAGAATACGAATCGAGTGCCCTAACCATCTGGCCATGCCAGGCCACCAAGTGTTTGAAAAACACGTGAATAACATGTTCACCATAGTGCCGCATGAATATAGAGCAAACTGTTTATTGTTGTTATTATTAATACAAAAACAGCATTTGCTAATAAAGGCTGAATTTAACACCTTGCATTAAACCAAAAAGTTTCACTGGGCTTCTTAAAAAATTATTTACCAAACTTTTCTGACTCTACTTGTCTTTTACTATACTTGTTAATTAAAACGTTAATATATGCTGAACAAGTTAGAGCTATTTGCTCTGAGCCTACCGCGGAATATCGGACCCCGGATTTTAGCCTCATGAGCCCACAGACTTAAAACGCTGAGCCACCGTAAAGAAGTGACTATGTGTAATTAAAGAAAAGTTTTTTCTTTCTCTCTCTCTTTTTTACGTCAGGTTACACTAATTAATTACTATACATAAAGTTTTATGATCAGTAGTTGTCAACGGTAAGTCTCTGAGCTAACATTGCAAAATCTGGGGTTCAATTCCCCACGGTAGGCAGAATGCAGATAGACCCTTGGCATTGTTAGGACGTTTGATTCGCACTTTGCGGGTCACGGGTTCGAATCTCCATTAGTGAACATTATCAACCATTAAGCCATGAAAGCGTTATAATGTTACGATCAGTCCCTGTATTATGCGGTAAAAAAAGTAGTCGAAATGTTGGCGGTTGATGGTATTGACTAGCTGCCTTTCCTTTAGTCTATCACTGCTAACTTAGGAGCGGCCAGTTTAGATAGCCCTCAAAATTTCAAAAACATCAAAAAACCTCTGTCCTATCAACTAGGACAGCTGTAAGTCTTCGGATTTGCGACGCTAAAATCTGGGGTTCGATTCCCACCGGTGGACACAGCAGATAGCTTGTAATTAGGGACATCTATGTGCAGGTTTTTGCTTCAGCTGAAGTGTGCGCAAAGCTACTCGAGCGCTATCTGTACTAACCGTCCTTACTTAATTGTGGAGTGATAGACTATAGTGAAGGCAGCTAGTCAACGTTACCCACCGCCAACACGTTGGCTACTCTAATCGAATAATGAGACTTGACTGTCACTCTTGTAACGCATCTACGTCCCCAAATTGCAAAGATGAATTTATGTTTTTTATTTTATTTTTACGGTGGTAATATGAATTCTCAGTTCGAAGCTGCACACACAAAATGCTGGTCCGAGACCAACCAACTATACGTAGTTAGTTAGGACTTGTGTAGATTTGCGCAGAAAACTGGAACGTTCAAGTTAATAGTGGAAAACGTCTGTATTGCGCATACACTTACTATTTTGTATATGTTCTAGGGTAAAATTTATAATAATAAAAATACGGAATATTTCCCAAACACAATATAAGTTTTCATACTTGGTTCAACATCACTATAAACAGCTCCATAACATTTATTATTTGTTGTCTTATTTATAAAATAATACAAAAAGGGAAGAAACCAAGTGGTTTTACTACTTACTGTCCCCCACTAGAACAGTGGTAAGTTTAATAATTTACAACGCTAAGATCAGGGGTTCGATTCCCCTTGGTGGGTACAGCAAATAACCCGATGTGGCTTTGCTGTAGGAAGATCACAGTTGTAGTTACTTTTCTGAAGTTCAGCAACAAGCTTCTTGTGCCATATAATAATTTTGACAGTGGAAGACAAAAACATACATTGACACGATCTTATGGCCCAGAGCCCAGTAACAAATTTCTTGTTATGTATTTTCTCTTTGAAAACATGGCCAGGTGTGGCACTTCTCTCGTAATTTGAGGGTCGCGAGCTTGAATCATTGTCTCATTAAACGTGCTTGCCCTTTACGGTCAGTCTCACTACTCGTTGTTAAAAGAGTAGCCCAACAGTTAGCAGTGTTTGGTGATTAATAACTCCATTCCCTTTAGTCTTACACTGCTAAATTAGTGACGGCTAGTGCAGATAGCCCTCGTGTAGCTTTGCATGAAAATAACAAACAAACAAACAAACAAACACAGTCAACTTATCACAAAAATCAACAAAGCATAGGAGACATTTAGTTTGATTCGAGTGGATAACAGAATGATCTACGATCGAATTTGGATTCTGAACCACAACAGAAGACTTTTCTGGAGAACTGTAGTATATTAGAAGCCGAAACGTAGGATAAGAATTAATTAGTGATTAATTCCTAGTAATAATATAGTAGTAATTAATTAAGAAGTAAACTTATGTAATAATATACTGATTTTTGAACACATTACGTTAAATGATTTTAATAAGGAAATCAGCAAATCGGTGACAGCAGTACTTGATGCAAATTTGTGGTGAAGCGATATGTATTAGAACTATAACACTATGTAACAAAATTTTTACTTTTTCTTGTTCCTGGGCAGAAAGTGTTATTTCCCAATTGCTTATGCCTAAAGTAAATGGAAAAGACCTATTTTTATTTCAAACTTTGCTTTTGTGACCTGGGAGCGTAAAACGAAAAGATGATGGGAGACTATATTTGGGGACTGATACGTGGAAGTGATTTACATTACAATCGCAAATCTCGAAAAACTACTCACTTCTAAACATTTTTGTATAACTTTAGTATAAATACATGTAAATCTTGATCCATATGTTGTTTTATTCAGACCTTATGTAAATGAAAATGTGTAAATTTGCTCGTTTTTACATAGATAGAAATTAGGTTAAATCTAATTTTCATTATCCAAGTCACAAAAACAAAGTTTGAAGGGAATAATGGCCATTTTCTGTACTTTTACAACAAAAGCAATTAAAAATAACACATACTATCCAAGAACAAAATTTATGTTACATAGTGTAATTTAATATTGTTTAGTATTTCGTAGGTACAATGGCGTCATCAAAAACTGATCACCTAAGAAAACGTTATGTAGCAGCTTTTGGTTTTACAAAAAATATTCCTACACTCAGATCACAAAGATGTGTTCCGATTGGGGATTTAGAACTTGACAAGATGCACGGCCGTCAGATAGAACATGACCAGTTAGTAATCTACTAACCATGATTACATTTAGGCATTTAACAGTGGTTTGTTGTGTTATGGTCTACTGATTCTTAACAATGTCAGTTGTTTTGGTAGTAAACAAATATTTACCATAAATGCTTTAAAAGCGCACAAAAACAAAACTGCACAACATTTACACACTGTGTGCAAGAGATTGAACTTGGAAATCATTAGCTTAATTATTTTAGCAAAGCAAATTTTCGAGAAATAGTATTATAAGAAGTTGTTTGTTTTGAATTTCGCGCAAAGTTACACGAGGGCTATCTGCGCTATCGCCCCCAATTTAGAAGTGTAAGACTAGAGGGAAGGCAGCTAGTCATCACTACCCACCGCCAACTCTTGGGCTACTCTTTTACCAACGAATAGTGGGATTGACCTTCACATTATAACGCCCCCACGGCTGAAAGGGTGGGCATGTTTGGTGTGACGGGGATTCGAATCCGCGACCCTCATGTTACGAGTCGAACATCTCAACACACCTGGCCATGACGGGCCATTATAAGAAAAATAAGTAAATCTAAAAGGCTTTTACTCTGTACGTCGTAGGTCTACTATCTATGCTGTGCCAATCTCAAAAGTGCCTCCCGCTAGTACAACAGTAAGTTTATGGATTTACAATGCTAAAATCAGGGGTTCGATTCACCTCGGTGGGGTCAGCAGATAGACCGATGCGGCTTTGCTATAAGAAACACACACAATCACAAGAATCGAACACCGAATGTTAACGTTGAGTCTTCGCGCTTACCTTTGATATATAGAAGAGAAACGACCTCGTATCAGAACGAGTTAAAATTTGCAACTAACATAGTCAACGTAACCCAAAGCGTTTCAGGAAAACAATCTATACTGATTTATTCTTTTTCTTTTTGTACATGTACGTGTGTGTGTGTGTTTCAATTTTACTATGATAAAAATCACAATTATTTATTTTAGTCTGTTGGGATTGTTTTTACGACATTCAACTAATTACATAGAAACGGTAGGTTTTACTACAGACTATTTAAAATGCCAAAAGGGACAAGGTAAACTTTGGTATTTTTTCTGTTCTACGTAGATAAGTGAAAACGACGAGTCATTCACTTATATTTATCCAAAAATCCTTTCTTAAAATAATAGTAATAAGGTTTTTATAGATAAGGTAAGTTAGTTGCTATAACAGTGGTGAGTAGAGTTTGCTGAAATATCCATAATGACTCTGGCTAGATTATCATTAGGCCTAATTCGAACACCTTTCTAGCGGTAAACCTGGTAAATGACATTTACTGTTCTTGCTTAAACGCCTAAGGGAAAATATAGCCAGGGTCCTATCTTTCAAGTAATATAAAAATCTGTTAATGTTTATTATACTTATTAAACTCTAATGTTACATCATAATAATTCTTACACAGTTTTAATGTTTCTCCTTAGGCATCAGGTATCCTTAATTTTTCCCGACGAAGATTTAAAAACACGATTATAGTTAATGTTACACATTATCTAAGGTACCACGTCTGCTGCTGTTGATTAAAAATGTGGTGTTTGTTACCGGTATGTTACTCAACTGATCCAGGCCTAGAAACAAACATTCAGGTTTCCGAAAATGACCGACATTGTAATACAGGTTTACTTCTAATTTAGTGTCATTATGCTGATGTAAAAGAAAAAGAAAAGATGGTTTGTTGATGATAGAAATTTTGTAGTTGGGATTTTTTGTTTTTAAATCATCAGTATTTTGTGATATGACTCGCGTTTACGTGTTTCATAAATGAGTTATTTTGTTTTGTTTTTAATGTTATTTTCATTAAAAATATTGGTTGCAATATTTAACATATTTATTTATTTTATGTTTGTTTATTATATGCATAGATTATCTTGAAATGTTAACTTGTTAAAATTAATCTGAATCTTATTAGCCGGCCGACCATTGAAAGATGTTGTTAGGATTATGGCCGAAAATGTTGATAACAGAAAAAAATACCCAAAAGTGCATTTTAATGTGTGTATGTAAGAGAATTAGAACAGTATATTTAATTAGTTACATTCATTATTGGGTGGCTTTTTAGTTCTCATCTATGCAGATTGATTGTTTCGATCAGAAATTAAAATTAACCTTCATCGAAGTAAACGATTGGGTTGCAATAACAGAACAAGCATGTGTACAACTCATTGTTATTTATATATACACATACACAGATACAATACAGAGAAACGAGGTGAGAATGGTATAAAAACATGTGCTAACTTCAATTTTTTCAGCTAATTCTCACACTTTCAGTAATCTGTGTTTGTTTGTTGGTAGTAAACCACAAAAGTAAACAGTTGGCTTTCTGTGCTGTGCCCACCATGGGTATCGAAACTCTATTTCTAGTGCTATAAATCTAGTAGCAGCTCAGGAGGGTAAAAATTAAAGCTGTTGTGGCTGGTTTACACAGACTGTCATACAACGTGTAACTTATTAGTGATGCTTTGAAATGTAAGTTATGTAACAACTGCTTTGTAGAGAAACATGATCATTCTAAAACAAAGCAGTAAAATGAAACCTGAACAGATGTGACGACAGATATAATTATCTCATGTAAACCTCGAAATGCTTAACTTATTAAAGTTCTTGTATAATACTGTATAGCAAGATGTACTGATATTTAATCTTCTGTGGACACTGTCTGTCTGAAAACCTAAGGTTTTCAGCTTTTTGGTGTTCAGGTAATAATGGCACTGGTAACATAAACTACGGTAATAGTGTTAGTTGTAACAAATAATCTGGTGTTAATGATACTGATAACATAGACTACGGTAATAATGTTAGTAGTAACAAATAATCTGGTGTTAATGATACTGATAACATAGACTACGGTAATAGTGTTAGTTGTAACAAATAATCTGGTGTTAATGATACTGATAACATAGACTACGGTAATAGTGTTAGTTGTAACAAATAATCTGGTGTTAATGATACTGATAACATAGACTACGGTAATAGTGTTAGTAGTAACAAATAATCTGGTGTTAATGATACTGATAACATAGACTACGGTAATAGTGTTAGTTGTAACAAATAATCTGGTGTTAATGATACTGATAACATAGACTACGGTAATAGTGTTAGTAGTAACAAATAATCTGGTGTTAATGATACTGATAACATAGACTACGGTAATAGTGTTAGTAGTAACAAATAATCTGGTGTTAATGATACTGATAACATAGACTACGGTAATAGTGTTAGTAGTAACAAATAATCTGGTGTTAATGATACTGATAACATAGACTACGGTAATAGTGTTAGTAGTAACAAATAATCTGGTGTTAATGATACTGATAACATAGACTACGGTAATAGTGTTAGTAGTAACAAATAATCTGGTGTTAATGATACTGATAACATAGACTACGGTAATAGTGTTAGTTGTAACAAATAATCTGGTGTTAATGATACCGATAACATAGACTACGGTAATAGTGTTAGTAGTAACAAATAATCTGTTGTTAATGATACTGATAACATAGACTACGGTAATAGTGTTAGTTGTAACAAATAATCTGGTGTTAATGATACTGATAACATAGACTACGGTAATAGTGTTAGTTGTAACAAATAATCTGGTGTTAATGATACTGATAACATAGACTACGGTAATAGTGTTAGTTGTAACAAATAATCTGGTGTTAATGATACTGATAACATAGACCACGGTAATAGTGTTAGTAGTAACAAATAATCTGGTGTTAATGATACTGATAACATAGACTACGGTAATAGTGTTAGTAGTAACAAATAATCTGGTGTTAATGATACTGATAACATAGACTACGGTAATAGTGTTAGTAGTAACAAATAATCTGGTGTTAATGATACTGATAACATAGACTACGGTAATAGTGTTAGTTGTAACAAATAATCTGGTGTTAATGATACTGATAACATAGACTACGGTAATAGTGTTAGTAGTAACAAATAATCTGGTGTTAATGATACTGATAACATAGACTACGGTAATAGTGTTAGTAGTAACAAATAATCTGGTGTTAATTATACTGATAACATAGACTACGGTAATAGTGTTAGTAGTAACAAATAATCTGGTGTTAATTATACTGATAACATAGACTACGGTAATAGTGTTAGTTGTAACAAATTATCTGGTGTTAATTATACTGATAACATAGACTTCGGTAATAGTGTTAGTAGTAACAAATAATCTGGTGTTAATGATACTGATAACATAGACTACGGTAATAGTGTTAGTTGTAACAAATAATCTGGTGTTAATGACGCTGGTAACATAGGCAACGGTAATAGTGTTAGTAGTGACAAATAATCTGGTGTTAATGATACTGATAACATAGACTACGGTAATAGTGTTAGTAGTAACAAATAATCTGTTGTTAATGATACTGATAACATAGACTACGGTAATAGTGTTAGTAGTGACAAATAATCTGGTGTTAATGATACTGATAACATAGACTACGGTAATAGTGTTAGTAGTAACAAATAATCTGGTGTTAATGATACTGATAACATAGAGTACGGTAATAGTGTTAGTTATGACAAATAATCTGGTGTTAATGATACTGATAACATAGACTACGGTAATAGCGTTAGTAGTAACAAATAATCTTGTGTTAATGATACTGATAACAAGGACTACGGTAATAGCGTTAGTAGTAACAAATAATCTGGTGTTAATGATACTGATAACAAGGACTACGGTAATAGTGTTAGTAGTAACAAATTATCTGGTGTTAATTATACTGATAACATAGACTTCGGTAATAGTGTTAGTAGTAACAAATAATCTGTTGTTAATGATACTGATAACATAGGCAACGGTAATAATGTTAGTAGTAACAAATTATCTGGTGTTAATTATACTGATAACATAGACTTCGGTAATAGTGTTAGTAGTAACAAATAATCTGTTGTTAATGATACTGATAACATAGACTACGGTAATAGTGTTAGTAGTAACAAATAATCTGGTGTTAATGACGCTGGTAACATAGGCAACGGTAATAGTGTTAGTAGTGACAAATAATCTGGTGTTAATGATACTGATAACATAGACTACGGTAATAGTGTTAGTAGTAACAAATAATCTGGTGTTAATGATACTGATAACATAGAGTACGGTAATAGTGTTGGTAGTAACAAATAATCTGGTGTTAATGATACTGATAACCTAGACTACGGTAATAGTGTTAGTAGTGACAAATAATCTGGTGTTAATGATACTGATAACATAGACTACGGTAATAGTGTTAGTAGTAACAAATAATCTGGTGTTAATGATACTGATAACATAGAGTACGGTAATAGTGTTAGTTATAACAAATAATCTGGTGTTAATGATACTGATAACATAGACTACGGTAATAGCGTTAGTAGTAACAAATAATCTGGTGTTAATGATACTGATAACAAGGACTACGGTAATAGTGTTAGTAGTAACAAATAATCTGGTGTTAATGATACTGATAACAAGGACTACGGTAATAGCGTTAGTAGTAACAAATTATCTGGTGTTAATGACGCTGGTAACATAGGCAACGGTAATAGTGTTAGTAGTAACAAATAATCTGGTGTTAATGATACTGATAACATAGACTACGGTAATAGCGTTAGTAGTAACAAATAATCTGGTGTTAATGATACTGATAACAAGGACTACGGTAATAGTGTTAGTAGTAACAAATAATCTGGTGTTAATGATACTGATAACAAGGACTACGGTAATAGCGTTAGTAGTAACAAATTATCTGGTGTTAATGACGCTGGTAACATAGGCAACGGTAATAGTGTTAGTAGTAACAAATAATCTGGTGTTAATGATACTGATAACATAGGCAACGGTAATAGTGTTAGTAGTAACAAATAATCTGGTGTTAATGATACTGATAACATAGACTACGGTAATAGTGTTAGTAGTAACAAATAATCTGGTGTTAATGACGCTGGTAACATAGGCAACGGTAATAGTGTTAGTAGTGACAAATAATCTGGTGTTAATGATACTGATAACATAGACTACGGTAATAGTGTTAGTAGTAACAAATAATCTGGTGTTAATGATACTGATAACATAGAGTACGGTAATAGTGTTGGTAGTAACAAATAATCTGGTGTTAATGATACTGATAACCTAGACTACAATGTTAACGTCAGTGACAAAAACTTATGTCCGTAATAATATAAAGAGGGACATTTTTTATCGTATAACATTCATAAAAAATAAAGTCTTCTCTGTGTTATCGGGTGTTTCAAAAATGAAGCTTCGTGAGCTACCTCTTGAAATACAGTTGGTTGACATGGGAAACGTGTAAAATAAGCTTGTATTGTATAAATGATTGACGAATCTTGGTTGAAATAGAAGAAATAATGATTTATATAACTTTAATGACGTGTCCAGTAACAATCATAAGTTTAATCTATTGTTAAAAATATCTGGTGAAAAAAATGTTGTAAGTGACGTGTAAAAGAAGTTCATACAATATAGAATTTGTATCAAGACAAAGTTATACAAAGAGTTTTTTGGAAGGTTATAAACATCTGGTTTGTTAATGAGGAAAATTTAGACAGGATTTTAGAAAGATTCTTTATGAAACAGTATGACATCGACTATTGTTAGTCCTAGTTTCAGTGTTATATTGCTAGCGTTATGATAAGGACTATTGTTTCCGGCTGGATCTTCGGATTTGCAATGCTAAAATCAGGAGTTCGATTCTTCTCGGTGGACACAGCAAATCGCCCTATGGGGCTTTGCTTTTTGAAAAAAACACAGACATAACGACTATTTTTGGTGCTAATTTCAATGTTATACTGTTAGTGTTATGATATTGAATACTTCCAGTGCTTGTTTCAGGTTTATTCTGTACTTAATAGTTAGTAAATTTGTTTATTTTATAGGAAAGCCACAGTAGGCGGGGAATCGAACCCTGGATTTTAGTGTTGTAAGTACGTAAACTTATCACTGTCCCCCAGTGGGGTACTATACTGTTTGTGTTGACCTGGTATAAGCTACGAAACCAATAAGAATATGTTTTCATGCCTTATGGTTTGTTACCAGTTGTTTACATAAGATAGTTGAATCCCCAAATTAATTATTACCATATTCCTGAGCCTGAATTCACAAATCTATTATCTTATGCACTCACGAACAAATAATAGAGGTGTGGGAGACAAATTAAAAGCGAAGGGGCAAGGTTTATTTGACCAATCAAAGCGACGGAATGCATGGCTTAACCACACCCATTACGCCCGGAGTCTAGAGCTAACTTAGAACCCTGAAAGCGTTCGTGTTCTGGATTAAATTGCACGCGTTCATTTGCTTTACCTGGAAGTAATTTTCCCAATTTTGATGCATTTTCTTTGGAACAGATTAAAAAAAATTGTGGGGTTTCTTCCTACGCCATCGAATTTAGTCATTATTAACGTATGTGTGTTACAAATTACTTACACTTATCTATCTACAGCAAATATAAAGATAATAAATACTACGTACATGCGTTACTTGTTAGGAATATATGTTAAAATAATTATATTTTTACTGTAAAGAACAAACAATATTGTGAGTTTATTCATTTTTGGTGTTCAAATGCCCTTTTATTTGCTTATCTCTAAGTATTCTTACTTATACGTTTATTAATTAACGCATTATTGTGTGAATGGGTAAAACTGGAAACAATAATTAAGTTATATGAGTAAGAAAACAACTGATTCGATGTACAGTTGTGTGTAAAGAGCCAATTACCGAGTATCTCTTCTCCGCTGATTATCCTAGCCTAACGACCGAATCGTGTATTACCGTACATTGTCTTAGTCTAACGACAGAAACATTTAATAGAACTATTGTCTTAGCCTAACGACCGAATCATGTTTTACCAGACGATTGTCCTGGCCTAACGACTGAATCATGTTTTACCAGACGATTGTCCTGGCCAAACGACCGAATCGTGTTTAACGGAACGATTGTCCTAGCCTAACGACAGAGCTTTGGTCTTCTGAAAACTAGACATTTAGAATATACATTAAACATCATTGTTTTCACAAGTCTCAAACAAACGAAAAAAAATACTGTCTTACTCGGTTCATTATTTTTGTCGTAAGTCCATTTCTAGTGTACTAAGTTTAAATGGTCCCTGACACTGTGTGGAGTATTAAAATGCAGAGTATTGTTTTTTTATCAACATTTATTGTCTGGACAATGACAAAATGTAACTTGATGGGTAAACTCTTGACTAGAGCAGGATATAATGGATTCTTGATGATGAGAAACCCACATGAAATAAAAATGTATCTCAGAACGGCTGGTATGGGTATTAACACTTTTATTGATAAGCAGAGAACAACGTTTCGACCGTCCTTGTTAACCTGAAAATGACCTAGAAAGGTCAAAACGTTGTTCTCTGCTTATCAATAAAAGTGTTAATACCCATACCAGCCGTTCTGAGATACAGGATACAGTGGAATACAAAATTAATGAGGAAGCCCTTGAAACTGGGGTGTTCTCAGGTTTGACTGAACTGGTTTACTTGGAAATTGGTGTTAAGATGTAAGTCAGAACAAAAGTCTAAAATCAATTTTAAATTCTAATAAGGGGAAAACAGGTATTTTGAAGAGGGATACTTTTTTTTTATTTCGCTCAAAGCTACTCAAGAGTTGTCTGCGCTGGCCGTCCCTAATTTAGCTGTGTATGACTAGAGGGAAGACAACTAGTCATGACTACCCACCGCCGACACTAGGGCTACTCTTTTACAAACGAATAGTCACATAATAACGCCCCTACGGCTGAAAGAGCAAGCATGTTTGGTGTGACGGGGATTCGAATCCGCGACCTTCCGATTACGAGTCGAGTGCCTTAACCACCTGGACATGCCGGGCCTCACCGAAAGGGGGGATACATACTGCATTCTTTTTTTTATAAAATGTATGATCAAGTAAAAAAAAAAGATAATATTATTAATCAACAAAGACGAAAAATAAAAGTTATAATAATTAGAATACATGGATGTATTAGTTGGGTGCCCGCATTATTCACAACATTTTCAGTTATGCGTGAAGTTATGTATCAATAGTTATCTTGCACGGTTCGTGAGTTTTCGTTTTCAGGTGTGTGTTTTTTTTTTTCACAAAGTGCTTGATGTATAATCATTTCTAATACTTCTATGTAAAGATACGATATATTTTCAGGAAGTTTACCCTTTTGCTGCAAACTGAAACTAAACGTAATGATTTCTTCTGCAATTCCTCAAAATATATACCGCTAGAGGACACTACCGTAGATAATTTGCTACATACAAGTGGACATTTTCTAAATTTGTTGAGAACACTTCTAACTGTGTGGGCTCTATTGGAGAACAGGTGTTTTTCAACCAGCGGGAGACGGTAGATTAGATCAAAGTGTTAACAGTTGGAAGCAAGGTTACATCTACTGTTTTCCTCCTCTGTTGGTGACGAATGGGGAACACCTTCTGTGGTTTATCCCATAATGGTTCGATGACATCTTTAAACAATGCTACTTGTCAAATATTCTCACGCGTCTAGACGTGCAATTTTGGCCCCATAATTTTTTTGTTGTCGTTTTATTGTATATTACAGATAAGACGAAACGCATAAAAAAATAAAAAAATGTGTATAATATATATAAGCACTTTTTAACGTCATAAAGCATGGTTATACTATATCCTGGTGCTTGGTTTGCTTGGTTTGGAATTTTTCCGCAACGTTTCACAACTGTTATCTGTGTATAGTTGTCCCTAATTTTGAACTGATGGGATAGAAAAACACACCGCCAACTGTTGGGCTACTCCTATTTGATTGAATAATGGTATTTGACCTTCGCTTTTATGGATTGTTAGTGGTATTTTCAACATCATGCAATACGTATATTAAATAGCTAGATTCGAGGGTTCATTGTGTAATATCCAACGTACAGTTGGATTTTGTATATAATATTTTTTTCACTTCTGTCCCTGTAAAATCCAAGGGTCGCGGGTTCGAATCCCAATCACACCAAACATGCTTGCTCTTTCAGTGACGGTTAATCCCATTATTCGTTGGTAAAAGAGTAGCCAAAGAGTTGGCGGTGGGTGGTGATAACTAGCTGTCTTTCCTCTAGTTTTATACTGATAAATTAGGGGCAGCTAGCGCAGATGGCCTTTATGTAGCTTTGCGCGAAATAAAAAAAAAACCCTGTAAAATCTGAACTTTTGTTGTCAGTATTTTTATCACTAGTAACTGACTTTATAAAATATAGCGAATTAGCAGAGGGCTTTATCACATACTGGGGGCTCTTTTATTGAAATATTTTTCTTTTTATAAGCTAGCAAACACTGTTTTTTCTTTTCTTTTCTTTTTTTTCATCAGTGGCATATCTGAACTGAAAATTTGGACTTTCAGATTCGCAGTCGGATACGTAAACAACGAGGCCACCACCTGTCCTGTGATGCTCTTATTGTCAACGTGTTACTATATTATCTATATCCTTGTAAATACTCTTGGATATTAATACATAGAAGTAAGCCTGTCTTCAGAACCTGTAATAAGTTTGAGAGCTAACCACGGTAAAAACTGGGTTTCGCTACCCGAGGTGGATACAACAAAGAAAGCCCATTTTTCGCTTAACAACAAACAGCAAAGAGCTAAAATAATAACTGATTTTTCTCATATATATTGTGGCGATTCCTTGTTATTGCAAAAACTAAGTCTTCTGGTGGCACATTAGAAAGTTGCGAGTTTATATAGCTAAAATCCGGGTTTCGATACCAGTGATGGGCACAGCAAAGATAGTCAATTGTGTAGCTTGGTGCTGAACTGCAAACAAACAAAATCGTTGTAGCTTAAATGGTTTATTACTTTTATTAAGCTAAAATAATATGTTATGATGACGTATAGTGACGTCATGTTGAATTTCGTTTGTTGTTTTTTTTCTTTACTAGTTTTTTTCTGTCAATGACTCAAGCAAACATTTATGCGTAATCATCACCCCATTACTTCTATCAACTCGTTCTCCACAGTTTTTAACAAACTACATTTCCGACTGATGTTTCTTTGTTTTGTTTTGCCTAATAGAAATTACTAAATAATTAATTATAAAGCATTTTCTGACACGTAAATTTTTCGGAAAAAGTAAAAATTGAGAACGTGGGTATTTACGATGTATGATCTTGTTTAACAAGTAGTTAATCTGTCTGATCTTTAGGTAAATCAAATTCTGATACGGTAAGTTAAGCCTAGTAATCTGGGCAAGTTTCGTGTTCTTCATTAAAACAAACAAGGTGTAAACACTTTGACACTCGTACCCTTTCATTTAAACATTAGAACAAGAATATGGCTTTCAGTCCCATTCGGTTTGAGGTAATATTTCTCTCCAAAATTTAATAATAAAACAAAGCCATATAGGAAGATTTGTTCTGAATTTCGCTCAAGGCTACACGAGGGCTATCTGCGCCATCTATCCCTAATTTAGCAGTGTAAGACTAGAGGGAAGGCAACTAATCATCACCATCCACCGCCAACTCTTGAACTACTTTTTTACTAACGAATAACGGGATTGACCGTCACGTTATATCGTCCCAACGGCTGAAATAGCAAGCATGTTTGGTGTGACGGGGATTCGAACCCGCAACTTTCAGGTTACGAGTTGAGTGCCTTAACCATCTGGCCATGCCAGGCCAAGCCAAAAAAGGACGAACTGCTACGCTCAGCAATTATGCTTTCCAAATAAGTCTCGTTTGGTGCATAACGGTAGAGATTTATTTGTTTGTTTGTTTTGTAGCAAAATAGTATTAGGCTATCTGCTGTGTCCACCGCGGTTAACTAAACCTGGAGTTTAGCGTCTAAGTTCCTAGACTACCTGCTGTCCCACAGGGATACAATGGTAGAAGTAACCATTAAAAAAAATAACCTGAAACGAATTGAGAAAAGAGAGTAAGATTATAACATATTTTAATATTTAGTTTCGTACTTTATAACCATTAAAACACCGAGAATATTAACGAATGTATTCAATACAAATTGTATGCAAAATGTTCATGACTTATGCAAACCAAAATCAGTCAATCTTGTAAGTATAATAGAGTTAAGAGTCAGGATGTTAGTACTTCAGTACCCTTTGGTTCCCCTCCCCCCAAGTAGCGCAACGGTATGTTTGTGGATTTACTACGCTAGAAACCGGGTTTCGAGATCCGTGGTGGGAAGAGCACGGATAGTTCATTGTGTTGCTTTGTGCTCAACTTCAACAAACAAACGTAAAAAAACAAACTTTTAGTTTGTAAATGAGGTTTTAACACTTCATTACTGATTGTGTTATTAACGAGATTTTAACATGTCATTACTGATTTAGGTGGTTAAAGCACTCGACTCGTAATCAGAGGATCGCGGGTTCTAATCCCCGTCACACCAAACATGTTTGCCCTTTCAGCCGTGATTTGGTTATAACAAACCAAATAAATCCCATTATTCGTTGGTAAAAGAGTAGCCCAAGAGTTGGCGTGGGTGGTGATTACCAGCTGTCTACCCTCCAATCTTACACTGCAAAATTAGGGATGGCTAACGCAGATAGCCCTCGAGTAGCTTTGCTCGAAATTCAAACCAAACCCACTATTCGTTGTTAAAGGAGTAGCCTTAGAGTTGGCGGTGGGTGATGATGACTAGCAGCCTTTCCTCTAGTCTTACGCTGCTATATTAGGGGCGGCTAGCGCAGATAGCCCTCGTGAAGCTTTGCGCGAAATTCAAAACAAACATTACTGATTTATCAATGAAAATTTTAGAATCCAATAAACAAACAAAACATAGAAACTATAGAAATAGTTAGATATTAGATTTATTAACGACTACTGTATTAATAACGGATATACATAGTTGATGGTAGAACAAGCTTCTAATGTTTTACTTCGTGTTTTTTTCCTTATTCTTTACTTTCCTTGAGATCTAACACTAAAATTACCAGTTCTAAGATAGGCAGATCCACGTAAAACATTGGGAGAGCATTTTGAAATATCAACTTTTAGCTGTTTTTATGTTGTATTTTATTTTACTTTATTAAAGGCATAATATGTTTTAAGAGACATATGAAGAGTTCGTACCAAACATTTTCATAAAACATGATCAGAACAATTCAGCCGGTTTTCCACAATCAATCTTCTCTTCGTCAAAATCATTCCACCAAGGTTCGTGTTTTAAGGCAAACGTCAGCATCATTTGTACACATATCTCTTTCTAGTTTTATGAGAAAAGTGTCGTATGACTTCCACTTCAATAACCCCGTAAAGCCGAATAGAAAACTCAGTGTTGCAATATGAAGCATACAAGCTTGCAACAGTTAAACAATTAATAGACAGATGAGAACCACATCATCTTAATTGATTCATTAGGTAATCATTCGGAAATGATATACGATGCATTTCTTAAAACTATTATTGTATAGAAGTTTATCTCTCTCGGCATTAATCTAAATGTTTATCTACGCTGTAAACATCGCACGTTTTCGTATATTTCAACCTTCATTTGTTCGTTTATCTCATTTTTAGCCGCGGCATACCGGCTGACAGGTAGGCTCTAAGTTTGTTGGGTTTTTTTTTCAAGTACAAACGTTTAACTTCTAGCCCCATCTCTTGACCGATTTGAGATCTAATTATAGCCGCGGCTATTGATGACTCCCTTTTATTTAACGATAAAAGCTACACAGTGGATTATCTACATTCTGTCCATCACGAGGAATCGAATTATAACTATAATTCCAAAAAAATTACCGCAGGCCCACTGAAAGAAGTTAGGTTTCGATAATGCACTTAGTATGGTTCGGTTCAACGTGTATTTTAGGACAGAATTTAATTTATTAAAGTGTGACATATTTTCCGATATCAGTATATTTATAGAAATATCTAGGTGACCAATGACAGAGTATAATTGTTGTTAAAGAAATCCCAGAAGCTTGAAATTCACTCATATGTATTCATCTGTCTGTTAATTTATTAAAATATTTCACCTTGAAAAAACAATGTGGCCATTCACTTGTCATCCACCCTCCCCTTTTAATATTTATGGATTCTTTCTTGCCCCCCCCTCCTTTTGTTAATTAAGTGAGAGAATGGGTTAAGTGACGACATGTAGTACAGGGATACACATTAAGATACTATCTGTTGAAGTAATTATTATTTATTTTCATTAATTAAAAATATACGAAAACACTTAATTTTGCATAATTGCTCTATCGACTTCACAGTAATCCCTCGTGCCCCAGTATATCGTTTGCGCCTTTTTGAGGGGGTACCTCACACCTTGGGAAACGCTGGCATATATATAGAAATAGATAAGTTATTCAAAACACGCCCGTAATCCTTGAAAGAAAAGTGTAAGTCTTGTATTGTTGTAGGTTTGTTTTAATAGTAAATTTATTTCTTCTGGACTGTCTTGAAATTAAGCTCTTGTTAAAAGTCTGGTTGTAGACGTTTTGTTTTTTCTTTAAAAACGATACAAGAAATGACAAAAAGACAGGATAGAGAAAACCTGTCATATCTGAAAAACTGACGACAGGCTTCGACTGCAGCCAGAGAGGCTAAACCTCTCAACAACATGGTGGGGATCATGGCTTCGTAATTCTCCAGTGAAGCCTTCACGTTACGTCAAGCTGTTCAGCGGTGACGTCTGAATGACAAATCTTTGATTCGACTTCGTCGAAAGGTGTATCTGCCAGTTTTTTCCACAGCGGTGAGGTCTTTGATTGTATCTTCTAGAGCTCCTTGTGTTGGCACTTGCTGACGGTAGTATTTCACCAGTCGCCTTGAACGACTACTAACACTGTCACAGGTCGCATTTTGAACTACAAGTACAAGCACCACGCGCTCGAACAAAAATTCGTGGGTTTGTAAGCGCCACTGTTGAAGATAAATACGCTGCAAAAGAGTCCACGTTAGTGTTACTTTTATTTAAAACTCTTCCACGTTTTAGTAATATTAACAGCTGCAGGTTTTAGTCGTGGTTAGGACTTTAATTCCGTGTATTATCTTCGCTTATCATATTGCAAATCAAGCAATACGCAGCTTCTTTTAAATAAACACATTTTTATTGGTTTGGTCTAACTCAAACGAATTTACGTGTATGGTTCCTTCTAAACAAACATTTAATGTTCGTTATTAGCGTCCCTGGTGAGAATTAAATTAACAATTAACCATTTCAACTTGAATTATATTTTTGTGAAAATATTTCATGTTACAGCACAAACTAAATATCCGACTATCATTATCTCATATTTTTACTGTAGCGACCTCTATATGATTATTCTCATTTTGATGACGAGAAACCCACTTGAAATAAAAATGAATCTCAGAAAGGGCTGGTATGGTTATTAACACTTTTATTGATAAGGAGAGATCAACGTTTCGACCTTCCCAGGTCATAGGTCATCTTCAGGTTAATCTGAGATACATGTTAATAAATTACATTGATCTTACCATTGGCTTGAACTGCAAGGGCTGACATGATATAAACTTTACTTAAATACTGATAGAGTGCTGAAAATTCATATTTATAGTACTCATTGGGAGAGGGTGTCAAAGTGTGATTTTGGATTACTGAGGCAACAAGGTTCAGAAAAAGAAAGGAGAACCTACAGTGGCTGCGGCATTTGAAATTACTTTAGCAAGGAGTAGAGTAAATTAATCTATGACACCTTTGCTTCCCTTTTTATTAGCTTTATTTTTGTACGCTAGCAGTGCGAAGCTTGGGGTGCGAGTATATCCAATTCAATTTTATTATTCATCAGAATCTTTGCCAGCCTCCCCTCAAATTGGAATTCTTTTAGACAAGATAAGAATAAAATAATCTATGATACCTTAGATGTTGTCAAATAATCAATCGAAAGAGTTTGACCTCCTGAGCCCGAAATTGTAATTAGGTCTCAAATCTGTCAAGAGATGACGAAGCTATGAACTAAACGTTCGTACTTGAAAAACAAACAACAATAATAGAAGAATAACAAATGTTATAATATATCAATCGCACTATTTGTGCTTTATCCACTGCCTATAAGGCCTGTTGCCCAAAACCAATCCTCTTAAGGTCAGCTGTGATACGAGGCAAATAATTGTGTAACCACTATGTATATGTCAATAGTTTTCATAAAGAACTGTTATGTTTGGTGTGACGGGGATGCGAACCCGAAACTCTCAGGTTACGAGTCTAGTGCCTTAACCATCTAGCTATGCCGGGCAATACTACTTCGTAAATCAAATTTGTTTGGGGGATATTCCCCCTCTCTCTGTGTTCTGAGCTTAATTTCAGATCATCTTGTGTACGTCCATAATTAAAATGTTACTAACATTGTTGTAACTAATCTAAAACGTGGCTAAAAAGAAAAACAAAACAAAATGATCAATGGATATTAAGCATTCTGGATTTTCAAAATCGTCTAAATGTAATTAACTAATATAAACTAAAGAAAACAAGTAATTCCAAATGTTATCTATACTAACACTGCTTATGTAATCTTTTGTGAAAACCATGCTATATCAGGCTTACAAGAAATGTTCTTTAAATAGCGTGTATAAAATGAATATAATATCTATCGATTCTGTATTCTTATCTGCCTATCATGGCTTAGATTGTTCGTGGTGTTTTTTGTTGTTGTTGTTTTTTTTATAAAAGAGAGGCAGAAAACTTTGCGGTTCAATCACAAGCCAGAACTGGAGGTAATAACTTGAGACTGGAAAGAGAAGAGGCAGCGTGCCAGTGTTCTATTGTAGTGAAAAACACGTGTGGTGTACGTTTCATTTCTACATGATTCTTTAAGTTGTTTGAAAGTAGGAAGTCGCTCGACATTCAACCAAGATAAATCCACATTTATAGAAGAGAAAGAAACGTACGACGACGTATGGAAGTTTAGCCTGCTTAGCGTATCGATTTTCATAGAAACGTTCGATAGCCTACAGTCACATGGAACAAATGTACAACTCGATTCTTTTATAACTCACAAAACGAGATCACTCGAAGTTTAAATACCAGTCGTTGATGTTGGGTTTGTTTATTGTTGTTGTTGTTGTTGTTTTTTTGAGGGGGGGGGGGTATCATGCCGATTGCATAGAAAAATAATAAATAAAAATAGTCGTCAGCAAAATATTGGGGAGAAGAGAATGTATTTATTGGGAACACGTGCCCCCCTCAGTTCCGACGTGTATGTTTTATGGTATTACTCCACGTTATCACAGTTCTCTCTATCCTGTTTATTATTATATAAATTAATTTAATCGTTTTCGTCAGACAAAAAACAACACTGATGATTTTTAACACTAACATCTTCCACTAATAGATTTGCCACGCCCCTTCCTTGGAAACGTAAGCGACAACAAATTATTACATTAGGTTAAGATGAAGTGTCATTTTTTGAACTTAGTTTATTTACGCAGGTATTATCAATTGAAACTTGCCGTACGACTGCTTTATATATTATATTTCTTATCATAAGTACGTATGTTACGGCTTTTCTCACATTTATATCATAAATATACGTTCTCGATAACGGGGTTTATGTTGCGCGTGTATGTACGCGACAAACGTAAATGACGCAACTTCCAGAAAGCGCTCACTTTTCGTGGAGTTTTTCTCAAGCTTTAACCGTTTCTTTTGTATAATTACTGATGCCAATTTCCGAAATATAATTACCACGCCCCCTTGAATTTAATATACTAACTACGTTGATGAAACTGAAATAACAGTCAGTTTCAAATTATGTAAATTTTAGTTGGTATCCAAGTCGCTTTTCCGATATTTTGTGTGTGTGTTTGTGTGGTTAATTAACTGTGGAATCTGTAAGACGTTTGCGTTCGTTCTGGGCGTGCAACGATACCCACAAGCGAAGAATGATATTAAAATGCTAATATTCTTACTATATAGTTTCACATCACAAGTACCTCTACCGTTAGCCACAAAATGTGTTATGACAGAAATGGCTTGTACCTACACATACATAAAGAAGTAATTCTTACTTTTGTCGAGATATTTAAACAAGTTTCAACGTCTCTGTTGCATTATGTGTTTCCTGCACGTGCATGTATCTAAATACAGATGATTAAACAGATATGTGACTGACTGATAGATGTATGAATGAATGTGTGTGTTTTTCTTATAACAAAGCCACCTCGGGCTATCTGCTGAGCCCACCGAGGAGAATCGAACCCCTGATTTTAGAGTTGTAAATCCTTAGACTTACCGTTGTACTAGCGGGTGGCTGAATGAATAGGCTGATAAAAACATACACAGTTTCTGACACAGACAAATTTTGTCTCAGTAAACTCCATTTTTAAATAACATTTAGCTTCCTTTTACTTCCAGCATGGTCAGGTGGTTAGGGCGTTCAACTTGCAATCTGAGGGTCGTGGATCCGAATTCCCGTTCTACCAAACATGTTCGCTTTTTTTTAGCCGTGTGGGCGTTATTATGTCATGGTAAATCTCACGATAAAACGTGGTAAACGAGTATTCCAATATTTGGCGGTTGGTGGCGATGACTAGCTGTTTTCCTTTTAGCCTTTCACTGCTGAATTAGAGATAGCTAGCGCAGATATCTCTCATGGAACTTTGTGAGAAATTCAACAAACAAAACAAACGCTTCCAGCTTTATTAATTTTAGCGCTAGTTTCTTCTTGCATTTAACGACTGATCCGAATTGATTTCCATTAGCGTCCATCTTCTTTATCGATGTTCAATAACTTTCAAAGGCCTCAAGGCCTTCCCAGTGGCACAGCGACAGGTCTTTGGACTCTATAACCCTAAAATCGGGTTTCACTACTGTAGTGGGCAGAGCACAAATAGCCCAGCAAACAAATAAGGCTTCAGGACGTCTCCTTAATTGTTACCATATTTTGTAACTGAAATTCTCAACCTGAACGGTACCTCGTGCGACACAGGGACCTCAAGAGATAAGCGTAGTCGTATGTGAAGTCCGCAGCCTGCATCGATACGTTATTATACACAATTCAAATATTTATTATTACGCCCCTCACGCGTAATACTAATTCCTAATAAAATGCGTAAACGTATGTTGAAACTTTGTTCCACAGTAGTTTATTCCACAATAAAGGGTGTGTAAGTTTTGGAATACATGTGGATGGGAAACAAGACGATGCTTAGGTACCGTTAAAAATGACTTACTAGTACGTGCCAATGGGTTTAACCCCCTGGCTTATGACAGGACTCGAGCCTTAAATCCGAGTTAATGATATATATATTATAAAAATAAACCAAGCCAGTATTAATTAAGCCAAGAACGCAATTGTAATGTTCATTTTAAAGTTTTAAAAGATAGAAAGAGATTAAAAACTGTGGTTTAGCAGGATAAAAAATAAAGTGTTAAGGTGTCTTAGGTTGCTATAGTGATTTGTGAATAAATACAAGATATTCGTTTCCAAGTAACGTCTAGATTTTGGCTACTGAGTATAACATGAAATATATTTAGTGAGACTATTGTTATCGTCAGTGTAACACATCACATATAAGTGATTTGATTACAAGTAAATTTTAAGATTATGTGAGAAAAGTGACACATGATATTTTTTCCTCCATAATGTTCTTGCTTAAATGCTTTTATTAATTACGAATGTAAGTAGTTACTGTGAAATCCTGCTCGTTTTATTGTTTCATTTTTCATCCAATTATTTTTGTTTTCATCCTTCAAAACTACTGTTGGAAAATGGAGAACAGATAAAACAATCACTAACCTCGTTTTTTCTCTTTGTTACCCCCAAGCTAGGAGTTTCCACTTATCCACATTGTTTAGCGGAACTCAAGCTAACAACGTGACGTCGTTTATTCGATCTATCACTTTAACTATATATAATCACTATTAGTTGTCATAGTTACTTGTGCAGTTTGAGGGCGTTCACCCGGTACAGATTCAAACGACTGTGCAAAGAATAATTGTTTTGACTAATGAAACAAGCACAGCACTTTGTAAGAACCTGAGCGCCTTTTTTTTTGTGACATGATCACGTGACCTGTAGCTTTTTTTGTTTTGTTTTTCTGACAGTCACGTATTGAAGAAAAGCAATCAGTGTGTAAAGTGCCAATTCATGGACCAAAACCGTAGGATGTACGTGGCCTAAAATCTGCTATCTTACCATTATGAAGTAAGAACGCAATTATCGTAAATACCATTCTTGAAAAAACCTAATTGCACGTTTCTGTCGTTTCGGTGTCACACCTAGATATTTGATGAACTAAAGACCGCAAAGTATACACCTTTAATCATCTGTTGTTTGTTGTTGTTTTTTTGTCTATTATCGTACATGAATTGTGGTTTTCCTGCGCAAGTGTTCGATATGTCAACCAAAAAAAAAAATTGTCGTAGTTACTTGATTTGTTTCTGTATTTCTAATTCTGTGTCCAGTAAACGTGGACTGGGCGTGATCTAGCATTTATTGAGCCTAGATTGTGAATCGAGAGATTTTGTGGTTCGCAACCATTTGCAGAATGAATGCGCTCAAATACCTCTATATAGTCAGACAAAAATAACCTAAGAGATCACGGTAGGTGTTGCTCATTAGCCACAGTTCCCCTACGTTATCAGTTCATAGAACGAAAGACAAAGTTAGTGACCAGAAATCAGTATCAAGAGTAAGTATTTTACTAGCATTTCATTGATACCAATCGGATCAATAGAATCAATATGATGGACAAATACCCTCTATCTATAGATGATGATGTCGTGTTAAAAAACAAACAAAACTTTCGAATACAAATAATTATGAAAAGTAATTCAAGCATATTTGTTTGTTTGTTTTTGAATTTCGTGCAAAGCTACACGAGGGATATCTGCGCTAGCTATCCCTAATTTAGCAGAGTAAGACTAGAGGGAAGGCAGCTAGTCGTCACCACCCACCGCCAACTCTTGGGCTACTCTTTTACCAGCGAATAATGGGATTGACCGTCACGTATAAAGTCCCCACTGCTCAAAGTTCGAGCATGTTTGGTGCGACGGAGATTCGAATCCGTGACCTTCAGGTTACGAGTCAAGCGCCTTAACCACCTGGCCATGCCGTGCCTAGCATATTAGTTCACTTAACTACATGTCTTTGGAATAAATAAAATCAATAAATAGACTTGTTTCAAATCCATTATAATAATAAAAAACTTACGAAAAAGAAATGATAAGTAAAAAGTAAACTCAGATTATGCCAATAATAAAGTGGTCATTCAGAATGTTTTTGATATCCTCATTGACTTGAAATTAGTATCACAAATTCCATTTTTTTTCTATTTATTTTAATGAGATACTACTTCAATACCAACTCTTATGCTAACTTTTAAACGGTCATCTTTACAGTTCTTCTTTTGGACAGCATGTGAATATTTTCGATCAGAAAATTGTGGATGTCCAACAAAAATTAATTTCAGGTATAAAGTTTTTGGCTCATTAACAAACTTCCATAATACGAGTAAAAGAAAATGCAGACACATGTTTCTGAATTTCAACGATGATTTGAAAAACGTTTCATTCTTTCCACTGCAAAAAACAAATATGGGAAAGACAAGGACGGCAAAAGTAAACAGCATCTAGTCTGGTTGTCATCCCTTGATCTAGTACCCTCCAAAATCAACTAAAGTTAACGAATCAGTATCCACTTCTATCTCTGTCCCTACCACATCTTTCAGTCATTGCCCAACTTCACCTTGTTCCAGCCCAGGTGTTTCCATGGGGTCTTCCTCTCTTGACACCCCCAAAATTAAACAACCTATTCGTTCACGTCCTCAATCACTGGAACGTATGTCTACAAACTCCGACCTGCCTACTCATTCCATAGCAGGATCACCAGAGAGTGACCAACCAACATCCAGTAAAGAGAAAAAAGCGTGGTCGCAAGCAGAAGGTCTCCGTGTCACATTCTTCTCCAAAATGAAGAAAAATGGCCATGCTAATCCAATGGAACTGTTGAGGTTTTCAATCAAATGTGAATGACATCAAGGATTTTATTGACTTTTATTATCCCAAGTGTCTTTCATTTCAGGAAACATTTTTAAAACCTACTAACACAGTCACAATTCGACAATACTCCTTATACCGAAATGACAGGTCGTGCGTAGGACAAAGACAGGTGGGAGTAGCACTGCTGGTTGATCAACATGTGCCTTCCCGGTCTTTGTCATTGAATACGCCCTTGGAGCCTGTAGCCATCCGTATCTCCTTGGGTCATACCATCACTGTTTGCTCTCTGCACCTTACCTCTGGAAAAAATTATCATCCTTCAGATCTTGATGCCCTCAATGAGCAACTGCTAACCCCTTTTTTACTTTTGGGGGATTTTAATGGGCATAATTCCCTCTGGATGGTTCTAGTATTGATGTGAGGGATGTGCTATAGAGCATATGCTCCTGAATCACAACCTGCCTCTCTTCAATACTGGCTCTTACACTTATTTTCATGCACCCAGTCAATTATTTACTGCTATAGATTTTTCTATCTGCTTCCCTTCGCTTTTCACTTGCTTTTCTTGGGAGGTTGACATCAATCCAAGGGATAGTGATCATTTTCCCATCACATTAAAGAGATTGGCCATGGTCAGTGCCACCTGACCCGTGTGCCTTAGTGAAAGTTGGACCAGGCCAACTGGCCCTCTCTCACTGCTCTCTCGGAACTTGATCTGCCGTCTTATGTAAATCATCGATAGATTATTGTGTAGCAGCAGTAACTAACTTTATTGTCCAAGCGGCTGCTCAGTGCATCCCTAAAACCTCGACATGTTTTCCACGGCATCCCCGCCCTTGGTGGAATCCTACTTGTTCTATGACATGGAAAGCTCAGAAACATGCTTGAGATAAATTTCGTATCTATCCCACGCTTCAAACTTCATTGCATTTCAACAAGCCCGTGCACAGGCTCGTCAAGTTAAACGTCAAAGTCAGAAGGAATCTTAGATTAAATACACCTCCGGCATTTCTTCAACGACCAGTTCACAAGCCATATGGGACAAAATCCGGAAGATGAGTGGACAATGTACTTCTACCCACCTCGCTATCTTAATATTCAAAGGCCAAGAACTTGCTGAAGCTCAGAGCATTGCCAGTACTTTTGGTGAACGTTTCTCTTATGTATCTAGCTCTTCAAACATATCCCCTTCCTTCTTAGCTATTAAAACACAAGTTGAACATTTGCCTCTTTCCTTTTTGACTGATCATCCTTATGACTACAATCGCTCTCTTACAGTGGTGGAACTCAAACTTGCGCTTCATCGGTCTGGCAGTACATCAGTTGGACCTGATGATATACATTATGAGATGCTACGCTACCTTTCTCTTGCCTCTCTTACTATTCTCCTAGCTGTCTTTAACTGGATATGGCAGGAGAATGTCTTTCCTGATGCTTGACGCCAAGCTATTGTACTTCCTATTCTTAAACCTGGGAAAGATCCAAAGATTCCTTCGAATTACCATTCCATTGATTTAACGAGTCGTCTCAGTGAGACCTTAGAAAGGATGATTAATGTTCGTCTTGCTTAGTTCCTTGAATCAAACAACCTTTCCTCACCCACTCAGTGTAGGTTCCGAAGACAACACTCCATGATAGACCACTTAATTCGCCTTGAAACATCAGTCAGGGAAGACTTTTTGAAGCGACAACATCTTGTTTATTTATTTATTTTTATTTAGAGAAAGCTTATTATACAACATGGAGATATGGCATCTTGCGAGACCTGCACTCATACGGATTGCATGGCAATATGCCACTTTTTATTAAGCATTTTTAATGAACTGCCAATTCAAGGCCAGTGTGGGCTCAACATCTTCCAGGTTTTTCCCACAGGGACTTGGAGTTTCTCAGGGTTGTGTTTTGAGTGTCACACTTTTCATTATTAAGATTAATACCATCAGTGAACAGCTACCACCTACAGTTGCAAATGGTCTTTTCGTTGATGAGTTTCACATCTCATGTCAGTCATCAAACATGAGGTTTATTGAGCGGCAGCTACAAACTGCAATGAATTATATACTTAAGTGGACCACAGCAAATGGTTTTCAACTTTCTCTCTCTAAAACTATTTGTGTACATTTCTGCCGCTAACGGAGTATTCATCCAGATCCAGAACTTTTATTGATGATCTTATACTTCATGTTGTCCCTGAGTCAAAGTTCTTAGGTCTTATATTTGACTGTAAACTAAACTTTATTGCCCATATCAAGCAACTTTGAGTCAAATGTATAAGAGTACTGAACACCCTCTATGTCCTCACTTTCATCTCTTGGGGAGCAGATCGATTCTTCACGTTTAAAATTTATCGTGCCCTTTTCCGATCCAAACTTGACTATGAGTCTGTAGTTTATGGTTCTACCAGAACCTCAGCAGTGAAAATGCTGAATCCTATCCACCATCAGGGGCTTCGGCTTTACACTGGGGCCTTTCGTACTTCTCCAGTCCAAAGTTTGTATTTCGAGTCCCATGAACCCACTCTGTATATTCGCCGTTTGCAACTGTTTCTTATGTATGGTTCCAAACTTCTCTCTTTACCACAATATCCTACTTGGGTTTTTTTTTCCAACCTCAGTGGGCCACACTTTTTTATACTAGAAAATCTGCCATTGTTTTTTTTAGCCTTCGTATCCGGGCATAATCAGAAAAATTGGATCAATCATTGAATAGCATAGCAGAATAAACAGATCGGCCTCTTCCACCATGGCTAATTACTATTCCCAACTGTGATCTATCTTTCAGTCATCTGAGGAAGGCCGGTACTCCTGATTGAAAATATCACTCTTTATTTGCTGAACATCTTTCAAACTATCCATCCATTCCCATATATACAGATGGTTCAAAATCAGGTGACTCTGTAGGCTCTGCCATGGTTTCTTACAGTTCGGTTGTGTACACAGAATCCCTTCTACAGCTTCTGTGTTCACTGTCGAATTGTATGCCATTTCTCTTGCCCTGAATCATATTGAAACTATGTAATATAGGAATTGTATGATCTATACTGATTCACTCAGCTGTCTATTGGTCCTGACATCATTCCATGTTAGTTACCATCCTATTCTTATCAATATTCAAAACAAACTGGCCCATCCCTCTCTACCATCTATCTCTGTCCAGTTTGTTTTTTTATATACCAGGTCATGTGGGTATTCGTGGGAATGAGCTAGCTGACAGAGCGATTAAGTCCATCTGCTCTAGCTCTATCACCACCGTACCTATTCCATACACGGACTATGATCCAGTTATCAAAATCCGACTAGACACCAATTGGCAGTCGATCTGGAGTGAGCAACGAAATAATAAGCTTTTTCAAATCAAGTCTTCTTTAGCTCTTTGGCCATCTTGGCTGGACTACACATTGGTCACAGTTTTTTAACTCACCACTTTCTTTTATCTGGTACTGATGCCCCAATGTGTGGTCTGTGTGGCACTCAGGTCATAATCATACATATTTTATTATCATGCCGTCGTTACAACCAAGAATGACGCCATTTTAAACATATTTTTAACGTAGGTTTGCCCTTGATATTAGCCAATGTCATGTATGATACTGGCTGCCCCACTCATGTTTTTGCATTTTTAAGAGCCATTGATCTTTTTAATTTAACTTAAGATTTTTATTGGACTATACACTGTTATAACATGATTTCTTTTACACATTTTAATTTTATTTGAACCTGAAACCAGGACTGGAAAACCAACTTCAAACAACAAGTTTGAACTTAATGCTTCAGTCTTCCTAGCGGGTTTTAATTTTACATATTTTTACCTTAATTTCCATATAACATTAGAATATACTATCTTTTGTATGGCACATATAGCCTAGTTGCAGGCCCGGCATGGCCAAGCGTGTTAAAACGTGCGACTCGTAATCTGAGGGTCGCGGGTTCGCATCCCCATCGCGCCAAACATGCTCGCCCTTTCAGCCGTGGGGGCGTTATAATGTGACGGTCAATCTCACTATTCGTTGGTAAAAGAGTAGCCCAAGAGTTGGCGGTGGGTGGTGATGACTAGCTGCCTTCCCTATAGTCTTACACTGCTAAATTAGGGACGGCTAGCACAGATAGCCCTCGAGTAGCTTTGTGCGAAATTCAAAAACAAACAAACAAACAAGCCTAGTTGCTTTGTGCCAATAAACATGCAATACCTACCTACCTACCTGGTTGTCATCTCGCTCCAAAACTATTTTGATATGGTTGATTATAATCATTTATAATATAAATATTAAAAAACAGATACACAAAAATAAAATATTAAACGTGAGAGATCTCTTCAGTTATAATATTTATCATACAGTGATATTGTAATAACATACTCTTAACTTTTTTACATTTTTAACTTTCCATAGGATTTTGTCATAAAATGATCTCATGACCTCCTAAACACACTTAACCGTATTGTCTTGCGACCTTATTACCTCCTAAATGATCGTGAACCTATCATGACCCTAGCCTCATAACCTCTTAAACACTTAACCTCATTATAATACTGACCTCATCGCTTCCCAAAAACGTTTGACCTTATCATAACGTTATCACTTCTTAACCTCCCAAATAACCGTTTCTCGTTATCATAACCTAATAATCTGCGAAATGGTCTTTTCATATAACTTTGACCTTGCAGGTTCCTAAATTACCTTCATTCTTAATTACCAAAATACTTGAAAAGACAATGGTTTTGATTTTTTCTTTATGTGACTGACCACTAAACAGCTAATCACGCGCTTTAAATTTTAAGAGATTTGGAAAATGATTGTAGAAAAACAAACCAACTATATTCTTGGAACTCCATTAAATGTTTAAATATGATCACAATTTGCTGTTTACACCAAACACTCGTGGTGTCTTTGTGTTTATTACAATCATGTCTAAAGTTTATAATAACCTCTAAAATGCAACTCAGGGAAGATAATAACGTTTTTCACCGATAAATCAATGACGTGGTGTTTTCGTATTTACATCTAACAACTTTTTATTTACATCAGCCAACCTCCGATTCGATACATTTTCCACAACCCTGTGTGTGGACGTATTCGTGGTTTTGAATAGGTTAGTTAGTCTTGAAGATTTTGAGAGAAAAAAACAAAACAAAGCAATAACTTTATTAACATACGAATATATATATGGTTCGTTTTGTGTATATGTGTGTTCTTATAGTAAAGCCACATGGGGCTATCTTTTGAGTCCAGTGAGGGGATCGAACTCCTGGTTTTAACGTTGTAAATCCGTAGACTTACCGCCCGTATCAGCGGAGGACGATTCGTTTTGTTTCTTAAGGTTCTTATTGACAATCACTTAATATAAACAATAACGTCAAGATATCGCTGATGAGAGGCAACTATTTTTATCATTTTATCTAAAAATAAATATTTGAAGAAAAAGCGATGACATCTCGTGTTATTTTTTATTTTTCATTCAACAGTAAATCTATAAAAATCTTGACATGCGCTGTTTGGTTACTATGGCTTTTCTGCGAGTTCCAATCATCTACAGGTAACGTTAACATCTAACAGGGCTCTAGCAAGAAACAGATAACTGTTGTTTGTTTGTTGTGAATTTCGCGCAAAACTACACGAGAGCTGTCTATGCTAGCCGTCCTTAATTTAGCAGTGTAAGGCAAAAGGGAAGACAGATAGTCATCACCTTATCACCAACCACCGCAAATTCGTGGGATACTTTTTTACTAACAAATAGCGGAATTTTCCGACGTATTATAACTTGGACTTGATTAGACGGAGATTCGATTCAGCGACCCGCATCGTGGGAGTCAAGCCCCCCTAGCGACCTAGCTATGTCGGGTCAATTCAGAAAACTGTTTTTAGTACATTTTTTGCAGTTAACAGGGCTGAGTTTTTATGTGTTTGTCAACGTATTTTTGGAATACGAGAACGTGGAACGTTTAGTAGAAGAAATGTGGTTCTCTCTCTGGAACAAAGACGGGCGTAATTTTATTTAGTTGTTTTTGAATTTCGCGCAAAGCTACACCAGGGCTTTCTGCGCTAGCCGTTCTTTATTTAGCAGTGTAAGACTAGAGGGAAGGCAGCTAGTCATCACCACTCACCGCTAACTCTTGGGCTACTCCTTTACCAACTAATAGTGGGATTGAGCGTCACATTATAACGCCCCCACTGCTGAAAGGGTGAGCATGTTTGGTGTGACGGGGATTCGAACCCGCAACCCTCAGATTACGAGTCGAGTGGTTTAACCACCTGGCCATGCCTTCAGGAAAATAAAAACAATATTTTTGTAGAACAAAGTAAGTATACTTGATTCTTCAAACTCATGACTGACGATTTTTGGTTTGTTTTGAATTTCGCGCAAAACTACATGAAGACTGTCTGCGCTAGCCGTCCTTTCCTTAATTTAGCAGTGTAAGACTAGAGGGAAGGCAGATAGTCAACAATACTCACCGCCAACTCTTGGGCTGTTTTTTAACAGCGAATATTTGGGTTAACTGTTACATTACAATGCCTCCACAGCTGCAAAGGCGAGCATGTTATTAAACGGCATTTGAACCTGCAACCCTCGGGTTATGAGTCAATGTCTCAACTATCAGGCTAAGAAGCTAAAAGAAGGCTGTTAAAGTTTGTTGTTATTGTTGTTATCAACTAGACTGGGTTGAATAAAATGTTTACAATTAAACTATTTCATACCTGCAATTAGTTATTATAACAGTAGGGTTACCAACATGCATGATAGGTCAGTGATATGGTTACGGATCCATGACGCTAAAACCCAGTGTCTGATAAACTGCGGTGGACAGAGTACTCATAGCTAATTGTGTAGCTTTGAGATAAAAATTAAACAACAACCAAAAAGTTTATAAATCAAGCAACGCCCATCTCACTGTTCGAAGTTTCGTGGGAAGTCAGCCAGTTTTCTGTATACAAAATCGTTTGTTCGTAAACTCGTTTCTAAAACATTAAATGGGAGTGTGTGTGTGTGTGTATGAGTGTGTGTTTTCTTATAGCAAAGCCACATCGAGCTATCTGCTGAGTCCACCGAGGGGAATCGAATCCCTGATTTTAGTAAATCCGTAGACTTATCGCTGTACCAGCAGTGGACTGACTGGGAGTAAAGCTTTCCTTTGAAATTTTTGAAAGTAGTAACACATTTCCTTCCATGAATATAAATTATTTGAGAGTGTGAAAATGTTTTAATATTTATTCTGGTTACCATAATTGCACTTGGTAACTATAATGTATTTTTAAATAAAGGCTATTTATGGCATGTTCAAGCTAATTTGATGTTAATCTATATTCAAAAATACGATAACGTAACACTTACCTATCATCTAAACGTAACACTATTAACAACCCAACTCCATCATTAAAACACAACATTTATACCGTATTCCAATTTTACCGTTTTAACCTTATCGTCAAAACATAACATTATATTTTACTTTTATCATTCTAAATGTATTTTAAACAACCTTCTAGTCTGTTCCTATCGCGCTAACATTAATATTTTGTTGTCTCGGAACATAAAAGTCGAGGTTTTGTAACTGGTCCTGAAAGAGGGGTCTTTATATTTCTCATATGCTATTATATAATGTATGGTCAGATTAAAATAGCCATTGGATTATGACCTCCTGGCTTCAAAAAGTAAGTTCATCTTAAAGCTGAGTTCTAGTGTAGTAGTTCAGACTTCTTCAAGCGAAAAGATGATAAAAAAAAGCAAACGCGTTTAATCTTCATCTAATGACTATGAGTTTTTCTTTACATAGTAACCACAGTAACGTGTAGGTTGTAAAGTATCGTGAAATTTTTATTTGTCTAAATTTTATATACTAACTTGCAGGTTATTATATATCATGCAAAACATGATATATCTAAACTTTAACTATGTTAAAGTTAACGTAAGTTAAAGATACAAACTAGGACATTCCAAACAAGCACGAATTTGCTGGGCGCGTAATAACACTGACTTTTTACACTAGAAATATTTAATAATTTGTGTCAAGTAGCGCCACTAGGCTCAACGTATTACTGCAAAAATCATATAATATGTTTTGATATTTTCTGTTAGACGCCTGACAATATTCTGCCTTAAGCTTTTCCAAATTTTATATATACTTGAGTTTCTGGGTGGTATTCCCTTAAGGAGCATTGAGCATTTCAGTCCACGTTTGATGGACACTTTCAGCGCCACCTACTGTGAATAAGCCCTCATATCTGGCAAACGTTATTTAATTTTACATTTTATTGTTATAACAGAATGCTATATATATATACAATTAAAATATTTGTTTGTAGCCAAGCACAAGACTACACAAGGGATTATTTATGCTGTGCTTCTAACGGGTATTGAAACCTGGTTTTAGTGTTGTACGCTTTTATGGACGACTCACTGATGGACATGAAATATGAATCTAGTTTTTTAAAATATTTTTTTACCGTTTAACACGTTGTTGAAATGCGTGGCAACTTTTCTCTAGTGACTCGACTGTTTCCGTACAATTTGTATTAATTACACACCAGGCAGTTGTTCAGTTTCTATAGTCATTGTTCCCTCCTTGTTTATGACACACTAAACGAAATCAACTGGAAAGTTTGTTTCAATTTCTTAAAACCTAAATAAATTCCATCAATTCGCTTAATGTATCTAAGGTGTAAGCTGATGCACAGTCATAGTCAAATATGTCTGTGTATTCAAGTTTCCAAAACGTCCAACGACTTGTTGAATAAACTTGCTGACGACCAGAACTGTAAATCAGTGACGACCTTTGTGAACAATAGACACGCTGTTGACCGGCGATCTTAGACAACTGTTGACTGCCAGAAGGCAAGGATGGCACTAATGGATTAGGCAATGGTCTATCTTGTAAAGGGCTTATTGCCTTAAAGCCAACCGGAAACTGGAAAGCAGCAATCACTATTATAAAAGTTGCTAATAGTGGTGCTTTAGATTGCGATCTTTGGACTCATAAAAAAGGACATCAGGGTTGATTTGCGTCGACAACAAAGTGATGCTGTAACTCTATCGTATTTCAAAACAAAGATAATGTATATAAGTTATTTAAAGAAATGATTGCGTTAAAAACAAACTATATTTCATGCTAATGAAGACATTTGAATAGGTTCATTGTGTGTCGTGAATACCTTTGAGAAGTCGTGTCTTGCACTAGAACCGAGGGTTTTTAATATCTTCATTGTGTTTCTGTCTAAGCATCTATCTATATATATTTTTGTCTTTTTTTTTGTATTCCATTACTTTCAGCTAGTTCCTTACTCTCGTTGTCACCTTACATAGTTTCAATTGGAAATCAAACTATTTTGACGAATTTCTTATCAGTTTGTTTAGAACAAAAAACATTTTAAAGATAATCGTTTTTTTTCTTTATTGCTAGAAGTTGGATTGAAATGTAGTTTGTCTTACTGTTTAACGCTCATCTCGAGTCATCGGATCTTCTGTTATCTTATAAACTATGTTTTCTGTTTCCGTTGTGTTTAAAGCTCAAAAATTTTTAATGTCCTTTCGAAATCTTACAAAATATTCAGATTGGTCCTTGTAAAAACAAACAAACAAAACAAAAACAACACATTTATGAAATACCACTTTTCCTCTGAACATACAAACTGGAAAACATTTTGGGACAAGAATAAAATAACATAAAGGCTGCACAAGATTGGTAAGCATACAGAACATGTCCTGTTGATTGGACACAAAATAGACCGAACTATTTATACACATTGATTCAGATACATTCTAGAAAACAAGAAAAAATCAAAGAATCATTCTACGTCAACACGATGACTTCATCTAAACAGAGATAAAAGACTTAAAATCAATAGTTTGTGGTTACCATTGGTCGAATCATTACTCATTTCACCAATTGCATTGCAAGAAACACGAGCCAATTGCGTCGAGAGTACTACACACCACCCCTGGTTTATTTAATCAGAAATATTTGTAAGGTTTCGGTTGGTTTGAATGTCGCACAAAGCTACGCGAGTGCAAAGAGAAATTTCTTTATCTACGAATAGATGGGTTATTGTATGAAGTGGAGAATTACTTAACTCCTGTGCAAGTAGGTTTGTTGTTTTGTTTATTTTGTGCAATTTCAAAGACTATCTATGCTATTCGTTCCTAATTTTGAAGTGATAGACGAGAAGGAAGGCAGTCAGTCAATACCACCCAACGCCACTTCTTAGGGTACACTTTATCAACGAGGCCCGGCATGACCAGGTGGTTAAGGCACTCGACTTGTAATCTGAAGGTCGCGGGTTCGAATCCCCGTCACACCAAACATGGCCGCCCTTACAGCCGCGGGGGCGTGATAACGAAACGGTCAATCCTTTTATTTGTTGGTAAAAGAGTAGCTCAAAAGTTGGCGGTTGGTGGTGATGAATAGATGCCTTCTCTCTCGTATTACACTGCTAAATAAGGGATAGCCAGCGCAGATAGCGCTCGTGTAGCTTTACGCGAAATTTAAAAGAAACAAAAAAGTTATTTATTTAATGTAGCTAAACTGATATTTGTTTGTTGAAACTGGCCCAAGCTTCTCGAGTGCTATCAGTTCTAGTGGGATAGACCAGTGGGAACACCACCCATTGCCAACTCTTGGGCTATCCTTCACCAATGAATAGTGCCAGCGTTATAGTTACGTTAGAGTAAAGACTGTACTTAAATTGAAGAAAATGATCAAATAAGCTCACACTTAATGACTTAGTATGTGCCCCATAAAGCTAAGTGTAACAAAATCATTCTTATAGGAAACGACCTAATAACAACGACCAGAAACCAGTAAACGTTCTCCGTTGTTGTAGGTAACTCTAAGTGTTGTGATTATTGCTTTCATTACGTTACTAGAAATACTCAGCCTATATCTCTGGTACTCATGCTCGCCCTTTCAGCCGTGGGGGCGTTATAATGTGACGCTCAATCGCACTATTCGTTGGTAAAAGAGTAGCCCAAGAGTTAGCGGTGGGTGGTGATGACTAGCTGCCTTCCCTCTAGTCTTACACTGCAAAATTAGGGACGGCTAGCACAGATAGTTGCTCCACGCTAGTACAGCGGTATGTCTCCGGATTTACAACACTAAAATCAGGCGTTCGATTCCCCTCCGTGGGCTGAGCAGATAGCCCTTTGTGGCTTTGCTATACAAAAAACACAAACACAGATACCCTCGAGTAGCTTTGTGCGAAATTCAAAAACCAAAAAACAACAATCTCTGGTACTTTTCTGATCTATAGATGTTTTTAGTCGCGACATAACGATTACTGGTACTGCTCTGAGTTTGTTTGTTTTGTACCTTTTTAGTATAAACTTTTAGCTCATGGCTCTATTTCTTGATGTCTCCTGATAGAACAGCGTTGAGTCTTGCGATTTAAAACGCGAAAATCAAGGGTTCGATTTCCCTCGGTGAACATAGCA